>NC_092750.1:2755299-3055299 GCF_047496795.1 Chiloscyllium punctatum | reverse complement strand
GAGGGTGGGGAATCTGTGGAACCCATTACCGCAGAGGGTTGTGGAGGCCAAGTCACTGAGTGTATTTAAGACAGAGATAGATAGGTTCTTGGTTGGTAAGGGCATCAAGAGTTATAGGGAGAAGGCAGGAGAATGGGTTGAGAAACACTTCAGCAACAATTGAATGGTGGAGCACATTTGATGGGCCAAATGGCCTAATTTTGCTCCTGTATCTTATAGGTTGTGTGGAATGGAATTCAAACCCAGAGGCACAAACACTGCCACTTCCCTTTTCTTTGACTCTTCTTTCTGCACTGACATGACGACAGAGATGAACTGGTTTGCCAACTGGGGCCACACTGTACAAATGGTACCTCCTCAAGAGCTGTCCAGACATTAGTTAAACCCAGAGCGCAGAATACAATTAAATCTACAGCAGCTGCACTGTCGATAATGCTGTATCATACTCGGTCTTTTATTTGTTCAGGGGATGTGGGAGCCACTGGCTGGGCCAGTATCGAGGTAGTGTGGTCAGCTACCTACTTGACCAGCTGAAGCCCTGACATCAGACAGAGACACTAAGATGTATCAAAGATAAAAGGGTTAAATTAGAATGAAATTATTTCCTCTAGTGTAGTGGAAGGCAAGAAGCTTAAAATTCAAGCCAGGCCATTTGGCCCATTGAATGCACTGACTCTCCAAAGAGCATTTCACCCAAACACAGCCCCACCAAACCCATCCTCTTAACCCCACATTTCCCATGGCCAATCCACCCTAACCTGCACAGCTTTGGACTGTTGGAGGAAACCCACTCAAACACGGGAAGAATGTGCAAACTCCATACAGACAGTTGCCCGAGGTTGAAATTGAACCTGGGAACCTGGTGCTGTGAGGCAGCCATGCTAACCACTGAGCCACCGTGCCACCCTGCCTATTGTCAGGAGCACTGCCCTTGTTAGCAATGCCCACACTCTGTGTAGGAATAAAACAGATTAGATCATAGTTGATCTATCACTCAGCTCCATTCCTCCATCTTTGGTCCAGATCACCTGATGCCCTCATCAATAAAACTTGATCAATCTTGGTCTTGTTGACTCCATTCACCCCTGATATCCACTGTTTTCTTGTTGGAGTGGATTTCCACTGCCCTTTGGTGTGACAGCTTCACAACATCAACAGGCAAGATCCCAGAGGGAATATCCCAAATTGAATGAAGTTATAGGCTCAAGGTGCTGATTGGTTTCCTCGTGTTCCAATATCCCCCTTGGTATCTCTCCCGTCCTTCGGTTGATGTTGAGAAGTTCCCGTGACCTTTGAAGAGGTGTACCATGTTATAAATGTTCTCTGTCTGCCCAATAGCGATATTTTCTCTCTGGGGTTTGGGCCATTTCGTTGGGTTTGTACTTCAGCTGACCCCGCTGACCTGATGGAGACTGACGTCATTGCTACTGGAGTCCTGGAGGAGATCACACATGAAGCAGGTAAAGAAAAGCTAGTGCATTCCCAACTTCTTGTTTCCAAAGTTTTTTGATTTCTTTCCATTTCTTCTCTCTTCTTGCTATCTGTTCATCATAGGCATCACCATAGCCCGGAAATTTTCTGCAGATTAATTTGGCAAAAACTGAAATCATCTGGGACTTTACTTCCACATGGTCGCCTTAGGTTTTGAGTCCACCAAGTCTCCCTGACTGCTGCCTCTAGAGGCACCCAGTGGAAACAGCTGCGTGTCCCAGCTTCCTCACCCATATCCATAGAAACAGGAGCAGCCCATTCAGCCCTCACCAGACATTACGATCATGGCTAATTAAATGTTTTAATGCCTTTTACCCAATCCATCCCCATAACCCTAAACCCCACTGAAAAACAGAAATCTATCATCCTCAACCTTAATCAGACTCAAAGACTGAGACTCCGCAGCCACTTGAGAATTCCAAACAATTGTAACCTTCTTAGCAAAACCAATTTATCTTCATCTCAGACCTTTTATCTTTAAATTGTTCCCCCCCCACCCAACCTTCACTGACCCCATCATTGGGAACATCTGATCCCGCATCTTTCCTCTCTATCCCTTTCAATATTTTGTGGTTTTCAATGAGATCTTGTCTCATTCTTTGAAACTCTAGAGAATCCAGGCCCAGTTTTTGCCCAATTTCTCCTCACAGGACAGTCTCACTATCCTGGGAACAAGTCTGAGGAACCCTCATTGCAGTCCTTCTTTGGCAATAATTTCATTCTTGGTCATTTGAGGCATTCAAGAGGGTCTTGGATGGTTATTTGGGTAAAACTAATGGTCAAAGGTATGGCAAATGTACAGGAGACTGGCACTAAGTAATAGAGCTGATGCACTGTAACACTTCCTGTGATTCTGTGACAAGGAGACCAAAGCTGCACACAGTATTTCAGGTTCAGTCTAAGTAAGTTCCTAAACACCACCCCTGTACTCAAAGACTAACATTTTGTTAGCTAACAGCTTCCTAATAGCTTGTTGAATCTGCATGTTTCCCTTGAGTCACTTATCAACAGAAATACCTAGGTCCCTTTGAGCTCTACACTTTACAATTGCTTATCCTTCTGCCTCCTGCATCATACTTGTATTATTTCAACATTGCTAGTTTATGGCATCGTGCTGTGTACAGATTGATTGTCAGCTATGATCCAGTGGGCAATTCACTCCCCTTTGAGTTACAACATTGTGAGTTAAATTAAAACCGGCCTCCAGTGCAGTACTGAGGGAGTGCTGCACTGTTGACAGTGCTGAACTTCAGATGAGCCATTAACCTGAGAAGCTGTCCACCCTCTCAAGTAGATGTATAAGGTCCCATGGCATTACTTGGACAAAGAGCAGCAGAGTTCTGCCCCATGTCCTGATCAATAAGGATTCCTCAGTGAAGATAATGACAATGGGTTATGTGGTCATTGTCACTCTTTGTTGGTGCTTGCTGTGAAAAGTAGGCTGCCATGTTTCCTAAACTGCAACAGAACAACGATTCAATGGGATATCATTGGCTACAAAGGGATCCTGAGGTCATGAAAGGTTCTGTATAAATGGGAATAGCAGGACAGGGCGATTGTGCCCATCGCTCCCTCATTGAGCTGTTCCAATGTCCTTCGACCTGTTGTTTTTGGCAGTAACTGGAGGAAGCTGAGGTTGTGGCCATTCCTCCCAGTAACTGGAGGAAGCTGAGGTTGTGGCCATTCCTCCCCCTGCTGTGGCTCTCTCAGATTGATCACACCAGTTATTTATCCCCACAGCCTCTGCTGGAGCTGGACCCAAGGAAACATCTGACCACAATGTGACCTGCATGTAGTTAGGATCCGGTGGGCACAACGTACCACAGGCACATCGATTACCAACTGTCCAGGAGGTTTATTTTATTCATTTATTCATGGGATGTGGGCATCAGTGGCTAGGTTTTTGCCTGTCCCTAGTTGCCCCTTGAGAAGGCTGCCTTCCTGAACCGCTGCAGTCCATGTGCTGTGGGTAGACCCACAATGCCCTAAGGGAGGGAATTCCAGGATACTGACCCAGCGACACTGAAGAAACGGTGATATATTTCCAAGTCAGGATGGGGAGTGGCTGGGAGGGGAACTTGCAGCGGGTGGTGTTCCCATGTATCTGCTGCTCTTTTCCTTCTAGATGGAAGTGGTCATGGATTTGGAAGGTGCTGTCTGAGGGTCTTTGGTGAGTTTCTACAGTGCATCTTGTAGATAGTACACACTAGGAAAAAGTGAGGATGGCTGATGCTGGAGATCAGAGCTTAAAAATGTGTTGCTGGAAACTGCTAATACTGAGGGTCGGTGGTAGAGGGAGTGAATGTTTGTGAACATGGTGCCAATCAAGTAACTGCTTTGTCCTGGATGGTGTCAAGTTTCTTGAGTGTTGTTGGAGCTGCCCCCATCCAGGGCAAGTGGGGAGGATTCCATCACACTCCTGACTTGTGCCTTGTAGATGGTGGACAGGCTTTGGGGAGTCAGGAGGTGAGTTACTCACTACAGGATACCCAGCCTCTGAACTGCTCTTGTAGCTGTTGTGTTTATGTGGTGAGTCCAGTTGGGTTTCTGTTCATAGTGCAAATTCAGTGGTGGTAATGGTGGAATGTTAAAATAATTGTGTTTTACTTATTTCTTCATTTAGTAAACACCAGGGATGAGGGAAGAAAACACTGACTGGGAGGGAAGAACCATCTGATTGGCCAGCAACCTGTCTGTTTTCCAATTGGTTGTGGGGAGACCATGTGCCTTGTTGGGCAACGTGGGGAGGGCCATTTCTGTTTGGGAGGTCATCGGATGAAATCTGCAGGAATATCTGTAAATCCAATTGACACACATGCAGGAAAACAGTTCTGGGGAGTTACCAAGGGAGTTAAAGTCACTCAGCGGTGGTATCTGGTTCCATCCCCATTCAAAACAGAATACCACATCTCTTTTGCTTTTTTGGAACTTTTCCATTGTTCCTATGAAACTTATGACTAGAGATGGTTATTTAAAAAAATGTTCCTGAATACTGACCTCTTGATGAAGGAAACACGTTAAACTATGAGATCATTCATTTCAAAGAGACAGTTCACTGAAGTGGGCTGAATGGCCTCCTGTGCAGTTGTTCTTTACATTCTGAAATTGGACCTATGCCAGGAGAAGGTAAAAACCCACAAAAACCTCAATAACAAAGCAAAGGAACATGCAACCTCCATGAAAGATTTACGACCAATTCTGTTATTGCCAAAATATGTTCAGCAGGTTTTATTAACAGAAATTAATACACTTCCACAGGTAAAACCATTCAAATGTCAAAAGGTTACATTTAAGTGCCGAAAGGTAACATTTGAATGTCAATTAATTCTAATCACATGCAGGCATTGGTCTCAGTCTGCAGTGTTCTCACTCATTTCCTGTCAACTAACCCTGAAAATTTGAAATTCAAACGGACTTGTTAATTTACTCTCTCCTCGATAGCAAGCTCACAACGGGACACAATTTGTCACTGCTTAATGGAAGCTTATTAAACCCTCATGTATTAGAGAGTCAGAAATATCTTTGGCTTGATTCAGTTGAAATCCCAGAGTAACAGTTCCAGATGTTAACATCAGAGAACAAGAGAGTGACAGAAGTTCATCTGGTTTAACAACAGCTGAAGGGAACTTAACCACAATCAGCACCTCAGACACACTGAGTTGTCCTTTTTTTTTCCCTTTTAAGTTCCCGAAGAATAAAGTTCAAGAGTCAAGGCCATTGGGGATCGGTGAGGATGAAAAGGGGAACATCGCTAATGGGATCAGTTTGGCAGAAGGAATTACATGACACCAAATTTCAAACAAATGTGTTGTTTTAAATTCATTCTGAGTCTCAGAACCATTGCCAGACGCACATTTATTCTTCAGTCACATCATCACACTTCCAGGACAGGGACAGCATGGGGTTAGATACAGGGTAAAGCTCCCTCTACACTGTCACCCATCAAACACTCCCAGGGACAGGGACAGCACGGGATTAGATACAGAGTAAAGCTCCATCTACACTGTCCTCCCTCAAACACTCCCAGGACAGGGACAACACGGGGTTAGATACAGAGTAAAGCTCCCTCTATACTGTCCCCCATCAAACACTCCCAGGACAGGGACAGCATGGAACAATGAAGCTGCCTTGAGAGCTGGGTTGTCTACACTGCCATTAATATCCACTGGGACCATGAGATATCGGACAGGATCAGGAAATTCTGGACTGAAGTATAAATCATGTCCTAGATGCCTCTCTACATCTGTTGTGTAGATCTCACTGTGACATTGTTGTCCCTTGCTCTGCCTTCCAGAAACCAGCAGTTACGTTAAACAACAATACGCAGACAACATCCGCTGGATCAGACAGGCTGCAAAACACAACATGGTACGTTTAACCTGAAATTACCTCTTTCTCCCTCCATTCAGAGACTGTTGGCTGTAGCTGGAGATTATTCCCTGGATAATGAAAGCTCTCTACCCCGCTCCCACCCCCCACCCCACCGACCTTTGCTATCATCAGAAAGGCTATTCCTGACAGGCAGTCTGTGTGTGTGTGTGTGTGTGTTCAATGCTCCGAGTTGCAGGGTGGACTGTCTGGTAAACGGACAGTGAAGCCTGGGTCATGAGGCAGTGATTAGGAGCAGGGTTCTTGCCTGATGTTTCCCTTAAGCAGGATTCAAGCTGAGGAGTTTTGTTCTCACAGACCTGACAGTTAAGGACTGGAGAAGTCACTGATACACCTGATGGTGCTCAGAGAGGAGGCGAGAGGAAGTGACTGGGTGGCACGGTGGCACAGTGGTTATAGCACTGCTGCCTCCCAGTGATAGAGACCTGGGTTCAATTCCCGCCACAGGTGAATCTCTGTGTGGAATTTGCACATTCTCCCCATGTCTGTGTGGGTTTGCTCTGGTTTCTGCCCACAATCCAAAAATGTGCAGGCCAGGTGAATTGGCCATGCTAAATTGCTTGTAGTGTAAGGTGGGTGGTGAGTTGGTGGGCTGAAGGGCCTGTTTCCACACTGTGAGTAATCTAATCTAAGACTGTCACTTGCTCAACTTTTGAATTCACCAGGAATGATCTCATTTCTCCTGTTAAGCCTCAGTAGTTTGTAGGTAGCAGGTAGCTGAGTGCAGTCAGGGGAACACACTGAATGGGGACTGTGATAGTCTAATTAACATCATAGGAGGGATCCAACTGTGATGCATTTACAAAAGAAAAGCAAGAAATGTTAGCATGGGGACTGCTATTCTCTTTAATATGCACAGGGACTACTGTTCTCTTTAATATACACAGGGACTGCTGTTCACTATAATACACACAGGGACTGCTATCCTCTTTAAAATACACAGGGACTGCTATCCTCTTTAATATACACAGGGACTGCTATTCTCTTTTATACACAGGGTCTGGTATTCTGTTTTATAGTCAAAAAGTGTGGCACTGGAAAAGCATAGCAGGTCAGGCAGCATCTGAGGAGCAGGAGAGTCAATGTTTTGGGCAAAAGCCCTTCATCAGGAATATGGAGGGGTAAGAGGGCCGAGAGATAGATAGGGGTGTGGATGTGGGGCTCAGGGAAAGGTAGGTGGGAAGGCGAAAGGTGGACGTAGGTTGGGGGTAATTGTGATAGGTCGGAGCGGAGGGTGGAATGGATAGGTGGGAAGGTAGATGGACAGGTAGGACAGGTCAAGCGGGCGGTTCCAAGTTGGAGTTTTGGATTTCGGATGAGGTGGATGGGGTGGGGGGAAGATTTGGAAACCGGTGAAATCGACATTGATGCTGTTTGGTTGAAGGCCCCAAGATGAAAGATGAGGCGTTCTTCCTCCAGCCATTGGGTGGCTATGATTTAGCGGTGCAGGAGGCCCAGGACTTGCATGTCCTTGACAGAGTGGGAGGGGGAGTTGAACGGTTCAGCCATGGGGCAGTGGGAGTGGGTGCGTCTGTCCCAGAGATGTTCCCTAAAACGTTCCGTGAGTTGGCATCCTCCAGATGTTGCGGAGACCACATTGGGTGCAACGGGCACAGTAGGTGAGGTGTGTGGACATGCAGAAAAATCTCTGCTGGATGTGGAAGGATCCTTTGGGGTCTTGACCGGAGGTGAGTGGGAGAGGTGAGGGCACAGGTTTTACACCTCTTGCTGTAGCAAGGGAAGGTGCTGGGAGTGGAGGGTGAGTTGGTGGGGTGCATGGACCTAACTAAGGGAGTCACGGAGGGAACAGTCTCTGCGGAACACAGATAGGGGTGGGGAGGGAACTATATCCATGGTGGTGGGGTCTGACTGTGGGTGGCATAAATGGCTGACAATGATGCGTTGTATCCGGAGGTTGGTGGGGTGGTGCGGGTAGTGGAGGAGATGCACTAGAGGGCATTGTTGACCACGTGGGAGGGGAAATTGCAGTCCTTGAAGTAGGAGGCCATCTGGGATGTTCTGGAGTGTCCACCTGGGAGCAAATGCAGCGGAGGCAGAGGAATTGGGAGTGAGGGACAGCATTTTTCTGGGGTGGGGGGAGGTGTAGTTCAGGTAGCTGTAGGAGTTGGTGGGTTTGAAGTAGATGTCTGTGTTGAGTCGGTTCCCAGAAATGGAGATGGAGAAGTCCAGGAAGGAGAGGGAGGTGTCTGAGATGGTTCAGGTGAACTTGAGGTTGGAGTGGAAGATTGTTCTGAAGTTGATGAACTGTTCAACCTCCTCGTGGGAACGTGAGGTGGTGCCATTACAGTCATCAATGTAATGGAGGAAAAGGTGGGGGATCGCGCCAGTGTAACTACAGAAGATGGACTGTTCCACGTACCTGACGAAGAGGCAGGCATAACTGGGGCCCATGTTACCATTTAGTCTGAAGGACTTAATGAGGGAATCATGGAGGGCTGCTATTCTGTACAATATACACAGAGGCTTCTGGTCTCTATAACATGCACAGGGACTGTTATTCTCTACACTATACCAAGGGGCTGCTATTCTCTATAATATACCCAGGGACTGCTGTTCTCTGTAATGTACACAGTGACTGC
The DNA here is from genome assembly GCF_047496795.1 of Chiloscyllium punctatum. Taxonomy (NCBI): domain Eukaryota; kingdom Metazoa; phylum Chordata; class Chondrichthyes; order Orectolobiformes; family Hemiscylliidae; genus Chiloscyllium; species Chiloscyllium punctatum. The sequence goes on along the minus strand of NC_092750.1, from coordinate 3,046,819 downwards.
TGTTCCCTCTAACGTACATAGCAAAAATAAAGGCACCATAGTTCAACTCTCTCGTTAGAGAGAGAGGACTGGTGGTGGTTTAACCTGAGGGTCACTGTGCCTCAGGCGAGGGGAGAGGTTGAGAAGGGGAGTCCTTTGGGGTAACCTGAGCTGATGTGGGAATTGAAGGCATGTGTTACTCTCCATCATAAACCCACCCTCATAACGTATACAATGTAATGTGGGAAAGCAGCGATGGTATAATGAAACTTTGTAGGAATATGCTCTGGCCTCAGCTGGAATTGTGGGGACTACACTTCCAGGAGGGTGTGAAGGTTTCAGGGAGGGGGTGGAAATCTTTGACTAGAATAGTTCTGTGGGTGAGGAATTAGTCAGACTTTCTTTGATTGAAATTTCCTGCCTGCATTTGCCAGGTTGTCGGTTCTCAAGCTCGGATTCTGTACTCGGATCAGAAAGGACGTGTGAAGATAGCAGTTGCAATAAACCGGGCAATTGCTGCAGGCAAGATCACGGTAACAGCAAAAACTTGCATTTATGTAGCACCCTTAATAAAAATCAAACATCCCAACACATGTTCCCAGGGACATTTAAAGTACAGCTTGACACTAGACCACAAAAGCAAATGGATACTGGTGCAGTTAACTGAAAAATCCTATGGAAATTCTTCTTAATTTTGAACATCTGAATTAAATCCTCCTTTGCTGTTGGAAGGAGAATAACACAGCTCCTCCTATCTCTCTACATAACTGAAGGCTCCTATTTATTTCTAGCCCATTCACTCCTTTCTGATTTGACTGGCAGTTACCCCTCAGGATTCAAGTACAGGAGCAGGGACATCTTGCTGCAATTGGACTGGGCCTTGGTGAGACCACACCTGGAGTACTGTGTCCAGTTTTGGTCTCCTTATCTGAGGATGGATGGTCTGGTGATGGAGGGAGTGTAATAAAGATTCCTGGGATGGCAGGACTGACATATGAAGAAAGACTGGATTGGTTAGAACAAGAAGTGCTGGAGATCCCAGTGGGTCAGGCAGCATCCATGGAGAGAGAGAGCAAGCTAACGTTTTGAGTCTAAATGACTCTTCATCACAGCTGACATGGAGTGTCTGACGAAGAGTCAGCTACACTCAAAACATTTGCTCGCTGTGATCTCCAGTGCTTTTTATTTTCAGTACAGACTCCAGCATCTGAAGTAATTTGCTCCGAGATTAGTTTAGGATTCTAATCACTGGTTTAAAAAGATGAGGAAGAATTTCATAGCACCCTATAAAATTCTGACAGGTCTAGACAGGGTAAAGCAAGAAGGATGTTCCTGATGACTGGGGAATCCAGAACCAGAGGTCACAGTCTAAGGATGCAGAGTCAGCCATTTAGGGATGAGATGTTGAGAAACTCCCTTCCCTAAGGGGGTCTACTTACAGCACATGGACTGCAGCAGTTGAAGAAGGCAGCTCACCCCCACCTTCTCAAGGGGCAACTAGGGACAGGTAATAAATATTGAGCCCAGCCAATGATGCCCAAATCCCAGAAATGATTTTTTAAAATAAAATTTCTTTTTTCAGAGGGAGGGGAGCCTGTAAAATTCTTTGCCACAGAAAGCAGTTGTGACCAAAACCTTGACTGTTTGTGGGAAGGAGTTAGATATAATTTCTAGGGCCAAAGGGATCAAAGGGGGAAAAAGCAGGAAGAGGGGATTGAATTAGAAGATCAGTCGTGATCATATTGAATGGTGGAGCACGCTTGAAGGGCCGAATGGCCAACTCCTGCTACTGTTTTTCTATGTTCCTATGTTTTCTAAGTTCCTCAGTCTATTCATATCCAGAGAAAGGTGTCGCACACTGTTCCATTATTCCTGATAATTATAACCTCTCAGAATTACATTTTATACAAAGCAATCCCATTCTAATCTCTGTCTACCTTGGCAGGCTCCTGTGGTGATTAGCCGAGACCACCATGATGTCAGTGGAACTGACAGCCCCTTCAGAGAAACCTCAAATATTTACGATGGGTCAGCATTTTGTGCAGGTTGGTACCATTCACTGAATGGATTCTATAAAGGACCATCGGTGTCCATAGAAATGAAGGGGCCATTCAGTCCATCAAGCCTGTCCTACCTCTCATCCATCTACCCGCTGTGATTTTATAACTTGATGCCTTACTGAACCAAGATCCATTAATCCTTGTTTTCAAATTTCTGTTACCCTTGAATCTTAGAGCACAGGAAGAGACCATTCAGTTCATTGATACTGTGAAAGGCCTATTGCTGTGCTGTTATCCTGCGCATTGATCCCTAAACATCTCCAGTTGTGTCTCATTGAACATAGAACAGTGAACATTACAGCACAGTACAGGTCCTTCGGCCCTCGATGTTGCACTAACCTGTGGAACCAATCTGAAGCCCATCTAACCTACACTATTTCATTCTCGTCCATGTGTCTATCCAATGACCGTTTAAATGCCCTTAAAGTTGGCGAGTCTGCTACTGTCGCAGGCAGTGTGTTCCATGCCCTTACTACTCTCTGAGTAGGGAAACTCCCTCTGACATCTGTCCTATATCTATCACCCCTCAATTTAAAGCTATGCCCCCTCGTGCTCGCCATCACCATCTGAGGAAAAAGGCTCTCATTGTCCACCCTATCTAACCCTCTGATTATCTTATATGTCTCTATTAAGTCATCTCTCCGCCTTCTCTCTAATGAAAGCAACCTCACATCCCTCAGCCTTTCCTCATAAGACCTTACCTCCATACCAGGCAAGATCCCAGTAAATCTCTTCTGAACCTTTCCCAAAGCTTCCATATCCTTCCTATAATGCAGTGACCAGAACTATATACAATACTCCAAGTGTGGCTGCACCAGAGTTTTGTACAGCTGCAGCATGACCTCGTGGTTCCAAAACTCAATCCCAATAAAAGCTAACACACCGTATGCCTTCTTAACAATCCTATCAACCTGGGTGACAACTTTCAGGGATCAATGTACATGAACACCGAGACCTCTCTGCTCACCTGCACTACCAAGAATCTTCCCATTAGCCCAATACTCTGCATTCCTGGTTCTCCTTCCAAAGTGAATCACCTCACACTTTTCCACATTAAACTCCATTTGCCACCTCTCAGCCCAGCTCTGCAGCTTAGCTATGTCCCTCTGTAACCTACAACATCCTTCAGCAACTCCAACCTTACTAACCCATCCTTCTACACCCTCATCCAGGTCATTTATAAGAATGATAAACAGCAGTGGCCCAAGTTTCCTCCTTCGAATGTCTTTGTACCTCTGTTACCGAGCTTTGGGTCACCTGTCCTTATGTGGTTCATGACAAATTTTGATCATCAGCCCAGTGTTTCTATACCTCCTTAAAGGTACCGTATAAATGCCATTTGTTGTTGTCCCTCTGCATGTTATTCAAGGGCCCTCCTGAGGCTGTGTGTGCTCACCTGATGACCCTCAATTCATAGACGAACAAATCTATACTTAGGAGGTTGTCACAGGAGGAGAGAGTCATAATGAGAAGGCTAATGTCCCCCCCCCCCATGTTCTCAACTGATTGGGTGTGTGTTTGCCCTCTCTCTTCCCAGACATGGCAGTGCAGAACGCTATTGGTGACTCTTTCCGAGGAGCAACGTGGGTGGCTTTACACAACGGCGGAGGTGTGGGCTGGTGAGTATTAATGCTGCCCTTCCTCCAGGAGGGGGAGGTGTGGGCTGGTGAGTATTAATGCTATCCTTCCTCCAGCAGGGGGAGGTGTGGACTGGTGAGTATTAACGCTGCCCTTCCTCCAGGAGGGGGAGGCATGGGCTGGTGAGTATTAATGCTATCCTTCCTCCAGCAGGGGGAGGTGTGGACTGGTGAGTATTAATGCTGCCCTTCCTCCAGGAGGGGGAGGTGTGGGCTGGTGAGTATTAATGCTACCCTTCCTCCAGGAGGGGCAGGTGTGGGCTGGTGAGTATTAATGCTATCCTTCCTTCATGAGTTAACCTTAAAGTGCTGGGTGACAGGCTTCCCCACCTGAGAGGCAGGAACAGGCGATCGGTTCAAATCCTGAATCAGGAGCAATGAATTCTTCCTCAGACCTGAGGGGCCTGAGTGGGGAGGGAGTGGGGAGGCGACATGAATGTGATGTATAAAATTATGAGGGGCACAGCCAGGGTAGACAGGAAGGTACCTTTCCCCTTGATGGAGGGATCAATGACCAGGGGCTGTAGATTGAAGATAAGGGCAGGAGGGTTGACAGAGGATGTGACACAACACCTTTACTCCCAGAGAGGGGTGGGGAATCTGGAACTCTCTGCCTGTGAGGGTGGGAGAGGCAGGAACCCTCGTCACATTGAAGAAGAGTTTAGACGTACACTTGTGATGTCAAGGCTTTGGGCCAAGTGCTCAGAATGGGATTTGAATAGTTAAGAACTGGGTTTTGCTACTGCAGATTTGATGGGCTGAAGGGCCTTTTTATGTGCTGTAGCCTTGTCACACTCTGACTGTAACTCCTTCCAGGAGAGCACTGTGTGCGGGTCTGGTGCAGGTGGTGGTGGAGTGGTAAGGCCCAGCAGTGAAAGATTGCACCTGGACAACGTGACGTCAATATTGGGTGGGTCTGATGTAGATAGCGGGGTGTGCAGTGTAGACATGGGGGGAGGGGGTGTAGATGGAGGAGGGGGTGGAGATGGGGAGAGGGGCGTGTAGCGGGGGAGGGAGGTGTAGACGGGGGAGGGGTATGTAGCCGGAGGAGGGGGGTGTAGATGGGGGGGTGTAGATGGGGGGGAGGTGGCTGTAGACAGGGAGGGGTATGCAGACGGGGGAGGGGGTTGTAGACGGGGAAAGGGGGTGTAGACGAGGGGGTGTAGACGGGGGGGGAGGGAGGGGGCTGTAGACGGGGAGAGGTGTGCAGACAGGGGAGAGGTGTGTAGACGGGGGGGGGGGGGGTGAAGACAGCAGGGAGGGTGGTGTAAGAACAAAGAAAATCGCAGCACAGAAACAGGCCCTTCGGCCCTTCAAGCCTGCACTGATCAAGTTCCTCTATCTAAACCTGTCACCTATTTTCTAAGGATCTGTGTCCCTCTGCTCCCTGCCCATCCATGTATCTGTCCACATACATTTTAAATGACACTATCATTCCCGCCCCTACCACCTTCACTGGCAACGCATTCCAGGCCCCCTCCACCCTCTACATGAAGAACACTCCCCGTGTATCTCCCCTAAACTTTTCCCCTCTCACTTTGAATTCGTGACCCCTAGTAATTGTGTCCCCCACTCTGGGAAAAAACTTCCTGTTATCCACCCTGTCTATACCTCTCATGATTTTGTAGACCTCAATCAGGTCCCGCCTCAATTCTGTCTTTCAAATGAAAATAATCCTAATCTACTCAACCTCTCTTCATAGCTAGCACCCTCCATACCAGACAACATCCTGGTGAACCTCCTCTGCACCCTCTACAAAGCATCCACATCCTTTCGGTAATGCGGCGACCAGAACTGTACGCAGTATTCCAAATGCAGCTGAACCAAAGTCTTATACAGCTCTAGGATGACCTGCCAACTCTTGTATTCACTACCCCGTCCAATGAAGGAAAGCATGCTGTGTGCCTTCTAGACCACTCTACTGACCTGTGTTGCCACCTTCAGGGAACAATAGACCTGAACACCCAGATCTCTCTGTGCATCAATTTTCCTCAGGACTTTTCCATTTACCGTATAATTTGCTCTTGAATTGGATCTTCCAAAATGCATCACCTCGCATTTGTCCGGATTGAACTCATCTGCCATTTCTCTGCCCATCTCTCCAATCTATCGATATTCTGCTGTATTCTCTGACAGTCCCCTTCACTATCTGCTACTCCAACAATCTTAGTGTCATCTGCAAACTTGCTAATGAGGTAACCTACACCTTCCCCCAGATCATTTCTGTATATCACAAACAGTGGTCCCACACGGATCCCTGTGGAACATCACTGGGCACAGGTCTCCATTTTGAGAAGCTCCCTTCCACTTCTACTCTGTCTCCTGTTGCCCAGCCAGTTCTCTATCCATCTCGCTAGAACACCCTGGACCTCATGCAACTTCACCTTCTCCATCAGCCTACGTGGGGAAACCTTATCAAATGCCTTACTAAACTCCATGTATATGACATCTACCTCCCTTCCCTCATCAATCAACTTTTGTCACCTCTTCAAAGAATTCTCTTAGGTTTGTAAGACATGACCTTCTTTGCACAAAACCATGCTGCCTATCACTGATATGCCTATTTTCTTCCAAATGGGTATATATCCTATCCCTCTGTATCTTCTCCAGCAGCTTCCCCACCACTGACATCAGGCTCACCGGTCTATACTTACCTGAATTATCCCTGCTACCCTTCTTAAACAAGGGGACAAATTTAGCAATTCTCTATTCCTCCAGGAGCTCACCTGTGTTCAAGGATGCTGCAAAGATATCTGTTAAGCCTCAGCTATTTCCTCTCTCGCTCCCCTTAGTAACCTGGGGACTTGTTCACCTTAATGCCTTTTAGAATACACAAAACGTCCTCCCTCCTTATGCTGACTTGACCTCGAGTAATCAAAGATCTATCCTAACCTCAATACCCACCATGTCCCTCTCCTTGGTGAATACCAGGGCAAAGTACTCGTTAAGAAGCTCACCCATGGTGGAGGGTGTGGGGAGTGTGGTGTAGATGGCTGGGAGGTGGGGGGAGGAGGGACGGTGACACAGGTGTTGTTAACGATGATGAGCTGACTCAGGACTGATGGACTCTCTCCAAGTTCTATCTTTCTTTTTTTACCATTATTCTCACTTACTCAAAATGGCGCCAAATCGCAGTGACAAGTGAACGTTTTTCACTGTATTTTATTGTATCCTTTATGTAAAAATCATGGGACAACAAAAATTATCCATCATTTGTAATGTCCAATGGGGAAATTTGTATCAGTTGGATGTGTCTGTTACTCTGCGTTGTGAAGGTAGCAGAGTCTCATTGGCCTAACCTACCAACGAGGAGATGGAGGAGGCAACAGGAAACACTCAGATGTAACCATCCCCCAGTGAGAGACTCCTGTGTGAACACAATGCACAGGAGATTTGCTGAACCATATCAGAGACTGCAGGCAGATTGAGAAGGTTCTGGAAGGTACCGTGCTCCCATGCAGAATGCCATTGGTAACTTTGACATTTCAGCGATGGACGGAGGCTGGATGAGCTTGGATTGGCCTCTTTAGAGCAGAGGAGGTTGAAGGGGGACCTGACAGAGGTGTGTAAGCCTGATGAGGGGCATGGGTGGGGTGGGTAGGAAGCCTTAGTTCATGGGTTAATAACAAACCGGCATAATGTTCAGGTGAAAGGCGGGGATTTTAGAGGAGACAATACCAGGAATTGATGGAAAAACTCAGCAGCTCTGGCAGCATTTGTGGAGAGGGAAACAGAGTGAACATTGTGGGTCAAATGACCCTGCTTCAGAACTTCAAGATTTCCAGCATTGGCTGTTCTTTGATTTTTAGATTTAGAGGGGATTTGAGGGAAAACATTTTCCCCCAGAAGGTGGCTGGGGTCTGGAATGCTCTGCTTGGGAGGGGATGGGGGGGGGTGGGGTTGAGGCGGGAAACCTCACAACCTTTAAAAAATACTTGGATGGGCACTTGGAATGTCACGTTCAAGGCAATGGGCCTAGTGTGGGAAAGTGTGGCTAGTGCAGGCAGTTGAATATTTTTGGAAATGCAGACTCATGAGCCAAATGGCCTTTTCTGTACTGTCTGACTCTGTGATTGTATACTAAGGACTGTATTACTTTTGCACTAGTGAGGAAACCTAGCTCGTTGGAATCAAACATAGATTAACAGGAAAAGCGCAGGCACCAGTCTGCAGGTGGTCACACATCATTCATTTAGGGGTGGCATGGAGGCTCAGTGATTAGCACTGCTGCCTCACAGTGCCAGGGACCCAGGTTCAGTTCCACACTGGGGTGACTCTCTGTGTGGAGTTTGCACATTCTCCCCATGTCTGCGTGGGTTTCCTGGGGTGCTCTGATTTCCTCCCACGATCCAAAGATGTGTGAGCTAGGTGGATTGGCCATGGGAAATGTAGGGTTTCAGGAGTAGAATTGGGTCTGTTGGGATGCTCTAGGAAGGGCCAAATGGCATTCTTCCACACTGTAGAGATTCTATGTTTCTCCCGGGTGAATTGATAAGGCACTGTCTCCGAAGCCAGTACCTGCTTCCTGAGGTACAGGCTCCAGAACTGAACTCAATAGCTCCTGAGGGGGTCTAACCAGAACTGGAACATAATTTCTTTATATGCGGAGATGTGTGGAATAATAACTCAGCAGGTCCAGTGAAGGGCCCTAAAGTATTACCTCTCATGCAGTGAAGATGAAGATGAAAATTGTTCTCTGGGGATATCCAGCATCTGTTCAACACTTGGCTTCTGCCACTGAAAGCCCTGGTGATATCAGATACTGTTGAGTTACTTTTCATATCCTCTGTAACAAGCCAAATGTACTTTTCCACTTGTGGCTTCAATTACAGTAAGTCTGACCAGCAGTGAATGTTTCTATCAGGTAGACATAATTCATTCCTAATGGACCTGTGAACTCTGAGAGGAGTGTAAAACTGTCAGCAAGAACTTTGCTGAATCTCCCTCACGTTAGCTTTCATCGTGAAGCAAAGATGATAGAAAATGCTGAGGCTCTAGTACAGGACCCCAGCTGGGTTGGGTGGATTAGCCACGAAAGGTGAAGCAAATGGTGGATTAGTTCTTTGTTGATGTTAGGTTTGAATTTTAAACACTTTTACACCTTTGAAGAAATGGAGAATTGATGAGGTACAGACCTTCAAGACTTTCAGGGTTAAGGAAGAAAAGATTTCTGATTGTAACAATAGGAAAGTGTAGCAAATGGAGAGCAGGTTGGGATGCAGCTCTGAGGAGGCCTATAGGGGCAGAAGTAGGCCATTCAGCCCATCGACACTGCTCTGCCGTTCAGTGAGATCATGGCTGATTTGATAATCCTCAACTCCACTTTCCTGCCTTTTCCACATAACTTTTGATTCTCTTTCTGATTAAAAATCCATTTCAGCTTTAATATACTGAATGACCCAACCCCGACAGTGCTCTGTGGTAAAGAATTCCACAGATTCACTCCCCGCTGAGGGAAGAAATTCCTCCTCATCTCCGTCTTAAATGGCAGACCCTTTATTCTGAGATGATGCCCTCTGATCCTAGTCAACCTCTTCACATCTCCCCGTGTCAAGTCCGTCAGAAATGTATACATTTCAATAAGGTGATCTCGTAATCTTCTGAACTCTAATGAGCACAGACCCAACCAACTCAACCCTTTCTCATAAGACAGTCCCTCTATTCTCAGGATCATCCAAGTGAACCTTCTCTGGATTGACTACAAAGGCACATATACCCTGTCTACCCTTTCAACATCTACCCTGTCAAGTCTTCTATGGATCTTGTATGTTTCTATAAGGTCACCTCTCAGTCTTGAGTACAGGCCAAAACTACTTAACATTTCCTTAGGGGATCAAGTGTTACAGAGAGAAGGCAATTGAATAGAGTTGAGAAACACGTCTGCCATGATTAAATGGTGGAGAAGACTTGATGGGCTGAAGAGCCTAATTCTGCTCCTGTATCTTCAGAGTTATGGTCATAAGACAGTCCCTCCATACCTGGGATCAGCCGAATGAACCTTCTCTGGACTGTCTCCAACACAATGGATCTTTTCTTAGATGTAGGGCCCAAAGCTATTCACAGCTGTGGTCTGACTAGTAATGGGGACAGTCAGAGGAGCACTAATCAATGTATTTTCACAAAGGACGTCTGATGGGGATAGCGTAGAGGGAGCTTTACTCTGCATCTAACCCTGTGCTTTCCCTGCCCTGGGAGTGTTTGATGGGGAACAGTGTAGAAGGAGCTTTACACTGATGGGGTGTGTTTTCGTTGCTGGCCAGGGGAGAGGTGGTGAATGGTGGCTTTGGTCTGGTCCTGGATGGCTCTGCAGAGGCTGAGGAGCGAGCAAAGATGATGCTGAACTGGGATGTCTCCAATGGGGTGAGTGAGATATATTTCCACTTTGGTGATACTTTTTCTTCTGTTGAAATTTGTTTCATTAATTGAGCAAATATTTGCATGTCTGTTAAAATAACACACGCCATAGAAAGAAGCCATTTGGCCCATCATTCCTATGCCAGCCCTGATAGAGCAAGCTGACCAGTACCTCTCCCTTGCCTTCGCCCTATTGTTCCTCAAATGTCTTGCTTCAATTGTTGATTGAACTATTACAAATGGATTGGTTTTGAGCACAATTCTCACAATCAGTGTGTAGCACCTTTAATGTAAGATGCTGCCTTAGTGCCTCTCACAGGATCATGGTGAAACTACACTTCACAGCAAACCACAAAAGGCAGAGTTGGGACAAATGAAAACTTTGGTCAGACTTAACTTCAAGGGAACATCTTGAAGGAGGAAGGAGAAATGGAGAAGGAGACCATTTTGGGTAGCCATTTCCAAAGCTTAAAGTTTAGGCAAGTAAAGACAGGGTCAATAATGACAGAATGATTAGCATACGTGGACAAAGCAGCCACTTGATTGGCACCACATCCACAAGCATCCACTCCCTTGATCACTGACACTCAGTAGCAGCAGTGTGTACTGTCTACAAGATGCCCTGCAGAAATTCACCAAAGATCCTCAGACGCACCTTCGAAACATATGACCACTTCCATCTAGAAGGACAAGGGCAGCAGATACATGGGAACATCACCCCCTGGAAGTTCCCCTCCAAGCAATTCAGCATCCTGTCTTGGAAATATATCACCATTCCTTCAGTGTGGCTGGGTCAGAATCCTGGACTCCCCTCCCTAAGGGCATTGTGGGTCTACCCACAGCACATGGACTGCAGCGGGTCAAGAAGGCAGCTCACCCCCACCTTCTCAAGTGGCTACTAAGGACAGGCAATTAATACTGGACCCAGCCAGTGACTCCCACATTCCACAAATGAATAAGAAAAGTTGAGCTAGACTGGAGGTGAGATTTGGAGGAGTGCACTAAGCGATAGGGTAGGGGGAGGTTGTGGAGACAGGGAGGGGGGAGGCCATGGAGGAGTTTGAAATAAGAAATGAACAATACTCTTAAAATCGAGGCAATGTTTAACCATAGTCAATTATGGGGTGCATAGACATACTGCAGGTTTAGCCACGGGATGATCTGAAGTTTTCAGCCTGCAGCGATTGAGTGGTCATTATCCATTAGCCAAGTCATGAATGAGCAGATGATAAACTGAGACACCAGTGATGCCACAACATGTCACAAGAAGTGAAAATAAATTCTCAGAGTTCATCATGGGGTCAAACATAACCCAGGGAAGTCTAACTCTTTACACCTTGGTACACGAGAAAAGACTCCATTTCATTGTTTAATCTCTGACCTCCCCCATCTCCCCACAACTTTCAGTGGACAGAGCATTCTACTTACATCTATCAGAATTTCTCAATATTCCATCTGCCCTTCTCTGATCTAAGGAAGATTATCCCATTTTCCAGTAACTATCTGGAAGGAAGTCTTGTGCTGTAGTTGGTAGCTTCTCTGAAGCTGAGCTGGGAACCCTGGCTTCGAGTCCCACAGCAGGACCTGATGGTCACAGAAAGTGCAGCCTTAACACAGCCAATCAGGTTCAGGATCAACCTGTAAACCTTTCCAACACACACCAATAGCAAGCGGGAAGAGGGGGAGAGATTCCTGCTCAGCCGTGAAATGGAGAGAAAGTTATAACCGCCATCATCACTCTCCAAACTAGTTCATACATCCATGTTGTAACAGTAAGTTGGAGTGGCACGGTGGCTCAGTGGTTAGCTCTGCTGCCTTATAACAATGAGGGTTTGATTCCCACCTTGGGCGACTGTCTGTCTTGAGTTTGTACATCCTCCTTGTGTCTGCATGGGTTTCCTCCGGCTCTGGTTTCCTCTCACAGTCCAAAGATGTGCAGGTTAGGGTGGCCATGTGAAATGCAGTTATAGGGATGGGGTAGGGTCTGAGTGGGATGCACTTTTGAAGGTCAATGTGGACTCGATGGTTCAAATGGCCAGCTTCCACTGTAGGGTTTCTATGAACTTAGAGTCATAGAGATGTGCAGCAAGAAAACAGACCCTTCAGTCCAACTCATCCATGCTGACCAGATATCCTAACTTATCCTAAATTTGCTCGCTGAGCTGTAGGTTTGATATCCAGACGTTTCATTACCTGGCTCGGTAACATCATCAGTGGCGACCTCCAAGTGAAGCGAAGCTGTTGTCTCCTGCTTTCTATTTATACCTTTCTCCTGGATGGGGTTCCTGGGGTTTGTGGTGATGTCATTTCCTGTTCATTTTCTGAGGGGTTGATAGATGGCACTTAGATCTATGTGTTTGTTTATGGCGTTGTGGTTGGAGTGCCAGGCCTCTAGGAATTCTCTGGCGTGTCTTTGCTTAGCCTGTCCCAGGATAGATGTGTTGTCCCAGTCGAAATGGTGTTTTTTTCATCCGTGTGTAGGGCTACAAGGGAGAGAGGGTCGTGTCTTTTTGTGGCTAGCTGGTGTTCGTGTATCCTGGTGACTAACTTTCTTCCTGTTTGTCCTACGTAGTGTTTGTGGCAGTCCTTGCATGGAATTTTGTAGATGACGTTGGTTTTGCCCATGGGTTGTTAAGTTTGTTAGTTTTTGTTTGAGAGTGTTGGTGGGTTTGTGTGCAACTAGGATTCCGAGGGGTCTTAGTAGTCTGGCTGTCATTTCTGAAACTTCTTTGATGTATGGTAAGGTGGTTAGGGTTTCTGGCTGTGTTTGGTCTGCTTGTCGTGGTTTGTTCTTGAGGAATCTGCAGACTGTATTTTTTGAGTATCCGTTCTTGAATACGTTGTATAGGTGGTTCTCCTCGGTTCGTCTGTGCTGCAGTGTGTGGTGGCTCTCCCTCGTAGCCCTGCACACTGATGAAAAAAACCACCATTTCGACTGGGACAACACATCTATCCTGGGACAGGCTAAGCAAAGACATGCCAGAGAATTCCGAGAGGCCTGGCACTCCAACCACAACGCCATAAACAAACACATAGATCTAGGTGCCATCTATCAACCCCCTCAGAAAACAAACAGGAAATGACATCACCACAAACCCCAGGAACCCCATCCAGGAGAAACATACAAATAGAAAGCAGAAGACAACAGCTTCGCTTCACTTGGAGGTCGCCACTGATGATATTACCGAGCCAGGTAATGAAACGTCTGGATATCAAACCTACAGCTCAGCGAGCAAACCTACACCCTAAACCTCAACCTGAGCTACAAACCTTCACAAACCTTGCAAAGATCCTAAATTAATCTTGTCCCATTTGCCATCACTTGGCCCATATCCCTCCAAACCCTTCGTATTCATATTCCCATCCAGGTGCCTTTTAAATGTTGTAATGGTATCAGCCTCCACCACTTCCTCCTTTGGCCTCCTTAATGAACAGTGACACATAGCCAAATGATTGACCCTCCTATGTCCCATTCTAATAACTTTCCTCTCCACCATCACCAAGGCCTTGATGCTCCACCTAATTAAGAAAAGAAATTGAATTCTGGCCTTTATTGTTAAGGAGTTGGAATTTAAAGATTGGGAAGTCTCATTGCAGCTGTACAGGGCATTGGTGAGACCTCAGCTGGAATGCTGAGTACACTTCTGGTCCCTGTATTTAATAAAAGATGTACCAAGACAGTTCAAATGAGATTCACTGGCCAGATTCCTGGGATGAATGGGTTGATTTATCAAGAGCAGCTAATCAGGTTAAGTCTTTATTCATGGGAGTTTAGAAGATTGAGGAGTGACCTTATTGAAAGATACAAGATTCTGATGGGATGGGCTTAACAGGGCAGATGGGGAACACAATACTCCGTCCACTGCCTACAACATCGGGGTGGCTGGTGACGGTTAGATGCTGACTTTTCACCTCTGCGAGTTGGGATCTTACTCATCGTGGGCTGATGGCGGGGTGGGGATCATGGGGGAGGTGGTGGTATTGCCCAATTTACCGAGTGCAGGGATCAGGGGTGAAGTGGGGTTAGAGAATCTCAGCCAACCAGACCCTGAAGGAGACAAAGCAGAACAAAACCAAGGCCCTGAATGTGAGACTGACTGACTGACCTTTGCCCAGCTGTTACAGCCAAGGGTAGGCTTTTAGGTGAGTCGTCATTGTTGTACTATTGAAAATGCAGTAGGTATTTCATGCACAGCATCATCCCACAAACTAAGTGATGAGATAATAATTTGTAGTGACACTGGTTCAGTGCTTCCCGGAACCTCAAAATTTGTTACAGTGATGGAGGAGTCCATTCAGCCCATTGTGCCTGGAAGTGTTCTAGCCCCTGGTGCCAATCTCCTCCCTTTTCCCCATATTCCTGCACACCATTTCTATCCAGTGCCCCCTCGAATGCCCCAGTTGAACTGCTCCCACCACATTTCCAGGCTGTGCGTTCCACACCCTGACCACTCGCTGGATGGAAGTGTTTTTTCTCACATTTCCCTCGCTTTGTTTGCATGTCACTTTAAAAGAGAACTCCCCCGGTCTCCTTCAGTAAAGGACTGGGAGATTGTTCACAACTGCACAAAGAGGGCAGAAGGGGCTGAGGTTCTGAAAGGCGCTACAGAAATGCAATTTCCTTGTGTTGCAGGTGAGCCGACGGTGCTGGTCTGGAAATGCCAGGGCATACGAGACAATTTGCAGAACCATGAAGGAACACAGTGGCCTGAGAGTTACCCTCCCTCACGCTGTGGAGGATGAAGAGATCTTGGACAGAGCCCTGCAGAAGTAGGCAGCCTGACCAGCACCCACCTACCCCTGTCCCACTCACATCCCCGTGCACTATTCAGATTCAGAGCACCAGAGAATCAACCAGCACAGAAGAGGCTCTTCAGCCCATCGTGTCTGCACTATCCAAACTGCTCTACACCGGTCCCATTTTCCGGCACTGGGTCCTAGCCCTGGATGTTATGACGTTCCAAGTGCTCGTCCTAATATCTTTTAAAGGCCGTGTGGTTTCCCTCCCAGGCCGTACATTCCAGACTCCAACTCCATTTGTTATTGACCCTTCAACTAAGGGGAACAACTGCTTTCTATCCCCCTGTCCATGCCCCTCATAATCTTATTAATCTCTATCAGATCCCCCCTCATCCTTCTTGCTCTATAGAAAACAATCTGAGCTTATCCAGCGTCTCTTCAGCATTAAACTGCTCCACTCCAGGCAATATCCTGTTAAATCTCCTTCAACTCAGAGCGCCGCTCCTTCATCAGGTGATTGTGGAGGACTCAACCACAGCGCCCTGAACGCTAGCGTTTCCAATTAAACCTGTTGGACTATAACCTGGTGTTGTGTGATTTTTAACTTTGTACACCCCAGTCCAACACCAGCATCTCCAAATCATTGTTGAACCATAACCTGGTGTTATGTGACTTTTACCTCTCTCTAAGGTGTCATTGACCATGGGCTGACAGAGTGATTGCATCAACTTCACCAACACATTCCACCCTGACCTTAAATTTACCTGGACCATCTCTGACACCTCCCTCCCCTTCCTGGACCTCTCCATCTCCATTAGTGACGACCGACTTGACACTGACATTTTTTACAAACCCACCGACTCCCACAGCTACCTGGATTACACCTCTTCCCACCCTATCTCTTGCAAAAATGCCATCCCGTATTCCCAATTTCTCCACCTCCACCGTATCTGCTCCCAGGAGGACCAGTTCCACCACAGAACACACCAGATGGCCTCCTTCTTTAGAGACCGCAATTTCCCTTCCCACGTGGTTAAAGATGCCCTCCAATGCATCTCGTCCACGTCCCGCACCTCCGCCCTCAGACCCCACCCCTCCAACCGTAACAAGGACGGAACGCCCCTGGTGCTCACCTTCCACCCTACAAACCTTTGCATAAACCAAATCATCCGCCGACATTTCCGCCACCTCCAAAAGACCCCACCACCAGGGATATATTTCCCTCCCCACCCCTTTCCGCCTTCCGCAAAGACCGTTCCCTCCGCGACTACCTGGTCAGGTCCACACCCCTCTACGACCCACCCTCCCATTCTGGCACTTTCCTCTGCCACCGCAGGAACTGTAAAACCTGCGCCCACACCTCCTCCCTCACCTCTATCCAAGGCCCTAAAGGAGCCTTCCACATCCATCAAAGTTTTACCTGCACATCCACTAATATCATTTATTGTATCCGTTGCTCCCGATGTGGTCTCCTCTACATTGGGGACACTGGGCGACTCCTAGCAGAGTGCTTTAGGGAACATCTCCGAGACACCCGCACCAATCAACCAAACCGCCCCGTGGCCCAACATTTCAACTCCCCCTCCCACTCTGCCGAGGACACGGAGGTCCTGGGTCTCCTTCACCGCCGCTCCCTCACCACCAGACGCCTGGAGGAAGAACGCCTCATCTTCTGCCTCGGAACACTTCAACCCCAGGGCATCAATGTGGATTTCAACAGCTTCCTCATTTCCCCTTCCCCCACCTCACCCTAGTTCTAAACTTCCAGCTCAGTAACTGTCCCCATGACTTGTCCGGACTTGTCCGACCTGCCTAGCTCCTTTTCCACCTATCCACTCCACCCTCTCCTCCCTGACCTATCACCTTCATCCCCTCCCCCACTCACCCATTGTACTCTATGCTACTCTCTCCCCACCCCCACCCTCCTCGAGCTTATCTCTCCACGCTTCAGGCTCACTGCCTTTATTCCTGATGAAGGGCTTTTGCCCGAAACGTTGATTTCGCTGCTTGTTGGATGCTGCCTGAACTGCTGTGCTCTTCCAGCACCACTAATCCAGAATCTGGTTTCCAGCATCTGCAGTCATTGTTTTTACCAGAGTGATTGCATTGTTCAGATGGATATTTGATTCCTATTGATGTGTGGGTGGTAACTGCCTGATTAAATGAAGTTGAACAATTGCTGCACAACAAGTTACCTCTGTGTTATTGTTATTTTTCTAACGACACAAGGCTGTCATGTTTCACTGATTTAAACCACACACCTTTGCCCAACTGTTTCAGATCAGCGATGGACTCTTTAAATGTGTCTAACATGCTCTGAGTGCCTGGGGGTGGGGGAGAAATTGGACTCTGCTCTGGTTTGAAAGGTAACTAATGATTTTGTTGTTAACAAATTGCCTTGTGATAATGTTAACATCTGCTTTGGCCCAAGCAGCATTTGTTTTGCATTAAATTTGTCTCAAACTGCTGGTGTGTTTCATGTGCCCATGTCAGTGGAAGGGAGATTGAAAAGAACTTGCACCATCTGTGGTCTCCCCTTTCACCTTAGTGTCTGATCATGGCGGTCAAGTGAACTGAGATTGGAACAGTGAGGTGTTGCCTTCAATGTACAGAGTACAGTTCTGGTACACTGCCTATATTAACCAATGGAACCAAGTACTGGAATCAACCATGAGACCAGAAGAGGCCCAGAAAAATTAATTAGTTGCATTTATATAGCACCTTTCCTGACCTCGGGACAACACACAGCCCTTTTGTGAAAACAGAAAGGTCTGGCAGCAAATGCAGAGAGACAGACAGATTTAACGTTTCCAAACCAGTGACCCTCTGTCACTTGTATTTTTGAGACCTCAAAATGAGTAGAGTGCCCCAGGAATCAGTGCTGGGGCCACTGTTGCTGACAGTATATTCATGACACGGATGGGGAAAAGTGAAAGTGACTGTAGAAATCTACAAAACAGAAGGATCTGGGTGCCCTTGAGCAAAAATCACAAAATACTAGCGTCCAAATACAGTGGGAAGGCAATGGTAAACAAGCCTTTATTTCAAAGGGAATGGAGTATAAAATTGGGGAAGTCTTGCTAAAAGTGCACAGGGAGCAAGTCGGACTACAGCTGGATAATTGTGGACCCCTTATCTGAATGAGAGGCCATTCCTCTCCTTAAGCCTGTTCTGCCATTTAATGAGATTGTGGCTGATCTGTAGCCAAACCCCACACACCTGCCTTTGGCCCATGTCCCTTAATGTCTTCACTTAAAAAAAATTCCTTTACCTCAGATTTAAAATTAACAACAGCAGAATATAGATAGATTGGAGAGTTGGGCAGAGAAGTGGCAGATGGAGTTCAATCCGGAAAGATGTGAGATGATGCATTTTGGAAGATCCAATTCAAGAGCAAACAATACAGTAAATGGAAAAGTCCTGGGGGAAATTGATGTACAGAGAGATCTAGGTGTTCAGGTCCACTGTTACCTGAAGGTGCCAACGCAGATCAGTATAGTGGTCAAGAAGGCATACGGAATGCTTTCCTTCATCGGACGGGGTATTGAATACAAGGGTTGGCAGATCAAGTTACAGTTGTATTAGACTTTGGTTTGGCCACATTTGGAATACTGCGTGCTGTTCTGGTCACCACATTACCAAAACAATGTGGATGCTTTGGAGAGGGTACAGAGGAGTTCCACCAGGGTGTTGCTTGGTATGGAGGGTGCGGGGAGTGTGGTGTAGATGGCTGGGAGGTGGGGGGAGGAGGGATGGTGACACAGGTGTTGTTAACGATGATGAGCTGGCTCAGGACTGATGGACTCTCTCCAAGTTCTATCTTTCTTTTTTAACCTTTACTCTTAAATTACTCAAAATGGCGCCAAATCGAGATTACAAATGAAAGTTTTTCACTTATTTTATTGTATCCTTATTGTAAAAATGAGGAGAGGAGAGAGGAGAGAGGAGAGGTTGAATAGATTAGGACTGTTTTCATTGGAAAGAAAGTGGTTGAGGGGGGACCTAATTGAGGTCCACAAAATCATGAGAGGTATAGACAGGGTGGATAGCAACAAACTTTTTCACCTGAACATTATGCCGGTTTGTTATTAACCCATGAACTAAGGCTTCCTACCCACCCCACCCATGCCCCTCATCAGGCTTACACACCTCTGTCAGGTCCCCCTTCAACCTCCTCTGCTCTAAAGAGGCCAATCCAAGCTCATCCAGCCTCCGTCCATCGCTGAAATGTCAAAGTTACCAATGGCTTTCTGTGTGGGAGCACGGTCCCTTCCAGAACCTTCTCAATCTGCCTGCAGTCTCCGATATGGTTCAGCAAATCTCCTGTGCATTGTGTTCACACAGGAGTCTCTCACTGGGGGATGGTTACATCTGAGTGTTTCCTGTTGCCTCCTCCATCTCCTCGTTGGTAGGTTAGGCCAAGGAGACTCTACTACCTTCACAACGCAGAGTAACAGACACATCCAACTGATAAAAGTTTCCCCATTGGACATTACAAATGTTGAATAATTTTTATTGTCACATGATTTTTACATAAAGGATACAATAAAATACAGTGAAAAACGTTCACTTGTCACTGCGATTTGGCGCAATTTTGAGTAATTTAAGAATAAAGGTAAAAAAAGAAAGATAGAACTTGGAGAGAGTCCATCAGTCCTGAGTCAGCTCATCATCGTTAACAACACCTGTGTCACCGTCCCTCCTCCCCCCACCTCCCAGCCATCTACACCACACTCCCCACACCCTCCACCATGGGTGAGCTTCTTAACGAGTACTTTGCACTGGTATTCACCAAGGAGAGGGACATGGTGGGTATTGAGGTTAGGATAGATCTTTGATTACTCGAGGTCAAGTCAGCATAAGGAGGGAGGACGTTTTGTGTATTCTAAAAGGCATTAAGGGGGGTCAAGTCCCCAGATCCAGATGGGATCTACCCCAGGTTACTAAGGGAAGCGAGAGAGGAAATAGCTGAGGCTTAACAGATATCTTTGCAGAATCCTTGAACACAGGTGAGCTCCTGGAGGACTGGAGAATTGCTAAATTTGTCCTCTTGTTTAAGAAGGGTAGCAGGAAAATGGAGACCTGTGCCCAGTGATGTCCCACAGGTATCCATGTGGGGCCACTGTTTGTGATATACAGAAATGATCTGGGGGAAGGTGTAGGTTACCTCATTAGCAAGTTTGCAGATGACGCTAAGATTGTTGGAGTAGCAGATAGTGAAGGGGACTGTCAGAGAATACAGCAGAATATCGATAGATTGGAGAGATGGGCAGTGAAATGGCAGATGGAGTTCAATCCGGACAAATGCGAGGTGATGCATTTTGGAAGATTCAGTTGAAGAGCGGACTATACAGTAAATGGAAAAGCCCTGGGGGAAACTGATGTACAGAGAGATCTGGGTGTTTAGGTCCATTGTTCCCTAAAGGTGGCAACACAGGTCAGTAGAGTGGTCTAGAAGGCATACAGCATGCTTTCCTTCATTGGACGGGGTATTGAGTACAAGGGTTGGCAGGTCATGTTACAGTTGTACAGGACTTTGGTTCGGCCACATTAGGAATACTGTGTACAGTTCTGGTCACCACATTACCGAAACGATGTGGATGTTTTGGCGAGGGTGGAGAGGAGGTTCACCAGGATATTGTCTGGTATGGAGGGCGCTAGCTGTGAAGAGAGGTTGAGTAGATTAGGATTATTTTCAATAGAAAGACAAAGGTTGAGGGGGGACCTGATTGAGGTCTACAAAATCATGAGAGGTGTAGACAGGGTGGATAACAGAAAGCTTTTTCCCAGAGTGGGGGACACAATTACTAGGGGTCACGAGTTCAAAGTGAGAGGGGAAAGGTTTAGAGGAGATACACGGGGAAAGATCTTTATGCAGAGGGTGGAGGGGTCCTGGAATGCGTTGCCAGTGGAGGTGGTAGGGGCGGGAATGATAGTATCATTTAAAATGTATGTGGACAGATACATGGATGGACAGGGAGCAGAGGGACACAGATCCTTAGAAACTAGGTGACAGGTTTAGATAGAGGATCTGGATCAGTGCAGGCTTGAAGGGCCGAAGGGCCTGTTTCTGTGCTGTAATGTTCTTTGATCTTTGTAACTTATCGATGGAAAGATACACTGAAAGCTGATCCCAGGTTTGGAGGGACTGTCTGATGGCAGATGATTGAGTAGATTAGGCCTGTACTCATTGGAGTTTAGAAGAATGAGAGGTGACCTTATTGAAATAAACAAAATTCTTAAAGAATTTGGCTGGGGAAATGTGGGCAGTCTGTTTCCCCGTGTGGGAGAGTCTCGGACCAGAGGGAGTCATCACAGAGTAAGGGGTCACCCATTGAAGACAGAGATGGGGAGGAATTTCTTCCCTCTGAGGGGAGTGAATCTGTGGAATTCTTTCCCACAGAGTGCTGCCGGGGGCTGGGTCATTCAGGATACTCAAGGCTGAGGCAGACGGATTGTTTAATCAGGAAGGGGATCGAGGGTTAAGGGGGAGAGGCAGGAAAGTGGAGTTAAGGATTATCAAATCAGCCATGATCTCACTGAACAGCGAAGCAGCCTCAGTGGGCAGAATGGCCTACTCCTGCTCCTATGTCACATGTTTTTTTAAGGTTAGACTCTCCTCCCACAGCTGCACCTTCCTATTCTGTCTTTTCACATCTCTGCTGTGATTTGCTGCCACATGGTGGTGAATGAAGAGAAGTGTCAGTCTCAACATTCCAGCACTGTCACCTCCTCCAGCCCCTACACCCCCTCCCTATCTCTGTACATCCCCTCCAGCCCCTACACCCCCTCCCTACCTCTGTCACCTCCTCCAGCCCCTACACCCCCTCCCTATCTCTGTACACCACCTCCCTATCTGTCACCCCCTCCAGCCCCTACACCCCTCCCTATCTCTGTACACCACCTCCCTATCTGTCACCCCCTCCAGCCCCTACACCCCCTCCCTATCTCTGTCACCCCCTCCAGCCCCTACACCCCCTACACCCCCTCCCTATCTCTGTCACCCCCTCCAGCCCCTACACCCCCTCCCTATCTCTGTAATCCCTACACCCCCTCCCTATCTCTGTAACCCCCTCCAGCCCCTACACCCCCTCCCTATCTCTGTAACCCCCTCCTGTGCTTATCCAGTTTCCCCCAAAATGTTTTGACAATGATGACGTTGAGCACTGCCTGTGGGACCAGCATCCTCATTCTCCTACCCTCACGGTTTCTCCAGGCCTATAGAAAATGGTCCACCCTGAACTGCCCTCTGAAGGGGCAGGAAGCCACTCAGTTCAAGGGCAAGTAGGGATGGGCAACTAAAGGTAGCCTTATCCTTGAAGCCCACACCCTGTGGAATGATATACGATGAACAAACTCTTGATTCTAATTTCCAAATGTGCAGGATTCAAGACCACTTCCAACTCCAGGAGTTCACCCTAAATATCAAGACTGACATTCAGTCCTTTAATCATCTAGGAGAAAGTGAGGACTGCAGATGCTGGAGATCAGAGTTGAGAGTGTTGTGCTGGAAAAGCACAACAGGTCAGGCAGTATCCAAGGAGCAGAAGAATCGACGTTTCAAGCATAAGCTATTTATCAGACCTATTGTCCTTTCAAGGAGATGTTAATTTAAGGCTCCAATTGAAGTACAAACATGTAAAATGTTTATAAATTGTTGTGATCATTTAAAACTTGGCATTCTTGAGTATGTCCTGATGAGAATAGATGGAAGGCTTCAGTAACATCTCACTCTTCAGTAATATTTAGATTCACCAGGATGTAGCCTGGGATGGAGCAGTTTAACTATGAAGAGAGGCTGGATAAGCTCGGATTGTTTTCTGTGGAGTCGAGAAGGCTGAGAGGGGACCTAACAGAGGTGAATAAGATAATGAGGAGCATGGACAGGCTAGACAGGGAGAACATGTCCCCTTAGTTGAGGGATCAATAACTAGGGGTTACAGATCAATCAGGAAGGGGCAGGAGGTTTAGAGGTGATTCGAGGTAGACTTTTTTCACCCAGAGGATGGTGGGAAGGGTGTTAGAGGCAGAAACTCTCAGAAAATTGAAGAACTATTAACTTTTCCACATAGAGGGTGGTTCATGTATGAAATGAGCTGCCAGAGGAAGTGTTGGAGGCTGGGACAATTATAACATTTAAAATGCTTCCAGATGTGTATATGAATAGGAAGGGTTTAGAGAGATACTGACCAAATTCTGGCAAATGAGACTAGATGAGTTTAGGATATCTGGTTGGTATGGATTGGTTGGGCCAAAGGTCTGATTCCATGATGACTCTGAGTAGTTGGATATGCACATGAAATGCCAAGCTACACAAGGAAATGGGTCAAGTGTTGGAACAGTATCGGGACTCAAATGGCTAGCTGCTTGATGACTGGCATGGACATAATGGGCCAAAAGGCCTGCTTTCCATGCTGTAAAACTCTTTTGCTCTATGACTGCATTAATAAAGAAGAAATGTTACGCAGGGTTGGTCAGAGGTACATTCAGTACATTGTCACACAGAAGTGACTGAAATTGGTACAACATGTATTTGTGTTTCTGACATAGCTCCTGTCAGGATGGCTACAGGATTGGAAATGAAACTGGGGCTGGTCAAAGAAAATCTGGTGAATTATATTGAGTGTCATGATTTGGAGATGCTGGCGTTGGACTGGGATGGGCAAAGTTAAAAATCACACAACACCAGTTTATTTGGAAGCATTAGCTTTCAGAGTGCTGCTCCTTCATCAGGTGGTTGTGGAGAATAAGATCATAGGACACAGAATTCATAACAAAAGTTTACAGTGTGATGGAACTGAAATTATATATTGAAAAAGACCTGGATTGTTTGTTAAATCTCTCATCAGTAATGAACATGTTGGTTTTCGTTCTTTCATATGTAAATATGAAAGAACTGAATAGATGTCTATTGTTAAATTCACTTGAGAATGTAACTTTAAGAAAGTTCTAGAATTTACATATGAAAGAATTGAAACCAACATAGTGAGCACTGCACTATTGGAGTGTCAGTGCTGAAAGAGTGCCGCACTGTCGGAGGGTCAGTGCTGAGGGAGTGCTGCACTGTCGGAGGGTCAGTGCTGAGGGAGTGCCGCACTGTCGGAGGGTCAGTGCTGAGGGAGTGCCGCACTGTCGGAGGGTCAGTGCTGAGGGAGTGTAGCACTGTCGGAGGGTCAGTGCTGAGGGAGTGTAGCACTGTCAGAGGGTGTTAAAATACTCTTGATTGACTGTTACATTCTTTAAAATGTCTTTAGAAGGTGAAGGTGCAATATAAATTTAAATTTTAAAATAAAATATAGGTTGATGAATCATGATCGTGGACATATAGGCTGTATTTGATTGTGCAACATTTAGATTATATTTAAATAGGATATTCTGATGAATGGTCACTGGACTCGAAAAATTAACTGCCCTCACTCCAAAGATGTTTCTAGGCCTGCTGAGTTTTTCCAGCAATTTGTATTTTTGTACATGTAGATTGTATTTGAGTGGGGTCAAAAAGCGAGGTGCTGGAAAAGCACACCTGGTCAGGAAGCAAGGTAAAAACAGTGACTTCAGATGCTGGAAACCAGATTCTGGATAGTGGTGCTGGAAGAGCACAGCAGTTCAGGCAGGATCCAAGGAGATGCTGCCTGGTCAGGAAGCATCTAAGGTATGCTTCGTAGGTAGGTTGGAATGCAATAGGTGGATGAAAGTGGGGAGTGGTGGTGATAGGTCGGAGTGGAGGGTGGAGCAAATAGGTGCGAAGGAAGATGGACAGATAGGACAGTTCAAGAGGGCGGTGCAGAGTTGGAAGGTTGGATCAGGAGTGAGGTGGGCGGAGGGGAAATGAAAACTAGTGAAATTGACATTGATTCCATGTGGTTGGAGGGTCCCAAGGTGGAAGATGAGGCGTTCTTCCTCCAGGCATCGGGTGGCTGGGATTTGGTGGTGGAGCAGGCCCAGGACCTGCATGTCCTTGATGGAGTGAGAGGGAAACTTGAAATGATCGGCCACAGGGCAGTGGGGTTGTTTGGTGCGTGTGTCCTGGAGATGTTCTCTGAAACATCCACAAGTTGGCACCCTGTCTCCCTAATGTAGAGGAGACCACATCGAGAGAAACAGACATAGTACTACCAGAAACATTGATTTTCCTGCTCCTCAGATGCTGCCTGACCTGCTGTGCTTTTCCAGCACCACTCTAATCTTGACTCTCATCTCCAGCATCTGCAATCCTCACTTTCTCCTGTGTTTGGGTGGGGGACATGTGGACTGTAATGTGGCCTGTATTGCTCGCGAAACAAAACATTTCATTGTATTTAGACACAAATGAGAATAATAAATTAAATGAAAATTTGTACTTGCAGAGTTACATTGTACTTTGCTCAAAAACTGCATGAAATCATGTAAAACTCTGTTACCTCACTTTTTAGATTAGAATCAATCTAAACATCCTGACATAGACAGAGAACGGCTAACACCCATTGTTACAGCTAACCTGAGAATGCAACTTTTGAAAAAAAAGGTTTTGTGATTTACACATGAAAGAAGTGAAACTTTTGTGATTTACAGATGAAAGGCTTAACAGACAATCGAGGTATTTTTCAATGTATAATTCCAGTTACATCACACTGTAAAGTTTTGCTATAAATTCTGTGTTTAACGATTGAATCCTCCACTATCACCTGATGAAGGGGCAGCGCTCTGAAAGTTAGTGCTTCCAAATAAACCAGTTGGACTATAACCTGGTGCTGTGTGATGTTTGAATGATAATGGTTTGTGTGAAGGAGCGTTCCGCTGATGCTGGGGGGGGATTCCAGTCCGGGTTTTGCAGCCTCCCGGTTCCCGGTCCCGATCCGGACGGGGACCTCTGATCCAGGCCGGGTTTTCGGTGCCGCCCCCACGCCCGGAGCCGTTTCCCGCCGGAGCCGCGGGGAGACCGGGGATGGAGCAGCAGGGGCTGGGCCCGGGCCCGGGCCTGGGCCTCGATTACCAGCAGCTGCGGCAGACCGAGCGGGCCGGCGGCGAGGAGCTGGTAGCTGGCGGCGGGGCCCCGGGGTTGCAGGCCCAGGCCGGGGCTGTGGGTGAGGGAGGCCCCGCCGCTTCACTCTCCCTGTTCCCGGCTGCCGCTGGAGGAGAGCCCGGGGCCCGGGCCGAGCCTGAGATCTTCGTCGTCTTTAACCTGGCGGGGGAGACGGAGCTGGAGCTGGGCCGGGAGCCAGGAGAGGCCGAGGCTCAGGGGGGAGGCCTGGCGCTAGGCCCCGGACTGGAACCTGAGCCTGGGCCTCGAGTAACCGCGGCCTCCCAGGAGAGCCACCTCCGGCTGGAGGCCGAGCCGCCGCCGCCTCCTCCTCCTGCCGTCCCCGCTGAGTGCCCCGGGCTCCTCCTGGAGCCTCCTGTAGGCTCGGGCCTTCCCGGGGACGGAGCCGGCGCCTCAGCCTCGGCCTCTCCTGGAAGCCTGTCCGGCACCATCACCATCAACAACCGCAACCTATTGGTCCGCATCGAGAACGGCCTCCTGATCCTGGCGGCTCCGGGGGAGGTGGCGGGGCCTGCGGCTACCGGGGAGGAGCCTTCCCCCGGCCCCGCTCCCGCCCAGGCCCAGGCCCAGGCTGCGGCCTACCCCGGCGGGGAGAGCGGCCTAGCGCCCGAGGCCGGGCCCCGGCACCTCCTGCCCGAACAGCCGCTCCCTGCACCCCCGGGCCTTGGGGACTCGAGCAGCCTGGGCCTGGAGTGTGGGCCCGGCCCGGCCTCGGGCACCTCTTACGGGGACCTGATTCTAACGGAGAGCGGGGATGTGCTGATGAAGCTGTCGGAAGGCCTGGGCCTAGGCCGCGGCAAAGCCTCGGGCCCGGTTTACCAGTGCCCGGAGCACGACTGCAGGGAGGCCTTCGACAAGAAGCACCGGCTGAAGGTGCACCTGCTGTCCCACAGCCCGCGGCCTTTCCGCTGCACGGTGCCGGGCTGTGAGTGGGCCTTCACCACCTCCTACAAACTCAAGCGGCACCTACACTCCCACGGCAAGCTGCGGCCTTTCGGCTGTCAGGCGGAGCGCTGCGGGAAGCGCTTCACCACCGTCTACAACCTCAAGGCCCACATGAAGGCGCACGTCCAGGAGCTCGCCTTCGTCTGCGAGGTCTGCTCACAGCCTTTCGCCACCGCCCTGAAGCTCAGCGGGCACCGCCGCAGCCACTTCGAGCCCCAGCGGCCCTTCAAGTGCGACGTCCCGGGTAAGCTGGGCACACCGAGGGGGGCTACAGAGGGGGCTTGGTGTTGGGATGGAGGGACACACATGGGGGCAGGAATGGGGCTACAGAGGGGGCTTGGTGTCAGGATGGAGGGACACACATGGGGGCAGGAATGGGGCTACAGAGGGGTCTAGGTGTCAGGATGGAGGGACACACATGGGGGCAGGAATGGGGCTACAGAGGGGGCTTGGTGTTGGGATGGAGGATTACACGTTGGGGCAGGAATGGGGCTACAGAGGGGGCTTGGTGTTGGGATGGAGGGACACACATGGGGGCAGGAATGGGGCTACAGAGGGGTCTTGGTGTCAGGATGGAGGGACACACATGGGGGCAGGAATGGGGCTACAGAAGGGGCTTGGTGTCAGGATGGGGGAACACGTGTTGGGGCAGGAATGGGGCTACAGAGGGGGCTTGGTGTCAGGATGGAGGGACACACATGGGGGCGGGAATGGGGCTACAGAGGGGGCTTGGTGTTGGGATGGAGGATTACACGTTGGGGCAGGAATGGGGCTACAGAGGGGGCTTGGTGTCGGGATGGAGGGACACACATGGGGGCAGGAATGGGGCTACAGAGGGGGCTTGGTGTCAGGATGGAGGGACACACATGGGGGCAGGAATGGGGCTACAGAGGGGGCTTGGTGTCAGGATGGAGGGACACACATGGGGGCAGGAATGGGGCTACAGAAGGGGCTTGGTGTCAGGATGGAGGGACACACATGGGGGCAGGAATGGGGCTACAGAGGGGGCTTGGTGTCAGGATGGAGGGACACACATGGGGGCAGGAATGGGGCTACAGAAGGGGCTTGGTGTCAGGATGGAGGGACACACATGGGGGCAGGAATGGGGCTGCAGAGGGGGCTTGGTGTCAGGATGGAGGGACACACATGGGGGCAGGAATGGGGCTACAGAAGGGGCTTGGTGTCAGGATGGAGGGACACACATGGGGGCAGGAATGGGGCTACAGAAGGGGCTTGGTGTCAGGATGGAGGGACACACATTGGGGCAGGAATGGGGCTACAGAGGGGGCTTGGTGTCAGGATGGAGGGACACACATGGGGGCAGGAATGGGGCTACAGAAGGGGCTTGGTATTGGGAAGGAGGAACACACTGGGCAGGAATGGAGCTGCAGCGGGGGCTTGATATTGGGATGGAGGAACACGTGTTGGGGCAGGAATGGGGCTACAGAGGGAGCTTGGTGTCAGGATGGGGGAATTTCTTCTGAAGGGTGAGAGTCACTGGAAGTCCTTGCCACAGCTGTGAGTGTAGGGTCCTTGTGTATATTTAAGGCTGAGTTAGGTAGATTCTTGATCATTAGGCCAATCAACAGTTATGGGGAACGGACAGGAAGGTGGATGTGAGGAATATTAGATCAGACATGGTGAATAGTGGAGTCGGGTGGAGGAACCAAATGGCCTACTCCTCTTCCTGTTTCGTATGGTCTCATCATCTTCAGCTCGTCACCAGTTATCAAAGTTTGTGTTCACACGAAACTTTTATAAGAGGTCTTCAGCACAAGAAAAAGGCTCTTCAGCCCATCAAATCTGTAGAGATAACAATCGACCACTTAACTATTCTAGCTGAGATTATAATCAGTATGTAGGGATGATAAAATTGTGAAGGGCTGTTGATTAAGCAAATGAGCAAAATTGTAGCAAATGTATTTCCATTACCTTCCACGTAGGTAAATGTGTAGTTATTGGCTTTGTACCTAAAATAAGTACAAGAAGGTCCTGTATAAAAAATGGTAAAAACCTAGAAACAGTGAAGGTCCAGGGATAACGTTTTTAAAAAAATAAACATTCATGTGGGGATGCGAGGAAAATATTGATCTTTCTCTTTGGAGGGCTAGAACATAGAATATTGCAGCACAGTGCAGGCCCTTCGGCCCTCAATGTTGTGCTGAACTGTGAAACCAATCTGAAGCCCGTCTAATCTACACTATTTCATTTTCATCAATGTGTCTATCCAATGACTATTTAAATACTTTTAAAGTTGACAAATCTACTACTGTTGCAGGCAGGTCATTCCATGCCCCTACTCCTGTTCACCAGGTGCTGGTGAGTCCTCTATGTCCCCTCATGCTAGCCATCACCACTCGAGGTAAAAGGCGCTCTCTGTCCACTCTATTTATCCGTTAGATTATCTTATCTGTCACAATTAAGTCACCTGTCTAATGAAAACAGCCTCAAGTCCCTCAGGATTTCCTCAGAAGATCTTCCCTCCATATCAGGCAACATCCTAATAAGTCTCCTCTGAGCCATTTCCAAAAATTCCATATCCTTCCTATAACACATTGATCAGACCTGTACGCAAAACTCCAGGTGTGCACCAGAGTTTTGTACAGTTGCAACATGAAATGCAGATTTAGGAAGTAAATTAGAATATAAAACGTAGGAGCTGAGCCCTTTGAACATGTTGTAACAGTCATGATGCTGTAGCTTTAATGGGTTATTTTGTCCTGGTTTTTTGTTTAAAGAAAGATTTTAAGACAGATGTCAAGCTGTCTACTTGAAAACGTCAGTAAACAGCTTGTAAAGCCTTGGATTTTATTTAAAGCTGGAACAATGAATGTGTTCGCAGGCCAGGATTTTTAGTTTTTTAACTTTATGCACTTGCAGTTGGAATCTTGAAAGGGCAGAAGCTGCTGAAGTTTTGAAGAAGTCGAAGCTATCTTTTCTTTTCTTGATTACAGCTGGAGGCTAGGGGTTTCTCTTTGCTGCTGGGTTACTTGTGAGACAAATCTATTTGTGTGCATTTGCCTTTTTGCCAAGGAATGTGTTTACGCAATGTTAGAATGGTTAATTAGTAATAGTTAATTGTATCTGTTATTCTGTTAATTTTTCCAGTAGAGTTGTTACTCTTAAGTTCATCTTTATTTTGCATTTTAACGATGGTGTTTAAATATTTTGCTTACCATCGAGTAGTTTGACCAATCAAAGTGCACCTGGAACACAGTACATTACATTTACTTTTAAAATAATAAAAAGTCAGGGTCTAGGCTCCCTTCTTAAAATAGTTTGACAGGGTCTGGTCTGGTCCATAACAGTAACGTTGAAGAAAACTGTGACACATATGCCTCTGATCCTTCCTGCCATTTCCCATAACCCTTAATTCCCTTTGTGCCCATAATTTTGGACATCTCTACTTTGGTAACATACCTTGGGAAAGACAGATTTGTCTGTGGAGGATGTACAGTGAGTGTATACAAGACTGTTACGGAGACTCGGCAAAGGTCTAATTACAGGTAGCGAGCAACTGGGATTCTGGAATTTGGAAGGATTCGGGAGTGATTTGATAAAGTTTTCAATATCTCAAGAGGGACAAGTAAGTAGATAGCAAGTAATTCTGCTCATTAGATTCTAGGACGTCTAATTTTTTTACACTTTCAAGTGTGAAATTAGGTGCCCTTCATCATACACAATTTTGGGATTGTCTTTCGCAAAAGGTAATTGATGGTAGCTCTGGTAATTTTAATTTTGAGATTGATAATATTTTGTCAACTTAAGGGTTATGAGCAAAGGCAACAATTGGACGTAATGTCACATATCACCTGTGATGACATTGAAGGGACTGCATGGCCTCCTGTTCCAGTATTCCCAGCTGAAAGCAGTAGTTTCACTGAGCTTCTCCCATAAGATAGTTGGATATATGTTGAAGGGGAGATTTTTTGGGAATATTGAGGTGGGGCAAGCACACAGAGGAGCTGGACAACTCTTTCAAACCATTGACGTAGACATGATGGATTGATGGCATCCTGGCATGGAGGTGTCTCTGCTTTTGAATGGTCTTCCTCTAGAAATTACTTATAATTGGACATGAGAATGGAGAGGACATGTTTGTAGGACAGGAAGGATTTAATCCCATATTTCAGTGTTCTTTTGATCATGTAGACAGAAGTGGCTTCCACTTGGGGCAGAGACTAAATTTAGCAATCATAAAGAGAAGATAGTCACAAATGATTTCAATGGGTTATTCAGGAGAAAGATCTTGATGCAGATAATAGGGAATGTGAAACTCAGGAATGTAAGAAGTAGGAGCAAAAGTAAGCCATTTGGTCTATCAAGCCCATTTCATTCTTTAGCTAGATCAAAGATGATCTACTTTAATGTCATTTTACCATACTATTCCTATATCATTGATACGTTTAAAATTTAGAAACAATTTCTGCCTTGAACATTCTCTGTAACCAAGCTTCCATAGCTCTTTGGGATAGAGAATTAAAATTCAAGGTGAAGTTGGATGAACGCAGGAAATAGGAACGCATGGGAAATTACGATGGAATGGTGGGAGGAGGTTCATGAGAAGTGTTAACACCAGCATGAACTGGTTGGGTTGAGTGGCATGTCACTGTGTGCTATTAAACGCTAGAAATACACCACATCTGTGGAGAGAGAAACCGAGGTAACATTTCAACTCGATAACCCTTTGTTGGAATAAATCATTAACCTGGAGCACTAGCTCTTTTTCTCTCATGAGAGACGCTGAATGATTCATTTAGTGTTTTTCAAATTTGTATTATTTGAGGCCATTCAGCCCCTCTGTATTTCATGTTAAGAGAGCAGTCGGCCTGCTTAAGTGGTGGCTTGAAATTGAGTTGTTTTTCAACAAGAGCATGTGTTTATGTAACTCGTTTAACCTGGCAATTGTTCCATGGCGTTTCCAGGAGTACGGTTTAACATGGAGCACAGTTAAAATGATAGGCTATAAGGGGCATCCTGAAAGAAGAGAGACAACAATTGCGATGGTCAGCTGTGACCAGCTACCATAGCAGGCTCCCAGGCATTCATGTCCGATTGTATTGCCATTTGTGTGGATACAGTTTGACTGAGAAATTCAAGTAAATACTTTTTGCAGGATAAATGTGGGCTAGTGGCATGATGAGGAAGAGATGGCACATGTGTTTTATTCTAAACTTGGCAAAACCCATTCTCTGTTGTAGGTTGCGAGAAGACATTCATTACCATCAGTGCCCTTGGTTCTCACAACCGTTCCCACTTCCGAGATCAGGAGCATTTCACCTGTTCTTTCCCAGGCTGTGACAAACGTTATGACAAAGCCTGTCGCTTGAAGATACACCTGAGAAGTCACACAGGTACGATGATAACTTATGGAACAGTCTCGTTCACCTCTTGACTTATTGTATTCTTCACCAGTGCCTCTGAGGGAATCACATGATGGGTAACAGTTGGTGACAGGACTATTTTGAACCTGTTCAGCTGTAAGGATTGATGTTTATCTCCTGTCAAAAGAATTCCTGCTTTTAGTAACTGAAAGCATCAGAGCTACTTGTGTAGCCACCACTTGTACAGTTTTCTTCAATTTGAGAAAATGTGCCCGACCGAAGCCTGTTTTGAATAGGCTCTTGTTGTTCCTGTGGTCACAGAAAAACGCATACAATTCCTAAATATTCTGAGTTTGATGCATTTAGAGAATGCTTTCCCAGTGTTGTATCATTTCTGCTGGGTGTTATATTTTAGCTCTGCTGGAATGCTGTAAAATTTTTAGCTCAACTGGAATAAATGGCACCACAGACGTTTAAAAGGACAATCTTTCTTATGCAGGTGAAAGGCCCTTCATATGTGACTTCGATGGCTGTGGCTGGTCATTCACCTGCATGTCAAAATTACTACGGCACAAAAGGTAAAAATAAAAGCCCAAAAAGGTGTCAGTTTTTGTAGGGCATTTGTTTACATCAGGCTGGATGCAAAAGCTGAACTTTTCCAATTTAAATTTAGTACTGTAATACTACAGTTGCAAAGCCTCCAATTTGCGCATAGCAAGCACCCACAGACAGCAGCATAATAGCCAGTCAGTTTTAATGATTTTGGCCAAGAAACTGTGGAAATTCCCAGTTCTTCAAAATACTCATATCCACCTGCAACTAGTACATGGTAAATTAAATGAATCTCGCTTTTATGATCTAAATCTCTCATTTCATGCACAGCATCTCAAGCTGAAACTCCTGAAATTTCTTAGTTTTCGCTTACTCTTTTGACAACATTCTAAGGTGCTATTCAGATCAACCATGATTGAGTCATTGGCAAGTGGGCCGAATGGCCTCCTGCTAGCCTAGTGTTGGCTAGCCACATTTGTTAATTCCCATTTTCTCTTTCAACCTTTTAAGGCCTTAATACATTTACTGTGTGTGATGTTAGGAACTCCACCAAGGTCTGAAAGTTACCTGCATCAAGTGCAGTCATTTCCTAGCCTGTCATCACAAATTGCCGAGCTCTGTAGTTTTTGTTTTTCCCTCAAGAACCCATGAAGATGATCGGAGGTTTGTCTGTCCTGTGGATGGCTGTGGAAAATCGTTCACAAGAGCGGAGCATCTGAAGGGACACAGCATCACTCACCTTGGGACCAGGCCATTTGTTTGTCCCGTGGAAGGTAGGTCTGAGCTAGTCTGACTGGGTTCAGGAGCTATATGTTTTTGAAGTCCCTTGGAATGAACAGAGCAAATAAGTGCTTGGTAAACTTGAATAAAGATATCCAGTGGTCTTGTAAGTGTAGAGGCAAGACCTCAAACAGGTGTGTGATGGAATTCTCTCCAGCTGTCTGGATGGTGCAGCTGTGGAACTGAATATTGGTAAGGATTTAGGGGAGGGAATTCTCCTGCATGAGCTGGGGAATCTTTTATAGCTACATGAAGGGAGCTGAGAAGGGGCTTAATTTAACATTTCATTTAAACAACAATAGCTCTAACATTGCACACTCCCTCAGTAGGTTTTGGGCATGAAGCTTCAGTGGGGTTAAAATGCAGTTTTCAGCCTGGGGTGAGCTGGCTATTTGCTCCACCACAGCTGATCTTAATGTCTTGCCTAATACCTAAGTAACTGGACTTCAAATTAAGTATTGTGAAATACTGACCCTTCAATAAATGCAGGTTGTCATCTTCTATTCCCCCAGTTTTATTTCAGATATTTAAATTTCAACTCCTAATTAATTGATTTGAATCACCTTTGTAGCACAACAGATGTGTGGTTTATTAACGTCCCCATCTGGCATATAAGCATTTTGGAAATAATATTTTTGAAAAAATGTAACCATCAGAGTCAAATTGCAATGGTGATGAGTCATAGGGGAAGTAAAACAAGAATAGTGTAAACACTAAATGGGTATAGCAGTCTGTAATCCAGAGGGTGGGGAGGATGTGGCACTCACCAGCACAGGGTGTGGTTAAGGTGAATTGTGCTGATACATTTAAAGAGAAACTGTATAAACAGTCAGGAAATAGGGCGATATGAAGGGAATTTAGGAGAGACCTGTGTGATGTATAAACACGTGAATGACTTGTTTTTGTGCTGTTCATGTTTTTTTTAACTTGTTCATAAGGTTAATTGTTTTTGCATAATGTGAATTTCTTAAATGCTCAGGTTGCGAAGCTCGATTCTCAGCACGTAGCAGCCTGTACATCCATTCCAAAAAGCACCTAGAAGACGCAGAAAAGGTGAAAACACGCTGCCCCCTATCCAACTGCAGCAAATTCTTCAACTCTAAGCACAGCATCAAGGCCCACATGATGAAGCAGCACAACATCAGCTCTGGTAGGGTCATCTCTACACCTCTGCTTTAAACTTTGGTAATACTAAGTGCCATTGGCTACTAGGCAATGCAGGATTCCAGGAACTGTACCCTCTCACTGGCCTGTTTCAGTGGACATCCTGATACTGACCTATTGAAATCTGCTGATTTTGAAGTACTGTAAAGGGATGCTCCTCTGGATCCTCCAAAAAGCAATATCAACAATTTTTTCTGTCCCTGAGGAAAGGATCTTGAAGTCATTTCCATGGCTGTCCTGAGTGTTCACAGCATGGACAGGTAGGACTACATCTGTCATGTTGGCTAGAGATTAATGCTCAGAAGTAGCCTTCGCTCTGTGTCATTACACACATTGTTTAGTTTAAAGTGCTGTCCACTGCATTAGTTGTATGATTTGCTAGAAAGCTGGTTTCGGCAGATAATAGGCATTTAGCAAAGGAACCAGGGCATGCTATAAAATGAAATATTCTGATGCAATGATATCTGGGATTCACTTTCCTGGACAGGTGATAGAAGCAGAGTCAGGTGTAACTCCCTGGGGAGGGAAAAGGACAAAAAGTTAAAAAGGAAATATTTCATGAGCTGTGGGGAAAGAACAGAAGGAGTGAGATGAATGGATAGCACAGTTACAATGGGCTGAAAGGCCTCCTTCCTTGCTTGTATTCTTTGGTTTTAAATAGAACTGATAAGGTCTGCGCTGAATTGACAGATTTGCCAATTGTCTCTGTTTCAGATTTATTCTCCCAATTGGAAATGACGGGCTCCTTGACCCCAAGCAGTGAGCTGACAAGTCCGAGTCAAGGTGACCTTAGCAACGTGGACATTGCCTCACTCTTCACCACTGTCCCAGTCAATCCGGTCAGCATCTCGCCAGACATATCACTTGTGAGCTCTGGAATCCTGACGATCGATGCCGCTTCTGTGGGATCCAGTCTTGGAGGAGCAGTTTCTGTTAACAGCAATGCCATGGCACAATCCTCAGATCCTCTTATTGTAGCCACTGCAGACATGTCGCACACCATAGACAGCACTCTGGGCCTCACTACTGGTGTTTTACAGGCAAATAGCTTGAATTTGGAAGGTGTACAGCCAGTCAGTACAGAGGGGCTGGGGTCCCTGAGCACCTTGTCAATGAGATCTACGGGAAGCTGTCAGGATCTGCAAGGCCTGTCATCCAGTGGAGCCCTGACTCCTTCCAGCAGCCTTGGGGCCAGCCATGTCCCAGAATTGTTGACTCCAACTAAAGTCGAACGGCACATGCTGAGTGTATCTGATATGATGAGCCAGCAGGAGACGAACAAAGTGGTCACTCAGTTTGTGTTCTCCAATTTAAACCCTGCAGCTGGCAACTTCAGCACACAGAAAGAATTAGAGTTAAACATGGTGTCTTGCTGTCCCTTCCTTGTAAGTATTGGTCACGTTACAGGCGACTGATCATTTAGAATCTGTGCTGATGGAATGAGATTCACCACGGGTGAGAGAAGGTTTGTGTGGAGTATCGGTGCCAGTGATATTTGTTTGGGCTGAATGGCCTGTTTCGGTGCTGTTACATTATACACATATCTTCAGGCTTAATTAAAGCAGGAACAGAAGTAAACCATTTAGCCCCTTGAGCTTGTTATCACTATGAAGTGAGATGATGGCTGATCTGTGGCTTAACTCCATATCGGCAGGGAGCAGTGGATGGTGGTCGAAGACTGTTTATGTGTCCAGTGGCATACTACATTGGTTCTGTATCCCTTGCTGTTTGTTGTGTACATTAATGGTCCAGACGTGAATGTAGGAGGTATGATCAGTAAGTTTACAGGTGACATGCAAGTTGGTGATGTGGTTAATAATGATGAGGATAATTCCTTTGAGGATGACCTAGCTGATCAGAGGCAACTGGAATTTAATCCTGAAAAGTGTGAAGTGATGCATTTTGGGAGGACTAACAAGGCCAGGGAGTTCACATAGAATGGTAGGACCATATGAAATATAGAGGATTAGAGGAACCTTGCTGAACACGTCCATAGACTCTTAAAGGAGCAGGACAGGTGGATGTGATGGTTAAGAAGGCAGATGGGATACTTGCCTTTATTAGTCAAGGCAGTGATACAAGAATAAAAAATGTAACAGTTGTTAGACCACAGCTGGAATACCATGTGCAGTTCTGGGTGTCAAACTATAGGAGGGATGTGATTGCACTGGAGGGTGTGTGGAAGGGATTCTCCAGGGTGTTGTCTTGGCTGGAGTGAGTCAGCTGTGAACAGAGACTGGAAATGCTGGGGTTGTTTTCCTTCAAACCGAGAAGGCTGCTGAGGGGCAGGTCTCATTGACATGTACAAAGTGCTGAGGGACATAGACAGGTTAGATCGGAGAAATCTTCCTTCTTGGTAGAGAGGTCGATAACCAGAGGACACCATTTTAAGGCAAGGAGCAGGAGGTTTAGAGAGGATTTGAGGAAACATTTTATTTTGCTCAGAGGTAGTGGATATCTGGAATTTACTGCCAAAAAGGGAAGTAGAGATAAAAAGCTCACAGATATTGATTTAGATAAGCAGTTCAAACATCTTCAGGGCTGTGTGCCAAGTGCAGGTGAATGGGATGAGAGTGGATATATGTTTGATGACCAGCAGAGATACAGTGGGACAAAGGGTCTCTTTTTCCATCCTATAAAACTGAGACTTGCCCACAACAGATACAGGAAAGCTTGCTTCTCTGTGAATACTTTGCTGTGTTTACCCATGTAGCTGTCATAAATCCAGGGGAATTCCTTAGATGTGAGTCGCTGTCTTATGTTGGAAGGTTTGGAAGTGTTTTTACCAGAACATGCTTACCAGAGGTGATGAAAGTCAGTTCCACGCAGAGATTGGAGAAGCTGGCACTGTTTTCCTTAAAATAAAGAAATGCAGGTTCAAAGTCTGTGAGAAGATTTGTAGCTCGGGTGCTCATTGTTGTGGTTCTGTTCACCGAGCTGGGAATTTGTGTTGCAGACGTTTCGTCCCCTGTCTAGGTGACATCCTCAGTGCTTGGGAGCCTCCTGTGAAGCTCTTCTGTGATCTTTCCTCCGGCATTTATAGTGGGTTGAATCTGCTGCTTCCGGTTGTCGGTTCCAGCTGTCCGCTGCAGTGGTCGGTATATTGGGTCCAGGTTGATGTGCTTATTGATTGAATCTGTGGATGAGTGCCGTGCCATGCCTCCAGGAATTCCCTGGCTGTTCTCTGTTTGGCTTGTCCTATGATAGTAGTGTTGTCCCAGTTGAATTCATGTTGCTTGTCATCTGTGTGTGTGGCTACTAAGGATAGCTAGTCGTTCGTTTCGTGGTTAGTTGGTGTTCATGGATGCGGATCGTTAGCTGTCTTCCTGTTTGTCCGATGTAGTGTTTTGTGCAGTCCTTGCATGGGATTTTTTACACTACATTGGTTTTGCTCATGCTGGGTATCGGGTCCTTCGTTCTGGTGAGTTGTTGTCTGAGAGTGGCTGTTGGTTTGTGTGCTGTTATGAGTCCGAGTGGCCGC
Source organism: Chiloscyllium punctatum (assembly GCF_047496795.1). Classification (NCBI taxonomy): domain Eukaryota; kingdom Metazoa; phylum Chordata; class Chondrichthyes; order Orectolobiformes; family Hemiscylliidae; genus Chiloscyllium; species Chiloscyllium punctatum. The sequence continues at coordinate 3,008,783 of NC_092750.1, read as the reverse complement.
AGTGGTCTGGCTGTCATTTCAGAAATGCTCTTGATGTATGGTGTGGCTAGTCCTTTGGGTTGTGGCATGTCCTCGTTCCGTTGTCTTTCCCTTAGGCATCTGTTGATGAAATTGCGAGGGTATCCGTTTTTGGTGAATACATTGTATAGGTGTTCCTCTTCCTCTTTTTGCAGTTCTGATGTACTGCAGTGTGTTGTGGCCCTTTTGAATCGTGTCTTGATGCAACATGTGTGTGTTGGGGTGGTTGCTTTCGTAGTTCAGGACTTGGTCTGTGTGTGTGGCTTTCCTGTACAGGAACTACGAAAGCAACCACCCCAGCATACACAAAACAAGTTGCATCAAGACATACATCAAGAACATTTCTGAACTGACAGCCAGACTACTGTGACCACTAGGACTCATAACAGCACACAAACCAACAGCCACTCTCAGACAACAACTCACCAGAACGAAGGACCCGATACCCAGCATGAGCAAAACAATGTAGTGTACAAAATCCCATACAAGGACTGCACAAAACACTACATAGGACAAACAGGAAGACAGTTAGCGATCCGTATCCATGAACCCCAACTAGCCACGAAACAACACGACCAGCTATCCTTAGTAGCCACACACGCAGATGACAAGCAACATGAATTCGACTGGGACAACACTACTATTATAGGACAAGCCAAACAGAGAACAGCCAGGGAATTCCTGGAGGCATGGCACTCATCCACAGATTCAATCAATAAGCACATCGACCTGGACCCAATATACCGACCACTGCAACAGACAGCTGGAACTGACAACTGGAAGCGGCAGAGACAAGCCACTATAAATGCCGGAGAAAACATCACAGACGCGCTTCACAGGAGGCTCCCAAGCACTGAGGATGTCACCTAGACAGGGGACGAAACGTCTGCAACACAAATTCCCAGCTCGGCGAACAGAACCACAACAAGGAAATGCAGGAGTTGTTGACAGGATGTGTTCAAAATTGAGAAATTTTGGTCAATGGATAAGAAACCTGTTCCCAATTAAAGGAGAATTGGTAACCAGACTTTCACACATTTACGGAAATCAGTAACAGCTCAAGCAGAGAGAAGTGAAATAACTGCATGCAATGAATTGGCAGATGCAAGCTGGCTGTTCAACCAGCTGAGCCCATGATGGCTTGCTGTGGGGAAATCCAATCAATCCCATTCCCTGTGCTATCCCTGTATCCTCGCAAATTTATTTGAATAAATTTGGAACTCTCTTCACAAGGCAGTTAGAGTCTCACAGCATGGAGACAGATCCTTGAGTTCAACTCATCCGTGTTGACCAGACATCCTAATCTGACCTAGTCCCACTTGCTAGCATATGGTCCATATCCCTCTAAACCCTTCCTATTCATATACCCATCCAGATGCCTCTTAAATATTGTAATTGTGCCCATCTCCACCACTTCCTCTGGCAGCTCATTCCACACACACACACCACCTTCTGCATGAAAACGTCACCCCTCTCACTTCAAACCTGTGCCCTCTAGTCTTGGACTCTCCCCACATCTGGGGAAAAGATCTTGTCTATTTATCCTATCCACGCCCCTCATGATTTTATTAACCTCTATAAAGCCACCTCTCAGCCTCCGACACTCCAGTGGAAAAAACCCCAGCTTATTCAGCCTCTCCTCATAGCTCCAGTCACAGCAATTGATGCTTTGAAGGTGAGATTGATAGATGTTTTTTCTAATGAACCAAAGGTTTTGAGGGATATGGCCTAAATATGATGGTTGTCATAAAATAGCTATGATTTCACTGAATGACAGAACAGGCTCAAAAATAAATAACCTTGCAGTTTTCCTGTGCTTTGTGTCTGTAATGGGGTTTGAACCCACAACATTAGGAATGCAAACAAGAGTGCCTGAAGAAGCATAGGAACTAAAACAATTCTGATATTATGGGACTGTAGTATTAGAAGCTGTTTTACAACACAACATTTGTCTTTGCTTGAATGAGTGTTTATTACGACTATCTGCACATATTGTCCTGTTTGCTTTAAACCTACTAATGATTAAAATATTATGTAGGAAAGTGGGGGATCGGCTCGGACAGATTACAGGGCTATACAGCTTGCTAAGAAGAAGAAGCAGAAAGGAGCCGGAGGTAACATGGGTAAGGACTGCTCTTTCAAAGTAAACTGTGAGGAAGTGAGGAGTGTGTCACCATTTCCACATCTGGGATTGGTTACAGCTTTATTGTACTCTCCCACCATCATATCCATTGTCTGGTAGCAAGGTGTTATGTTATTGGAAATGCTGATTGTACTGTAAATTAGTCAACTGCACGAGGTGACTCCACTTTACTGAGGCAAGGCATATTCAGAGAGTGCCTTTCACACCTTAGAATGTCTCTGAATCTTTTCCAGTGGTTACTATTATCACATCGAAATGGAGCAGTCAATTAACACAACGGAAAGTCTCTTCGACAGCAATGCATATGTGATATTCAGTCATCTAGACTGACTGATAAATGTAGACATGGGTACACGAGAGAACTCTGACTTTCCCAGAACCCTACTTTTCTCACCCACACCCCCCAACCTGAACAGATATGATAGCCATGGGATATTTTAATGCATTAAGTGCATTACTTAACTGTCATAAAGTGGTAAAGTGCCCCAGGATGCTCAGTTGGCTATTCATTATAGCCGAGGCTATTCATTGCAGCCTTGGTCGAAACATGGACTAAAGAGCTGAACTCCAGGGGTGAGCTGAGAGTGGCTGCCCTTGACATTACGGCTGCATTTAACCAAGTGCGGCATCAGATGGACTACACCCCAGAATTCTAAAGGGAACAGCTGAGGAGATTGTGGTGATCTTTCAGGAGTCACTGAAGTCAAAGAGGATCTCAGATGTCTGGGAAACTAGCTAGTATATTGCTCGTTTAAGAAGGAAGGGTGGCAGAAGACAGGAAATTATAGAGCAATGAGCCTGACCTCAGTCATTGATAAGATTTTAAAGTCCATTATTAAGGATGAGGTTGCACTGTAATTGGGAGTGCATGGGAGAATGGAGCCAAGTCAGCTTATCATCAGGGTGAGGGCATGCCTGATGAATCTGTTCGAATTCTTAGAAGATGTAACGAGCAAGTTAGACAAAAGAGAGCTTTTGGGTGTGATTTATTTGGACTTGCAGAAGGCCTTTGATAAGGTGCTGCACAAGAGGCTACTAAACAAAATAAGAGCCCATGGTGTTAGGGGTAAGGTACTGGTATGGATAAAGGATTGGCTGATTGGCAGGAGACAGAGAGTGGGGATAAAGGTGTCTGTTTCCGGATGGCAGGCAGTGGCTTATGGAGTTCTGTATGGGTCAGTTTTGGGACCATAATTGTTTGCATTGTACATAAATGATCTGGACAAAGGAACTGGAGGAATTGTTGCTATGTTTGTAGATAGGTAGAGGGGCAGGTACTGTTGAAGAAGCGGAGAGGCTGCAGAAGGACTTGGGCAGGCTAGGAGATTGTGACAGTTTGAATATAATGTGTGAAAGTGTGAGGTTATGCATTTTGATAAGTGGAATAGCCTTTATTGTCACAGATACTTGAATGAGTGTAGTGAAAAGTTTGTAATGTCACCTCTCTGAGGCATCTTGGTTACTGGGTACCTAGATACAGATACTTTAATTGTTGCCACAGAGCTGAAATAGTTTAAAAAAAAGGTTAGCATGGGAAATAGACACTTTTCTTCCAAATGGGGAAAGACTTTGGAAATCTGAAACACAAAAGAATCTGGGATTCCTGGTGTTATGAAGTTGTAGACGTGTACTGTACCTTTAAGGGAGCTGAAACTTCTGGCTGGCACATTGTGCTGAACAATTTAAAAATGTAACATGGTTGTGAAATAAAAAGCTGGAGCTGCATTGACATGGTACACAACTAATTCAAATGCAGCCAATCAGTTTAAATTATGCCTCAGACACCAAAATCCAGTTGAATTTGAATTTTACTGTTTTGGATGACATCACAATGAGATGGTCCGATGTTTTTGGGGGTATGTAAAATCAGGTGTTTTGAACGGTTGGGGAGAACAGTCAAGCAGTCTGGTGGCAGAATAGCTGTCTGAAAGGTACCTGTCCGTGAGAAATTTGTGCGGCAGAAGACTGAAGAAAAGACAACCCAGGAAAATCTACAGAGGAGAATCGACCCTGCTGGCTGGTTTTGAAATGTGATTTTTCTTTTGCAAATTTTAATGGGGTTTTTATCGAACCAGTATTGTCAAGTGGGAGGTAAAAGATAGGTTTAAGAGAAAGGAGTTGTAAATGGTTGTTGTCTAATGTTCTCTTTTGGACTTAAAGAATAAAATTGTTAATTTTTCCTTTAAATAGTGATATTTGGAATAGTTCTTTGCCTCTCGAATATTAACAGATTGCAGCGCAAAGTGAGCTTCTCTGTGTTTCTCGTTCGAATTAGCAGAAGGGTTTACCCCATGTTGTAAGACTAGTTTAGGATTCTCTTCCGGTTAACAAGCAGGTTCATTTGGCAATGAGGAAGGTAAATGCAATGTTAGCATTCATTATGAGAGGGCCAGAATACAAGGCAGTGATGTTCTACTGAAACTGTTGAAGGCTTTGGTCAGAGAGCATTTTGAATATTGTGAGCAGCTTTGGGTCCCGTATCCAAGGAAGGATGTGCTGGCATTGGAGAGGGTCTCGAGGAAGTTTACAAGAATGACCCCAGGGATGCAGGGCTTGTCATGTGAGGAGTAGTTGAAGACTCTGGGTTTGTACTTGCTGGAGTTTAGAAGCATATTGGGAGAATTTCATTGAAATTTACACAATACCAAGAGGCCTGGATAGAGTGGATATGGAGAAGATGGTTCCACCAGTAGGAGAGACTAGGACCCGAGGGCACAGCCTCAGAGTGAAGGGATCGCCCTTGATATTCAGTGGCATGACCATCATCAAATCCTCCACTATCAACATCCTGGGGCATAACCAGAAACTCAACTGGACCATGGACTTCAGCAGTTCAGGAAGGCAGCTCACCACCACTTCTTCAGAAGCAACTAGGGGTAGGCAATAAGTGTTGGTTCAGCTAACGATGCTCACATACCACAAACTAATTTTTAAAAGACCCTGGTTAACTTAGAGATACCATTGACAATGATCAAAAGCTTCATCAAAGAAATAGGTTCTAAATGAAATCTTGTACAAAAGAAAAAAATTTGGTTCTTTCAAGGGGGGATTTCTAGAGTTCTGATTAGTTTTTCATTAAAGCATGTTGGATCAAGAGATGTAAGAGAGGCATGGTGTAAAGCTCTGTGAGGAGTATGCAGTTAGCTATTTTCTCCTTCCAATTGCCTGCTCCCTGAGTGCTAACTCACCAATTTCTTTCTTCTCCCATTTTAAGAGAATGTAAACAGTGCTGGACAAAGTAAGAAAACTAACAGGGGACAGGCGACTCCATCTGCTGCTGTGAGCCAGAACAGTCGCTTTGGGAACGTTATATTGCCTGCTGGTGGTTTGACAATCCGTGACCCAACAACGGGAGCTCCCTATGTCCAGACCCAGCTATTGCAGGTAGGAGTTCCCAGTTGCTGAGCTTGGTCTAAAGACCTATTTTATGGAAGTCTCCACTTTTGGAAGTCTTAACTACAGCAGTTTGTATATTTATTTAAAATATAATCTTATGCTGAGCTTTATTACAAAGATATTTTAATACAAGAGTAAGGATGTCTTGCCACAATTGTATAGGGCTAATAAAAAACAGTAGGAGTAAGGGAAAGCATTTTCAGAGCGGTAGCCAGTGACTAGTGGAGTGCTGCAGGATTACAGCTAGAATCATAATTATAATGTGTATTAATAAGTTGGATGGGGAACTGAATGTACTGTCACTAAGTTTGTGGATTGTGTAAAAAGTGGGTGGTACAGCAGGTAGTGGGGATGCCATGCAGTCTGCAGAGGGATATACACAGGGTAAGCAAGTGGACAAAAACTTGGCAGATAGAATATAATGTGGGGTAGTGCATTTTGTCAGGAAGAATAGAGGAGCTGAATCTTAGTTAAATGGAGAAAGATGTCAGAAAGCTCTAGCGCAGATGAAAGTGGGAGTTCTCGTACATAAATCACTAGTTAGAGTGAACCTAGAAAATGGTGTTAGTTTTGGTCCCCTTATCTATGGAAAGATATGCTGGCATTGGAGGCAGTCCATAGCAGGTTCACTAGATTGATACTGGGTATGGAGAGAGTGTTTTATAAAGAGAGGTTAGTAGGTTGGACCTGTAATCATTGAAGTTTAGAAGAATTAGAGCAGACCTAATCAAAATGTTCAAGATTTTTTGAAGGTTTGACAGGGTATGTATGAATTTTATTCTTCCCTTAGTGGGAGAGTCTAGGACCAGAGGGTGCAATCCCAGAGTGGGAGGGTCACCCAGTTAGAACAAGTATGTATCTCTCAGGGATAATGAACCTGTAGAATTCTTTGCTGCAGAGGACTGTAGAGGCTGGATCGTTAGTAAATTCAAGGTCAAGATAGACAGGTTTTTAATCAGTAGGGGAACCGAGGGTAATGGGGAAAAGGCAGGAAAGTGGAGTTAAAGATGATCAGGTCAGCCATGATCTAGTTTAATGGTGGTGCAGACTTGGTGGACTGAATGGCGCATTTCTGCTCCTCTGTCTTATGGTCTTTGGTGAGACTGTACCTGGATACTTGATGGTTTGTGTCTACATTTATATGGATGTTAAATCTGTGGTGGTGCAATAAAGATTCGCTGCATTGATTGTTGGAATGAGCGGCGTTCTGTGATGAGAGGCTGTTTAAATTGCTCTTCCATTCTCTGGAGTTTAGACAAATAAGTGTTTGAATTGAAAAGGGCATGATTCTGAAGATGCTTGACAGGATAGATACTGATAGATACTGAATGTCTGTTTCTTCTACTGAGAAATGGAGTCCTACCTCAGCATTAGGGGATAATCAGTCATCAGAAATCTCATCACTGGAGACTTGTGAATATTTGGAATTCTGTAGCCCAGAAGGTTGTAGAAGCTTAGCTGATGAGTTTATTTCAAAAGGCATTCAGTTGGGAGGCGATGGCCTTGTGATATCACTAGTAAATTTATCCAGAGAGGGAGTGTTCACATCCCACCATGGCAGATAGAAGTCTGGAATTAAGAGAACTTCTGTCGATTGTTGGAAACTGTGATCTTACTCACTACTGTCCTTCAGGGAGACAAATTGCTGTCCTTACTATGTGACTGCAGACCCACAGCAATGTGGTTGACTCTTACTTGCCCTGGGCAATAAATGGCCTAGTCTAGAAGAGAGATGATAGAAGACTGCAATGTAGAGGGATCTTCAAGTACAGCAAGTATTTAGGAATATTCCAAAAATTATGGCACTACTGTGTTTGTTTGTATGTTGTCATGCTCCCAGGCAGGCATCAGATTAATTCTACTGTAACTGGATAATTAGTTTAGATAGGGATTGGACTGAGGGAGTTTGAAGGTGATTACGGCCGGTAGAAGTAAAAGTGGAGCTGTTTGGAGACTTGTGTTGAGAATCCATGATTGGTTGATGGCTGGGCAGAAATGTTGAGCCAAAGCAGTTGAAATTGTTTTAGGAGGTTGATGATATTTATGAGGAAGAGGGGGGCATTGCCTGCCTGTGTGAATTGTGTCAGGATAAGGGCAAAGAAAAGTCTCTGTGGGGCCTGGGGCTGTTGAGTGAACAGATGGTCAAAGCAAAGGATTGGGAAATTCAAATAAGCTGCCTCTTACTCTTCTAAACTCCAGCCGATACAATCCAAGCCTGTCTAACCTTTCCGTGTAAGACAAACCATCTATTCCATTAGTCTAGTAATTGTTTGAAATGCTTCCAGTGCATTTACGTCCATCCTTAAATAAGAGGCCCGACGCTGTGCATAGTATTCCACATTGATCTCACCAGTGCCCTGCATCATTACTGCCTGATGTGCTCCAGTCTTAGACTGATCCAAGAGGTGAACTTGAAGAATGTCTGCACTCCCACAGAGACTGAGTAAAATGTCAGAATGTGTCTCCAGAATTAATGAGCATTAGGTTCTGCCATTTTGATAAGGTGGCAATAATGTTGAAACTTCAGTTAGCCTTTCCTTATGTAATATATAACCATATTGTGACAGTACCTTGACTTCACAATATGACAGGCTCAGGGTAGTCAGCCACATGTCTACGACAGATTTTTAATGAGCTTTTTGGAAGCTTGCTGCCTGTGGGGAGCAGGATCTCCCTTTGAATGGTTCAGGTGTTCCTCTTGATGCTGTTGTTTTTGAGCAGTGACTGATTTCAGTCAGGTACTCTTGAGGTTCAGTGTTTTAGTTGAAAATGTTGAGTTTATTTGCACCAGTTGTTGTGTTAACAGGATTCTTGAACCATGGACAGACAGCAGTGAAGAGAGGCTTTTCACAGGGGAGCTCTCTTACTGAAATAGAGGATGACAAGGGAGATGGAATGGAAGGTTGCAACTGTATGAAAGGCTTTGAAAGACCATCAAATGAGTGGTTATGGCCACGGGTCATCAGATCAGCCAGAACGGCCCAGGCTGATGCATATATTGTTCGATGTGTTAAGTCTAATGGCAACAAGAATCTTGTGGTTCTCCAATCACACACAAGTTGTGTTTCCATGCGACCTTATGTTACAGAAAATATCATAATAGAACTAATAGGGCCCATGGGGAAAACCCGGGTTAGGGGGCGAACTACCAAGAGTAAAAATCAAAACAAAAATAGTAGTTAGCCTAACACAAACCATAGCACAGTCAAAATAAAATTTTCAATCACATTTTAATGAAGTAATACAGTAAATTTAACACTAAAATCACTGACTACAGCATTGTACCTTTTATGAAGCTCTTCACCAGAAAGCATTTGAGCTGACTGATCATGTGATGCCAACACGGAGTCCAGTCTTCCACCCCCCGCAACGCCTATTGTTAGGGATGGGAATCACGTAAGAGCGAATGGAAAATCACTTTCTTAAGACAGTCGAGGAGACTCAAGATGGTGGCAGTGTAAAAAGTCTGCTGTGTTGGGCTATGTGCTGCCCCCACCCCCCCACACACCACCACCATCCCGAAGAAATATTGTCAGTGTAAAGCAGGCAGAACACCTAGAACCTTTTCAATTTGAATTTGGAGGCTTGGGAGTCAAAATGAAGGCTACAAGGGAAAGGAGCAAGAGGAGCATGTCAGGCAAAGCACTCCCTCACTACGTCAGGTGCACCCGCAGCCGCTGCTTTGACTCCCGTCATGGTGCCTGTGAGCTCGGTGGAGCAGCAGCATCTACTCTCTGAGTTCATGAAACTCCGAGAAAAAACTAAAACGGTGCTGGAACCAATTTCTGCCATGCTGAAAAATCATGAGCAGGAGGTTCAGTCATTAGGTCGACACGTAGAAGCGGTTGAGCAAAGGACCGCGGAGATCGGAGATCGTGATGGAGAACTCTGAGGGGCAGATCCGAACCTTGGGAGGCCAGGTTTGGGTCTTGCTGGAACAGGTTGACGACGTCAAATTGAGATCAGCGAAAAAACCGTACGTGTCGTGGGTCTTCCAGCGTGCGAGAAAGGCAGGAAGCTGGCTGAGTTCCTGGAGAAGTGGCTCCCAGAGTTGCTGGGGCTGGAGAGCGAGTTGGGTTGGATGAGTGTGGAGCGGGCCCACCGGATCGTGATGCGCAGGTCTGGGTCAGATCACGGAGAAGATTATGGCATCCTGAACGTTTACTGTCTCCCAGCACACCCTCTCAAATTTTTAGTTGACGCCATTTCTAAATGGCTCTTGAGGTACACCATACGATTATAGGGGAAGACTTTAATTGTCTCATGGACCCTGGGGTAAACTGGATACCAAGAAGTCTGACGGGTACACCTCTGCAGTCTAGACAGTTAATGGACTTGTGTAAGCAGTTGGGGCTAGTGGATGTGTGAAGGTGTCTCCACCCTAATGGGGGGGGATTTTACCTTTTACTCTAACCCACACAAATGCTACACAAGAATTGATTTGTTCTTTGTTCTGTTGGTTTGATTGGACTTAGTGTTGGGGCCTGCAGGATTGGGAGCATAACTATTTCTAACCATACAGCAGTGTACTAGGATGTTATGACCAAGGGTAGTGGAGCAGATACACTGTACTGGTGCATGGATCTGTTACTGTTGAGGGATGGCAACTTTGTACAGTACATTACAAGGGAGTTCAGGGCTTTTTGGGACATCATTTGGGGTATTGCAATAATCCATCAGTGCTTTGGGAGACCACCAAGGCGTATTTAAGGGGTCTGATTATTTCATCCTCAACAAAGAGAAAGAGGCAGAGAGGGGAGCAACAGCTGATGCTTGATATCTGGCTGAAGGCAGCCGAGTCTGTATATTATACCAGACCATCGTGGTTATGTTATAGTGGGTCACGGCTCTCCAGGCTGCTCTGGACTCAGTGCTCATACAAGAGGCAAAGGGCAGGGTCTCCTTTGCAAAGTAAAGGCTGTTTGAATATGGGGATAAACCAGGTAGATACCTGGCTTATCTGGCTAGGAAGAAAAATGCTTCACAGTCCATTCTGTCGACTGGGGAGTGAATTCACCACATCACTTGCGAACTGAAAAAGATTAATGACAGATTTTGGGAATTCTGTGCAGAGTTATACCGGTTGGAGGGCTGTGGGGATGGTTCTTTTTTGGAAACCTGGGCTTCCCTTTTCAATGCACCTCTGACAATACAAGAGGTGCAAAAGGTGGCAAGGCACCCGGTCCAGATGGGTTCCTGAGTGAATTTTACAAGGAGTTTACACATGTTAGCTGAACCACTTCTGGAGATGTATATTCATTCATATAGCCAAGACTGCCTTCCGCCCTCTCTTAGGGAGGCTAATATCTCCCTTATTTTAAAGAAAGGGAAAGACCCCAAGGATTGCGTGTCATACAGATCCATCTCGTTGTTGAGTGTAGACTTCAAAATTTTATCAAAGGTGCTGCCTGTGAGGTTGGAAAAGGTGTTGCCTTTTATTATAAGAGAAGACCAGATGGGTTTTATCAATGGCTGCAGTTCTTCCTACAATTTCACGTGGGTATTGAACATAGTGCAAGTGTGTCAGCAGAGATTGATTCCAAGCTTGGTGGTCTCCCTGAATGTGAATGCAGAGAAGGCTTTTGATCGGATGGAATGGTCATATCCCTTTGATCTTCGAGATTGCTTTGGTCTAGGGGATCCTTCGCCAGGTAGGTGGCAGTTATATAGAGAGACCCCGAGGTAGCAGTTATCTGGAATGGTGTCAAATCAAATAATTTTATTGTGGGGCAAGGCAGCTGACAGGGATGTCCTCTCTTGCTGTTGCTGTTTACCTTGGTAATTGAGCCGTTGGTGAGACCATCCAGAAGGAACCTAAAATAGTGGCCCAAAAGTGGGAATTGGAAAACACAAAAATTACTCTTTTTGTGGATGATGTCCTTCTGTTTCCAGCTAACCCGGAAAAGTCCGTACCCCAGCTAATATAAAAAACTAAGTAATTCTGCAGTGTTTTTTGTCATACAGGGTAAATATTGCAAAGTTGGAAGTCATGCCCGTGGGGGGGATTGGTGGAAGTGCTAGAGCTAGAGGACGGAATGCAGTTTCTTTTTTGGGGGTGGCAGAACAGTTTTCTCCATCTGGGAATTTTTATGACCCCTACATTCCGTCAGCTATACAGGGCTAACTTTGTACAATTGTTTGAGAGAGTAACGCAGGACTTGCAGCGGTGGGAGGGGCTACCCATATCATGGCTAGGCCGTATACCCTGATTAAAATGAATGTTCTTCCTCGGTTGTTATATCCAATGAGGATGCTCCCGTTGTGGTTACTCGGACAGGTGTTGCAGAGGTTTACCGGTTGGCTTGGATCCTTTATTTGGTGCCGCAGGCACCCCCTAATTAAATCTACCAAGCTGCATCTTCCATTGGATATGAGGGGGCGGGGGGCTGGACCTCCCAGATCTGAAGAGCTACCAAACAGGTGCCCTTCTGTCATATGGGGGTGACTGGGTGCATAAGGACTCTAGGTCGATATGGCTGGATGTTGAGACGAGATGTCCCCTCACCAACGTACTGTTTATGGACAAGGTGAGACCTGTGGCCTAGCCCTGTGAGAGCCTGATTATCATAAATACAGTGAAAACGTGGAGGATAATGCAGCAGGGTGAGTGCAGTTTGCTTAAGACTTCACCATTCACCCCATTAGTGGGAGCTCCAGGATTTAGACCAGGGTCACTGGACTCTGGCTTTAGAGCATGGGAGGATAAGAGGATCTGCTGTTTGGGGGATTTATTTGAGGGAGAGGTCTTGATGTCTTTTAACCAGTTATGTCAGAAATACAGGATTCCTAATAGGGACCTTTTCTGATACTTCCAGGTTAGGGATTACACACAGAAGAAGACCACATTCTTGGGCCAGCCCTCCAAGTTGGATATAGAGAGAGCAGTGCTCCGATGTGGGGACTCTCTCTTAGTTAGTATCATATACCATCTGCAGAGAGGGAACGCCTTGGGGACTATGGAGAGACTCCATGGGATGTGGACTCAGGAGTTATGGGCAGAAATCTCATTGGAAACATGGGAGGATATATGGGGAATGTAAAGAAATATGCAGTAAAGCACAGACGATGCGATTGAAGATCCTTCACAGGGCCCGTATCGCACTGCAGAGGTTAGCGATGTTTAAGGAAGGATCTTCTCTGGAATGTCCCAAATGTAATATCAGTATACGCACCCTCACACACTGCTTTTGATCCCGCTACAAGATTCATGGATACTGGGGTGCCCTAGTGAATGAGCTGGAGACAATCCTGGGAATTGAAGTTAAGGCAGATCCGGTATCACATCGTTTGGGACTGGCAAATCTGCCCTCTCTGGGTGAGCACAGGGAGAGGTTATTTAATATTCTTACACACTGTGCGAGGAAGAACATTCTAATGAGCTGGATATCAGAAAAACCTCTAGATCTTGCGGGGTGGTGCAGACTTGTGATGGAGCACATCCCCCCCCCAAGATTGTCTGACGAGTATGGTACACCATGGAACAGCAAGTTTACAAGACATGGCGGCCATTTCTAAATTACATAGACATGGATCTATTGGTGGTACTGATTAGGGCCTTCATATAGCCGCGAGGGCCGTATATGGTGGTCCGAGGACCCTGGGAGGCCTAGTAAATACAGGTATAATAATTGTTACTCCCGTGGACGGGAGCTTCAGTGGAGGTGCAGTGAGTGGAGTCGTGTCATGTAATTTAATTGGATTGTAATTTAATTTAATACTATTTCATTTAATTTGAGTTTATTTTAACTTAACCTAAGTTGAGTAAATATGCGACGATTGTATCCTGAAGAGTAGTCAGTAGTTTATTAATATTACTGTAATATAATAATGTGGTATCGTTTCTACTTTTCTGCATTTTTGTAGCTTTCTAACTTTTTGGGTTTTTTTGTAAAAGAGTAAAAACCTTTCAATAAATAGTCTGCAATGTTCAAATTGTGTCCCAAATCATGTTTCAGAAATGTGATGTTATAGGACAACTACCTGTTCTGGAGGAGTGGCTGTTGCCTTTGGTCAACATTTATTTAACAGTGGGATACCATTTTAAGTTGAGGATGGGCAAAATCTAGGATTGTTGCTGGGACCCGCCATTTACAGTTAGAGAGACAAAAACCCGCCATTGTTTCAGAATTCATTGATTGTAGGGATTGTTTTTGATGAATGGGCTGAATGGCCACATTCAGTTTGTTTGTATCTTCTGATTTATTAACGTTATTAAATCTTTTTTAAGGATGATCCATCGAGCGATGGGGATCTGGCTTTCCAGCTTTCAGCACAGTCTCCAACATCCCATTCACAGCTCACCGTTGATCTTCCTGTTAATATTCTCCAGGTACTCCCCTGCAAAGGAATTAGCTAATAAAATCTCTTCTTGGATTACTCCCCTTTATCACAGAGAGGTTACTGGAGAGACATGGTGCTGAAAGTGAACATACTCCGTATTATCATTCAAGAGGATTGAGTAAATACTCCAAGGAAAATGTGCACAGCCAAGAGGCAAGTGCAGAGGACTGGGACCAATCAAATAGTCAGCACAAAGAGCACAGTGAGCCAAAAGGCCATCAGTATTGTAATATCTGATTCTGAAACTGCTCTTCTGTAAGCTCGTTAATCTCCACGCCCTGTTTGTTGTTGAATCCTGACTATCTTTTAAAATAGCTTCAAGATTTGCAGTCACACTGCACTCTGATCCAGACTTTATTACCTTTGTTGATTTTAGCCTTTGTGTTTTAACAATAGAAGCCCATCACTGCTGAAATCACAAGGCCGTGCTTCATTTACATTCCCTCCCCCCCCCCCCCCAATCTCATTGTCTCTAGTTTGTGAGGGACCCTTGATGCTACACTCTGTCAGGTGGTACCTTGCTGTCTAATGCTATCACTTGTACCTCACCCCTGGAATTCAGCTCTTGTGGTTTTTTTTGGTGTTTCAGTCCAGACTGTAATGAACCAAGTGTCCCTTTGTGAATCCAGACAGAGCATGAATGATGACATAGTAATTGGTTAGACTGATTTCTCCTTTTTTTTAATTAAAAGGACCTACCTGGGCAATTTTCCACATTACATTGAAGTATAAACGTAGGGACCAGAGAAGGCCATTTGGCCCCGTGAGCCAACTCCATGATTTATTGTAATCCCGGCTGATCATCCATCATAGTACTCTGTTCCCACTTACTTCCTTTGATTCGTTTACCCCTAAGAACTAAGAACTTTGTTAGCGATGCTAGTATTATATCTGTACTGGAACAGCTTAATCAGTTTGTCAGTACAACCCTTCCACACTGCAGCCAGATAGAGCCAAGATCCAGGGCTGTTATTGTATTCAGTACATTCAGCTCGCTCTTGGTATCCCATGATGCAAATCCGATTGACTAAACACTGGCATTTCTACCAGGGAGGAGCTCAGGAGGAAGCCGCAGTGGATCATCCATTTGGTACGTCTGGATGAAAACTGTTGCAAATTATTTGGCCTTGCTCTGTGCTGGACTCCCCCATGTTTGAAGGTGGGGTGTTTATGGAACCTTCTCCATTAAAAGAAGGAGAGGAATTTGCAGGGTTGACAGGTCTAGCTATGCTTTTGTCATGTGTTTTATTCCTGTTTGGTACAGCTGAATGAGTTGACTTGTTATTTCAGAATGAAACTATACAAGAAATTGCTGTAGAAACTCTGCATCTGAGGAGAGAAAGCAGAGTTAACATTTTCAGGTCCAGTGACCCTTCAGAACTGATTATAGGTAGGAAAAGTTTGGGATATGTACTGAAGATGGGGTTGGGGAGGGGTGAGGAGTAAAGGATGGGTGGAGATGAAGTCCAGAGAGAGAGAGAGAAACAGTTGGACAGACAAAGGAATGAGTAAAGGTCAGCCTAGAATCAGTAGATTCCATTGGAGACCATTAGTGGCAGACAATGGGCTGGTTTTTGTAACAGCCCATGTGATGGCAGGGCCTGCAGGGTGGAGATGGGTCAAGGACATAGAAGAAGGTGTTCAGGCCCCAAACTCAATACCGAGCCCCAAATGCTGCAGGACGCCCATGTGGAAAATGAGGTGCTGTTTTTCCAGCTTGCAATGAGCTTTGTTGGAGCACTGCAGCAAGCCTGAGACCGAGACGCTGGCCAGGGAACAGGGTGGGGTGTTATAGTGGCAGGCAGCTGGAAGCCCGAGTCTTTTTACAGATGAGACGTAGGTGTTCTGCAGAGTGGTCACCCAATCTGTTTCATCTCACAGCAAAGAGGAGACCACATTATGAGTAGCAAGAACAGTAGATTAGATTGCGTGAAGTTGGATAAATCACTGCATCACCTGGAAGGTGTGTCAGGGGCCTTGGACAGTGAGGAAGGAGGAAGTAAATGGACAAGTGTTGTACCTTCTACAGTTGCAAGGAAAGGTGTTTTGCAGGTGTTGGGAATGATTGAGGAGGAGACTGGGATGTTCTAGAGGCTGACAAGGGAGAGGAGGGGAATGTGAGTCAAGTGGTAGCATCCTGCTGGAGTTGGCAGAAATAGCTACTGTCTATGCTCCATGTATTATGTTCTTCTCACACTCTGTGTATCCTTTCTGTTCCTTTCCACGTTTTCTGCTAATCTAGCCTCTTTCTTAAATGTATCAGTGCCATTCATCTTGACCACACTGTGTTACAGTGAGTTCCAGTCTCTCGGTAAATAAGTAAATACTGAATTCCCTGTTGGTTTATTATGTTCAATAGTATTTAAAATTATTTATTGACTGTCTTATATTTATGATCCTTCATTTTCAATTCCTCAGAGGTAGAGCCATTTCCTTTATATTCCTCTTATCTAACCCCTTCATAAGTTTCAAGATGTTTGTGCTGGTGGTCCTCTGCTTTCTATTGTGACTACAGGAGCTCTAACATGTTCAGTGAGGTGTTTTATAACTGTGTTTTTATTTAGGTATAGGATTACTGTCAGTAACTAATGCTTCATTTTGTCTTTACAGGAGCCTCATCCATCAGCTGAAGATGACAGCGCTAACGGTTCCCAGTTTACTGGCAGCACTATAAACCTTCAGGACTTGGAGTGACAAGACTTAGGCAAACTAACACACTGGTTCCGTTCTAGCTGATAAAATTTGCACTTTCTACAGAGTCAGACAAAGCCCAGGAGCTGGGTGGTTCACCTTGTGGATCTGGACTTTGTGGGGTGGCTTGATGTTGGAAATTGCTCAATTGGACATAGGGTTTGACTGCACTAATGGAAGTGCAATTTCCTCAACATCACAGGCTGAGGCTCCACACCTAGAATCTGGGAGCTGATATACAAACTTTACATTTTAGAATTCTTGGAATGGGGATTATCTGCTGGAGGAACAAGAGAAAGACTTGGCACATTGAATGACTCTGGTTAATGCTTCCTGCTTTGCAAAGACACCTTCTGGGAAAGACTGCAATTCTAATTTTAAGAGGGCTGTATAGTTTGAACACATTTCACTCAGTTGGGGGGGGGGGCTCCTGTAAATCATTAGTGCCCTTCACCTAAATAAAAATTCCCCCCTTTTCCAAACATGAGTGGGTTCTACAGGTGTAGCTGTGAAGGTGACAAGGCTGAACTGTGGTCTCTAATTGAGACTCGTGCATTGGACTTTTATATTTCCTCTACATCTGCCTTAAAGAGGGTGGCCAGGGTTTAGTTTGGGATAGAATATAGCATCTCAATAAAACTTACTGGATAGTATCTGATTGCTGCTGTTCCAAACTGAGCTGTCAAATCTCTAAATGACATAACTGTACCATAGTGTGCACAAGATAACAGAGCCTTGTTCCTTGATCTCACTGCAGAGATGTTGAAGGTAAGAAATTGCTGAGCTTCCTCTGGGATCCAGATTGGAGGAATCCCGCATCGTGTTCTAAAAATGGGAATAGCAAGAGAGTGAGTGAGTATTTGGAATCCTGAGGTTGACTGAGAATGGGTTGTGCAAGAACGCCTGCATCATCTTCTGGGTGTGAGTTTAGGGAGTATGTCTAATGTCTGTCCCCTGTGTGAGAGTCTGGGGAGTGTGTCTAAAGTCTGGCCTCCTGGATGAGTAAGTCCAGGGAGTGTGTCTGAAGTCACTCCTCTGGGTGAATGAGGCTGAGGAGTGTGTCTGAAGTCTGTCTCTTGGGTGAGTGAATCTAGGGAGTGTCTAAAATCTGTCTCATCATACTTTGTTCTTTGGTCAGTTTGTCAGGGAAAACAAACTTTTAGCTGTGGCAGCTGAGTCACCACAAACCTCGTCTCCTTAACTGAAGTTTAAATATGTATATTTTAAATGTTTTTATATTGTACAGTATGTATATTTATTTATTCTTTTTTACATTTCTAAAGAATATTTGTTGAGAGGAGATTTTGAGAGAGCAGAAATGGTCGAATTTGCACTCATTTCTACTGCCTTTACGTAAATTACACACCGTGTTGGGGCAGTGAAATTTTGGGGGGGGAATTAGTTTTTACTGGGTTGTGCATTTGCTGAGTGTTAAATCTCAGTGAAGATAGAAATGGATTCAGATAACTTTTAACTTTACAATGAAACCTTTGGGAAAGGGAGAGGACAATCCCTCCCCCACTAATGAACAAGGTGCCTAATTGTACAATTTGTGTACAGACAGTGTATGCTCTGTGTACAACTTCGTGTTAAAACTCCTTAACCTAATGGTCTGGTTAATGCTTAAGATTTTGAAAATTAACAAAACTTCCTACAGTTCTTGTCTGCATTAAAGATTGAAGCAATGTGGCCCCATCACATGTAAGGCAGCAGATTTATATTAAAAATAAATGGAATTTTGGCACTTGTCTCCACTTATTGTCCCTGGGTTGGCAGGGAAGCATTTATTGCAAAATAAGCTACTGACTCTGAAAGCTTCAACAGTGTATTTTAATTATTCCTGCTTTTTCTCTCTGGTAGTTATAACATCCACTTATCGATCCTTTGATTAGATTCACTGTTCCATATATGAGGCTGGCCCGAAGTAATGCAATTTGAGAATTACATTTCCGTTTTTAATTCATGTCAAGAAGTAAGCTCATTGCTGCAAATCCAATTATTTATAGTAGACAGTCAGACTTGGTTGTTACTAACCTAACAGTAGAGGAACGTTTATCTAACATTGATCAGAATGTGCTCAAATCTGATGATCATTTTACAAAGGTATACTTGTTACAATTGCTGAGATTGTAGAGTTTGGTGGTGCTAACTTTAACTAAATGGTGATACACATACATTAAATTAGTTAAAAGTGTGACTGAGTAAAAGTAATGATGAACAATTGAAGAAAGTTATACTGAAATGCACAGAATGGTCTGGACGATAGCCCATCAGCAGTGTAGGAAGGTTGTTTAAAAGAAGAATCCAGAACTTTTATAGGTGATCCAGATTAACACAGCAGTAAAGCTTTTATCAAAGGAGGGAGGAACATTTGGGCCCTTTAAAACAACTTCAGATAATATAATCAATGGAAATAAGGAAATGGTAAACCAGTTGAATAACCTGTTTGTCATTTTTCACAGTTGAGGAAGAGGGCCATACACCAGGCATCCCTGAGAAACTATTAACATAACCACCAGGATTCACTCAGTTAACACAGGCAAGAAAGCAGTATTAGATAAAACATAGTGGCACCAAAGATGGATAAATCCCAGGACCTGATGGTTTCTAGCCCAGAGCTTTAAAGGAGGTGGGTGAGGAAATGATCTTCTGAGGTGGACAAGATTCAGGAATTGTCCCCTTAGATTGGAACAGTGAAAATTATATTTCCACTGCTTAAGTGGGGGGAGAGATGATGAAATTACAGACCATCGTGTCTAATATGGTTATTGGAATCTAAAATTCAGGAGAGAATGACTGAGCACTTGCACAAGTTGGAGCTGATTTGAGAGAGCCAACAGGGCTTTGTGAAGGGTAGGAGATACCTAACAAATCAAATTAACTTCTCTGAGGAAACAACTAAGGTGGTAGATGGGAGCGTTAATGGATGTAGGTCTGATGGGTTTTCAGATGTCTTGTGTATAATCAGCTGTTGGCTAAACATTAAAACACATGGAATTCAAGTTGAATAATTGATCAAGTTAGATGATTGATTAGTGGGTAGAAAAAGACTAAGCATTACAGGCATCTACTTGAATTGGGAAGAAGTGACAAATGGTGTCTATACTGTATGTATCATGGCCTTGATTGTCACTGTATTTTAGCAATTGAGGCTATGATCATCCCAATCTAACTTCATTGGGCCAGCCATGTGCTAAGGAAGTCTGGTTTCTGACTGCTAAAGCCAATCCTCGCCCAGCTCAAGGAAGGCACCCGACCGAGAGGAGGACAAAGCGAGTGTCTCAGAGACTCACTGAAGGCTTCCCTCAAGAAATGCAACCTAGATGTCAACACACTGGGGAGACCCTTGTTCAGAAGAAACTGACTTGGAGGAAACTCCTGTATAAGGGACACTTCCTTGAGAACACATGTTGGCAATGGTAAAAGAGCTGAACTCCAGAGGGGAGGTGAGAGTGACAGCCCTTTATATCAAGGCTGCAATCGACTGAGTGAGGTATCAGGAGACCTAGCATTGATTCCTAACTGGAATCAATGGATATCTGAACAAACTCTGCTGGTTTGAGTCACACCTGGCAAATAGGAAAACGGTAGTAGTTTTTGAAGGTCAGCCACCTCAGCTCCAGAACATCTCTGTATGAGTTCCTCAGGGAGTGTCCTCGACCCACATATCTTCAGCTGCTTCACAAACGAACTTCCCTCCATCACAAGGTCAGGAGTGCGATGGAATCCTCCCCACTTGCTTGGATGGCAGCAGCTCCAACTCTCAAGAAGCTTGACACCATCCAGAACAAAGCAGCCCACTTGACTGGCACGACATTTGCAAGCATCCACCACTGACACTCGGTAGCAGCAGTGTGTACTATCTACAAGACGCACTGCGGAAACTCACCAAAGATCCTTTCAAACCCACAGCTACTTCCATCTAGAAGGACAAGGGCAGCAAATACATTGGAACACCATCCTCTGCAAGTTCCCCTCCAAGCCACTCACCATCCTGACTTGGAAATATATCACCGTTCCTTCAGTGTGGCTGGGTCAGAATCCTGGAACTCCCTCCCTAAGGGCATCGTAGCTCTATCTGCAGCAGGTCAAGAAGGCAGCTCAACCCCACCTTCTCAAGGGGCAGCTAGGGACGGGCACATAAAGCTGGTCCACATCCTTCCCTCCATCACAAGGTCAGGAGTGTGATGGAATCCTCCCCACTTGCTTGGATGGCGGCAAGCAAATGAATGAATTTTTTAAGAGGTACAGATAAAGCTGGAGAAAGGAATGCTAGTGATCTTCAGGCCAAAGACCGCTTTCACGTCCTGGAAACACCTGCCAAATGTGTGGTCAGAGATGTGGCTCTAGGAGTAAGCTCGTCAGGTGCAGAAAGAGCCACAGAACCTAGGACCAGTGACAAACGTTCCTACGTGGAGAATCACAGTCCCATTAGTGAGTGATTGCTAATGACAATTTTCGGTGACGTAAAGAGGTCTATATTCAGATTTGCCAATGACACAAAAATTTGCCATCCACAGTATACCCATTGCTATGTAAATGTATAAAGTGACGTTCATAGATTCACTGAGCGGGAAAAAACTGCCAGATGAACTTTACAGGTAATCAATTCACTTTGAATGATCAAAAAGGATCTGTGTTAGTTAACTTACAAAAAGTTAGAAACTGTGGAGGTTTCGAGATTTAGTGGTCTATGTACAGAATGCATGTTTTAAAATGTATACAGTGTGTTAGCCTTATAACTAGAGAGAGCCCATTAAAGGAGGAGCTTTTGCTGTAACAGGACACAGTCCTGCCTCGACCACATTTCGTGTATTTTGTTTTGAGTACCACACAGACCATATAGTGACCTTGGAGTGAGCCCAGATTCACCAGAGCATGGTCATGAATTCCATGAGTAAGAGGTTGAAGCTAGTGCTTCCAATTAAACCTGTTGGACTATAACCTGGTATTGTGTGATTTTTAACTTTGTACAAACCCAGTCTAACACTGACATCTCCAAATCATGATTTAATTAAGCGTTTGAAAAGTACTGAGACACACCCAAGTGCATGTTTGTCTGGTGACTGTGGAGAGGGATTTCATCGTTTTTAAAAGGCTGAAAAAACATGGCACATTTCTCAGGAACAATTAAGCCACAGATTTGTTTTGTCTGAGAACAAGTCTTCAATTAATCATGCAACCAGAAAGACTAGGATGCATCATAGAAACATGATTAAAATGGGATTGTTGTAAAGGAGTTAATTATTGATCATGGCTTGTAATCCATTGGCATTGTCACATTGTTACCAGTGCCGTGGAGAAACGCTGGGAATGTGATGAATGCAGCATAAGTTTCAATTATCTATCACAACTAGAAATCTATCCATACAGTCCCATTTGCCCCATGTGGGGATTGTGAGAAAGAATTCTATTATCCATTCCAGGTGGAAATCCTTTGCTGCAGTCACATTGGGGAGAGACCATTCACCTGCTCCATACGTGGGATGAGATTTTGTCTACCTCTTTTTTTTTTATTAAACAGTGGCTTTATATTTGCTGTTTTCCAATTTGCTGGAACTGTCCCGGAGTCCAGCAAAGTTTTGGAAAATTACCCCAAGTGAAGTATAACTCAGGTGCAGGCCATGGAATCAAGGGCGTCCTGGAGATAAAAAGGGGATACAGGAGTTTACTGAAGAACGAAGTCAGGAGGGTGAAATGGAGGCATGAAATAGCTTTGGTTAAGAAGATTTGGGTGAATTCAAAAAGATTCTTTAATATACTTAAAGTAAAAAGAGCAGCTAGAGAGAGAATAGGACCTGGGGTGACACGGATTAGCACTGCTGTCTCACAGCACCAGGGACACAGGCTCAGTTCCAACTTTGGGTAACTGTGGAGTTTGTATATTCTCCCTGTGTCTACGTGGGTTTCCTCTGGTTACCTCCCATAATCTGAAGATGTGCAGGTTGGTTAAATCAGTCATGCTAAATTGACCATAGTGTTCAGTGATGTGTAGGTTAGGTGCAATAGTCAGGGGTAAATATAAGATAATGGGGAGAGGGATAGGCCTGGGTGGGTTACTCTTCAGAGGGTCGGTGTGGACATGTTGGGTTGAAGGGCCTGTTTCTACACTGTAGGGATTCTATGATTCTAAAAGAATGCTTCAGGTAGTTACGACTTCATGCTGATAGTGCCAATCTAAGATAAAATGACTAGAACAGCATACTGGGTGACTCAGTAGAGATGTTTGGAAACACTAATACAAAGAATAGCATTATAAGCAGTACATGTTAGACCACAATTATTTCAAATCTACAGATCCTTGTGAAAGATTATGGATCTATGGAAAGTAAATGGAGTTTGCATCTTTCAATAGTAGAACATTATCAAGGGCTTGAGTAGTAACTATAGGCTAGTGAGTCTCACTTCTGTTGTGGGCAAAGTCTTAGAGAGAATTGTAAGGGATAGGATTTATGCACATCTGGATAAGAATAATGTGATCAAGGATAGTCAGCATGGTTTTGTGAAGGGCAGGTCATGCCTCACAAACCTTATTGAATTCTTTGAGAAGGTGACTAAGGAGGTGGACGAGGGGAAAGCGGTAGATGTGGTATATATGGATTTTAGTAAGGCGTTTGATAAGGTCCCCCATGGTAGGCTACTGCAGAAAATACAGAGATATGGCATTGAGGGTGAGTTGGAGGTTTGGATTAGGAATTGGCTGGCTGGAAGAAGACAGAGGGTAGTAGTTGATGGCAAAGGTTCATCTTGGAGTGCCGTCACTAGCGGTGTTCCGCAAGGATCTGTTTTGGGACCATTGCTGTTTGTCATTTTTATAAATGATCTGGAGGAAGGGTTAGAAGGTTGGGTGAGCAAGTTTGCGGATGATACGAAAGTCGGAGGAGTTGTAGACAGTGAGGAAGGATGTGGCAGGTTACAGCGGGATATAGTGAAGCTGCAGAGCTGGGCAGAAGGGTGGCAAATGGAGTTCAATGTAGCTAAGTGTGAGGTGATTCACTTTGGTAAGAGTAACAAAAAGATGGGGTACTGGGCTAATGGTCGGATACTTGGTAGTGTGGAAGAGCAGAGGGATCTTGGTGTCCATGTACACAGATCTCTGAAAGTTGCCACCCAGGTAAATAGTGCAGTGAAGAAGGCATATGGCGTACTGGCTTTTATTGGTAGAGTGAATTGAGTTCCGGAGTCCTGAGGTCATGCTGCAGTTGTATAAGACTCTGGTGCGGCCGCATCTGGAATATTGTGTGCAGTTTTGGTCGCCATACTATAGGAAGGATGTGGAGGCACTGGAACGGGTGCAGAGGAGGTTTACCAGGATGTTGCCTGGTATGGTAGGAAGATCCTATGAGGAAAGGCTGAGGCACTTGGGGTTGTTTTCATTGGAGAAAAGAAGGTTTAGGGGTGACTTGATAGAGGTGTACAAGATGATTAGGGGGTTAGATAGGGTTGACAGTGAGAACCTTTTTCCACGTATGGAGTCAGCTATTACAAGGGGGCATAGCTTTAAATTAAGGGGGGGGTAGATATAGGACTGATGTTAGGGGTAGGTTCTTCACTCAGCGAGTCGTAAGTTCATGGAATGCCCTGCCAGTAGCAGTAGTGGACTCTCCCTCTTTATGGGTATTTAAGCGGGCATTGGATAGGTATATGGAGGATAGTGGGTTAGTGTAGGTTAGGTGGGCATTGATCGGCGCAACATCGAGGGCCGAAGGGCCTGTACTGCGCTGTATTCTTCTATGTTCTATGTAGTCCACTCTTTCTCCTAAATATCTCCTGGTCAAGGCATATACCTTTTGAGTCCCTTCCTTCCCCCCCATCCCCCTAATAAAATAGATTCTATTTTGATTTTTGATCGTGCAGAAAGGCTGTGCTTGTCACTGGCCACTCGGGGTGTTTCCTTTCTCCCTGATGGTGGAATATGAATAAAGATTTCTGTGCTCGTTCTTCACTGTGTCCTGCAACTGCACCTGCACATAACATAGGTGCTGGGGAAAAATAAGCCCTACCGCTGTTAGGCAGGAACCCCCCCCCCCCCCCCCCCCCCCCCAAAAAAAACTGCATTCAAGTGGTTAGAGCTGCAGTCACTGGTGATCATATTGTTGATGGAGGGAGTACATAAGAGACCTCTTCACCTTCCAGAGGATTTTTTTTTGCTGGTAAATACAGACTGGTTTGAGCATTCTGAATCATTCCAAAGCAGCAGAGATGAAACGAGCCTGTGCTGAAAAAAAAACCAATTGAACCTACATCTCCACAGAAAGTAGGAAAACATCTGGTTTTGAAACAAGGGACAGTTAATGATGTCACTATATTCCAATACTAGGATGGTGAGTGGCTTGGAGGGGAACTTGCAGGAGGTGCTCCTAGATGGAAGTGGTCATGGATTTGGAAGGTTTTGTCTGAGGATCTGTGGTGAATTTCTGCAGTGCATCTTGTAGATAGTACACAGTGCTGCGAGTGAGCGTTGGTGGTGGAAGGAGTGGATATGGAAATGTTGACTGCAGTTTCAGCATAACATCCCTGCTCTCGTATTCTATGCCCTGGCTAATAAAGGCAAGTATCCTACGTGCCTTTTTACCTATCTTATCTACCTCTGTTGCTGCCTTTAGCAATCTGTCCATATGCACAAGGCCCTTCTGAATTTCAGTACTTTCCAGGGTCCTGCCATTCATCATTTGGTTCATAAAGTCAATGAAAAGTATTTTGACTTGAGTATGTATGAAAGAATGGGATTCAATGTTGACCATGGTATTGAGTGGGATTTTCAAACTCACCTGCACAAAATCTCAATTGATCTTAAATCAGTAGCACATGCACAATCTCACTGATATTGGGATGAATCATTCCTGCAAATTGTTTTTGAATATGCTCTACAATGACATTGATGCCAATCTAAATATAGCAACTCCTGATCCTTCTGCAGCTGATCGTGCTGTGGCCTGTTGTAATGCAGAGTCCTCCTTGTTTGTAGTGATTAAAGCTGGTTTGAAATTGATCTTCTCTGACTCCTCACAAAGAGACAGGAAAATAGTCACATTTATTTCAATCATTTATACTATCTGTGAACACATACTACAAACTCACACTGCTCCATAAACAAGAAAACTAAAACTGCTCAGACTTTATAAAACATTTTGGATGCTTGCAGCTGAGATTGTGCCTGGGGGTTGCAGAGATTTGAAAAGAAACATCATTGGAAACTGTTTGAACTAAAACTCCATTGCAAGCCGTGAGCAGTGGGGAAAGTACACAATGCAGTGATTCCAGTGAGATGCAGAACTTCATAAGCATGGATTTACATGCTGAAGTAATACTCGTTCTCCTCCTTTTCCTTGTCAGTGGTGATCTGGTTCTGTTTCTCCAACTCCTTCATTAAAGGTGGCTTTGATCGATACACAAGTTTCCTCCCGGTCTGTAAAGATGAGCAGAAATTAGTGTCAGAATGCTTAAAGCACTTCAGCCACCTGGCAGTGCCTGCGGTCAGCAGAAATATCAATAACTCCCAGTTTGAGTTTAGATTAGATTACTTACAGTGTGGAAACAGGCCCTACAGCCCAACAAGTCCATACCGACCCGCTGAAGCGCAATCCACCCAGACACATTCCCCTACATTTACCCCTGCCTCTAACACTACGGACAATTTAGCATAGCCAATTCACCTAACCTGCACATTTTTGGACTGTGGGAGGAAACCGGAGCATCCAGAGGAAACCCACGCAGACACGGGGAGAATGTAAACTCCACACAGTCGCCTGAGGCGGGAATTGAACCCGTGTCTCTGGCACTGTGAGGCAGCTGTGTTATGGCTTTGAGACAAATGCCAGGAATTTGAGCAGAATATATCTCAACTGCCACTTGCAGTGTCAGCCTGTCAGAGGGCCAGCTCTGGAGGGATCAGTGACCAAGCTTCACAGATTTAAGGGAAGGTGTAGGAGGTTTAGACAGGATGTGAGGATAATATTTTCACCCAGAGGTTGGTGGGATTCTGGAACTCTGCCTGTTAACGATGGTAGAGGAAGAAACTCTCATTACATTTACCAAGTATTGAAATGTGTACTTGCAATGCCAAGGCATTCAAGACTATGGCTAAATGCTGGAAAATTGGATTAGAATGGTTAGCGAGCTGTTTTTTGACACACCGGCCAGAAGGATTCTTTTCTGTGCTGCAGACCTCTCTGACTCTGAAGTGGGTGTATAACAGGGAACAGAGCTTTAATCAGCTCAGTGGTGAGCATGGGGAGATTGGGGCAAGAAAAGTTCTCTGACATAAACCTGACCTTTTTCTGGTGCTCAGCCTGAGATCTGATCATTGCTCGGTGGATTCGCTCTTCCTGGTGAAGCTTCTCTTCCATCAGTCTCTCCTCCCTTACCCTGTGAGTGAAACAGAATCAGAAAGAACTCAGGATGTGGAGATACCAGTGTTGGACTGGGGTGTACGGGGTGGACAAAGTTACAAATCACACAACACCAGGTTATAGTCCAATAGGTTTAATCGGATGCACACTAGCTTTCGGAGTGCCATTCCTTCAACCACCTGATGAAGGAGTGGCACTCTGAAAGCTAGTGCTTCCAATTAAACCTGTTGGATTATAACCTGGTGTTATGTGATTTTTAATAAAGAACTCAATGTGTGATTCAGACACAGCTGGGGTTGAGCCTGAGGCTGGGCCCTCCTGCTGGTGAGAACAGTCACAGTCCTGCTGAAGGGCTCCATAAGCTTGTGTAATGCCTTCTCCAGGTGTGTATATCACTGGCTCGGCCAGTAATCCCTACTAACCCCTGAGAGGGTGGTGGAGAGCCACCTTCTTGCTCAGCCATTGTAGCAGGCAGTTAAGAGGCAATCCCATTGCTGTGGGACTGGGGTCACAGACTGCAGGCTGGCAACCTGTTGCCAAAAGGAGCAGGATGAATGAGTGAACCAGATGGGCTTTCACAACAAGCCAGCAGCTTCATGGTTAACACCTACTGAAACTAGATGAAAGTGAGGACTGCAGATGCTGGAGATCACAGTCAAGGCTAGAGTGGTGCTGGAAAAGCAGAGCAGATCAGGCAGCATCCAAGGAGCAGGAAAATCAACGTTCCGGGCAAAAGCCCTTCATCAGCCCTCCACAACCATTCATTCCTGATGAAGAGCTCCTGCCCAAAACGTCGATTTTCCTGCTCCTCGGATGCTGCCTGACCTGCTGTGCTTTTCCAGCACCACTCTAATTGAGAATCTGGTTTCCAGCATCTGCAGTCCTCACTTTCTCCTAGTTGATTTTAACCTTACTGCGAATCCTCTTGCAAGGATGTCTACCTTGAGGAAGTTCTCCTCCTCTCTCTATAAAGATCTCAGTGAGTCGCTCTTTCACTGCAACTCCCAGGTCATCTCATTCTTAGTGAAACCAGTCTAGTGTTCCTAGCTCTATACCAGGAGGCCCAGTATAAAATCCCACCAGAACCAGAGGTGTTTCATAATGTCTCTGAATGGGTTGATTAGAAAAGAAAGTGGAAATTTTAATTCCTCAGGTTCAGGGACTTCAAAGACCTTCTTTGGAATTACAAGTCCATGTTAATCCATGTTCCCGGATTGAAAGCCAATAGAGCACAGACCAGGAACTATCCAGAGGTACTCAGTGATTTTCAGATTGCACAGGAGAGCACTCCCTTGGTGATCTCTCTTACCACTCACACTCCTCATCGATATCAACACACAAATTAGAAGCAGAGGATGCCACTGGTCTCTAGAGCCTGATAACTCGGGCATTACTGCCTCTTGGTTGAAGGCTGCAGGTAGTCTCTGTTGGAGGTGACAATACAACCATTATTCAGGCCTCTAGATCTAGACTCCACAACCAGGCAGGAGACTTAAACTCGTCCATGAGATGTTGGTCAGGCATTTATTGCCCATCCATAGTTGCCCCTCAGAGGGTGGGGGGTGAGCTGCCTTCTTGAAACCACTGCAGTCCATGTGCACTTGGTAGACCCACAATGCCCTTGGGGAAGAATTTCTTGGATTTTGACCCAATGATGTGTAGGAATGGTGATATATTTCCAAGTCAGGATGGTGAGTGGTTTGCAGGGGGTGGTGTTCCCATGTAGCTGTTGCCCTTGCCCTTCCAGATGGAAGTGGTTGTGAGTTTGGAAGGTGCTGTCTGAGGATCTTTGGTGAGCTTCTGCAGTGCATCTTGTAGATGGTACACACTGCTGTTACTGAGCATCGGTGGGGGAGGGAGGGGATGCTTGTGAACATGGTGCCAATCAAGTGGGGACTGCTTTATCCTGGATGGTGTCAAACGTCTTGAGTGTTATTGGAGCTGCCCCCATCCAGGCAAGTGGGGAGGATTCGTCACACTCCTGACTTCTGCCTTGTAGATAGTGGACAGGCTTTGGGGAGTCTAAACTCCAGAGAAATTGACCTGTTGACTCAATATGTTCTTGTAAGCAGGGGGTGGGGGGTGGGGGGGGGGGTGTGATAGCTAAATGGTATTAGCCCAGATTATTAATCCAGGGAGCCTAGTTCAAATCCTACCATAACAGATTGAGGAAATTGGACTCAATTAAAAAAAAAATCCAGAATTAAGAGACTAACAATAGCAGTAAAACCATTGTTCTCAGTAAATAACCCACCTGGGTCACTAACGTCCTTTAGGGAAGGAAACTGCCATCCTTGCACAGTCTGGCCTACAGGTAACCTCAGACTCACAGACTCATAATTGTTCTCTGGGTAGTTAGGGATGGGCAATAAATGCCGGTCTAGCCAGTGAGGCTGACATCCCGCAAACCAACACGGAAAAAAAAAATTCCCTGACACCTCAATAATTAACTAGTGAACTTTCACTATTGCAAGTCTATCCTTCCTTTGTTAAAGAGAATAAGACACCATGTTATTGCGTCCTCTTTTCAGGTGTCTCTACCTCATCCTTCTCTCCTTTTCTTTGTTCCTTTGCGCCAATTCCACCTTCTCTCGAGGAAGCTTCTCCAGATTCTCAAACAAATCTTCCAGGTAGTTCTCAATACTGGTCAGCATCTGTAATGTACTCATATTGGCCTCATTCTCACCAATACAGGCTCTGTAAACCTCTCCCACTTTCTGGTCCAGAGCTTCCAGCATTTTATCCTAGGGTAAAGGATGTTTGGGGGTAAATAAACAGCAATGGTCAAGAACATAACAAACAGGAGCCAGATTTTGACCATCCATCCCTTCGAACCCACTCTGCCATGACTGATTTTCTCCCTCAACTCCATCTTTCTATCGCCATATCCCTTGAATCCTTGTGTCAAACATGCAGCCTCTGAATTGAATATACACATTGGTGGAGCATCACTACCCTCTAGGGAGGAAAATGTTAAAGATTCACATGCCTCTGAGTCAAGAGGTTTCTCCTCACTTAGTCCAAAATGGCCACTCCCTTGTTCTGTGACCCAGCGCCAGTGAAGGAATGGTGATATATTTCCAAGTCAGGATGGGGAAGAGCTTGCGGGGGGGTGGGGATGGTGTTCCCATGTATCTGCTGCCCTTGTCCTTCTAGATGGAAGTGGTCATGGGTTTGAAAGGTGCTGTCTGAGGACCTTTTCAAGTTCTTGCAGTAGACAGTACACACTGTGTTACTGAACTTCAGTGGTGGAGGGAGCAGATGTTGAAGATGTTGAATGGCATTCCTTTTTAGACAAACTACCTTGTCCTGGAAGCATTATTCTCACTGATTTGTGGGAATTTTTCGCCCAAGACCATCCCAACTGGAGTGGAATTATCTGCATTTCCCTCAGGTCCAGATGTGTAAACTGTGGAAGGAGCATGTGATAACCTGAATATCCCAGCTCCTGTTCAGTCACCTCAGACCCACAACTCCAGAATGGAAGAGTCATCCTCAATCCTGAGGGACTGTCGAAGGTGTAGGTGGATGACGTGAGCTTCTTGAGCGTTGCTGGCGCAACACTCATTGAAGTGAGTGAGGAGTGTTCCATCCCATTGATGGTTATGGTTGGGGTGAGAGTAGGTGTTTAAGGTGGGGAGAGGGAGGGCTGTGTGCGATGGACGTTTCCCTTGGAAGGCCTGCTCCCAGGGCAAAAGCTCATACCTGATCTTCAATTGTGCTCTGGCTAAAGGAGAACATCTTGGCTTTGAGTTCAAGTTCTGCAGCCCTGCTCTCCTCCTTGGCTACAGCTTCATTCAGCATGTTCAACTGCTGCTTCAGAAAATCTGTCTCACAGTTCCTGCCAAACACAAACAGCAAAATTATCCATCATAGTTCCACAATAAAGCAAAACAGAAAGACTTACCAAACACCTCTCCTCCCAGTAAAACAATTAACAAAGGCCCTACAGGAAACTCCAAAGACAAATTCTGTGTGCGCTGGAGGAATAGCAAGATCCTGGGATGGGTTCAGATGCTTGCTCACTAAATGACAGGGAACAGGGTTCAGAGAGCCCTCAGCTCTTAAACTTTATTGTTGAAGAACAGGAAGGGGCCATTAACTCCTTATACATTTACTGCCATCAATTATATCAAATCACATAGGAGACCGAAACGGGCCATTAGTCCCAATGCTGGTATCAAAGGTTGAGCTTCTTGCTTTGTCTAAATCAACCATCATAACTCTCTATCTCCTTCTCCCTCTAAACTCCCCCTTAAATATCCCTGGAATTCATTTCGACCACTCCCTGTGGGAGAAAGTTCCACATTCCTGGTTAATTTATCTCCTGAATTCACTGTTGGATTTCTTGGTGTCTGCCTTAGATGAACAACTAAAAGAAACGAAATGGAGAAGTCTGCATTGTACAATGCAGTTAGTTAACGAAAGGCTTACCTAACCTAATGAGATAAGTTCCAGCCATCAGGATTAAAAGGCCTGTTGCTAGGAGTGAGCCAGTGTATGGGTGTTCCAGTGTTACAGTAGCAGTGATAGTGTTAACATTAATATAACTTACAGTAATGGGGATTGAGCCTGATAGTTTCACACCAGAACATGGTGTATCTCTGATGTCATGTCAATAACTGCGTAATAAACCCTGTTTCCTTCTAAAGGCTGTGTGTTACACCGCTCCCATTTTCATATCAGTAATGGAGACTGATAACAATAAGAAGGATTGGTGACTGTGCCAGTCTACCCAAGGCAACTCTGATGGTTCTGGTGAATATGACCACAGCACATAACGTGCAGGCTGATGGGTGGAATTCACCAGTGTGTAGGATTGTTTTTGATTCTTCAGTTCTATGTTGCTTCTATAACAGGACGGATGGGGGTTTGAGTGAATGATTGAAACTCTTACATTTTAAGCTGAGCAGTAGCCATGGCCTGTTTGATCTCCTCCACCGCCTCCTCAGTCTCCTGTGAGTTGAGAATGAGCGACAAGTTTTGTTCCTCCAGTTCGGTGTAGATATCCAGGAGCTGCTTGGGTTCCGTGAAGTAAAGTTCCTGTTCCTGCAGCCATCAAATCAGACACACAATGCTGACCCCAGTGAAAGCAAGTCAACACCACAGCATTCACACTTAACACCGAAACATCTTCGAGAAACTCAGCCCATCTGGCAGTGTCTGTAGACAGAAACGGAGTTCACACTTCCGGACAGCATCGTGGCTCAGTGGTTAACACTGCTGCCTCATAGTGCCAGGGACCTGGGTTTGATTCCTGCCGAGGGTGACAGACTGTATGGAGTTTGCATGTTTTTGTCATGTCTGCTCTGGTTTCCTCCCACAATCCAAAGATGTGCAGGTGAATTGGCTATGTGTTAGGTGCATTAGTCAGGAGTAAATATAGGGTAGGCGTCTGGGTGGGTTACTCTTCGGATGGTTGGTGTGGATCCCTTGGGCTGAATCTATTTCTGAACTTTGGTCAGCACGGTGGCGCAGTGGTTAGCATGGCTGCCTCACAGCACCAGGGACCCAGGTTCAATTCCAGCCTCGGGTGACTGTCTGTGTGGAGTTTGCACATTCTCCCCGTGTCTGCATGGGTTTCCTCCGGGTGCACGAGTTTCCCTCCCATGCTCCAAAGATGTGTAGGTTAGGTGCATTAGATAGGGGCAAATAAAGGATAATAGGGTAGGGGAATAGGCTTGGGTGGATTACTTTTCAGAGGGTCAGTGTGGACTTTTTGGGCTGAAGGGCTTGTGTCCACTCTGTAGGGATTCTAAGTATCGACTAAAACACAGCAGCTACAAGAGCAGGTCAAAGGCTGGGAATACTGCAGTGAGTGACTCCCCAAAGCCTGTCCACCATCTACAGGCACCAGTCAGGAGTGTGATAGAATACTCCCCACTTGCCTGGATGGGGGCAGCTCCAACAACACTCAAGAAGCTCGACACCATCCAGGGACAAAGCAGCCGCTTGATTGGCACCACATCCACTCCCTCCACCACCGACGCTCAGTAACAGCAGTGTGTACTGTCTACAAGATGCACTGCAGATATTCACCAAAGATCCTCAGACAGTACCTTCCAAACTCACAATCACTTCCATCTCGAAGGACAAGGGCAGCAGATACATGGGAACACCACCCCCTGCAAGTTCCCCTCCAAGCCACTCATCATCCCAACTTGGAAATATATCACCATTTTTTCAGTATCGCTGGGTCAGAATCCTAGGGCATTGTGGGTCTACCCACAGCACATGGACTGCAGCAGTTCAAGAAGGCAGCTCACCCCCACCTTCTCAAGGGGAAGCTAGGGACGGGCAATAAATGCTGGGCCCAACCAGCAACACCCACATCCCACAGACATGAATAAAAAAATTGCTGTGGAATTCCCTCTCCCAGACGGCGATGCCCGCTGGGACATTGTATAATTTTATGGAGGAAGACAGGCAGATCATTCATCAGTAAATGATTGAAGGGTTATGGAGAACAGGCAGGAAAATGAGATCAGCCATCATCTTATTGAGAGGCAGAGCAGGCTGGAGGGGCTGAATGGCCTCCTCCTGCTCCTAGTGCTTATGTTCTTATGAAACATGAGACTAGACCATTTGGTTCCTCAAGCTTGCTGCATTGTGTTTGTGGCTAAACTGTTACTCTGTCCACTTTTCACTCTATCACCTTACCTATTGATTCTCTGTTAACATATGAAATTATAGGGTAGAGGTGGACAGGATGTTTCCACTGGGGAGAATCTAGTATGAGGGCGCAGTATTTAAAAATCCATTTAAAACAGTTAGGAGGCCATTTTTTTCCCTCTTTGTGACAAAGCTCTTTGGGACTGTCTTCCTGATTGGATGGTGGGAGCAGCAAAGTCCTTGAATATTTTTAAGGGAACAGATGAAAAGATTCTTGTTAAGCACGGAGGTGAAAGGTTATCAGGAATAGAGTCATAGAGACGTACAGCATGGAAACAGACCCTTCGGTCCAACCCATCCATACCGACCAGATATCCCAACCCAATCTAGTCCCACCCGCCAGCACCCGGCCCATATCCCTCCAAACCCTTCCTATTCATAAACCCATCCAGATGCCTTTTAAATGATGCAATTGTACCAGCCTCCACCACTTTCTCTCGCAGCTCATTCCATATCCTTACCACCCTCTGCGTGAAAACGTTGCCTCTTAGGGGTCTTTTGTATCTTTCCCCTCTCACCCTAAGCTACGCCCTCTAATTCTGGACCCCCCCCCCGGCCCCCACCCCAGGGAAAAGACCTTGTCTATTTACCCTATCTATGCCCACATGATAAGGTCACCCCTCAGCATCCTACACTCCAGGGAAAACAGCCCCTGCCTATTCAGCCTTTCCCAATAGCTCAAATCCTCCAACCCTGGCAACATCCTTGTAAATCTATCCTGAGGGATAGGATGTACATGTATTTGGAAAGGGAAGGATTGATTAGGAATAGTCAGCATGGCTTGTATGTGGGAAATCATGTCTCACGAATGTGATTGAGTTTTTTTAAAGATTAACAAAAAGGATTGATGAGGGCAGAGCAGTAGATGTGATCTATATGGACTTCAGTAAGGCGTTTGACAAGGTTCTCCACGGGAGACTGGTTAGCAAGGTTAGATTTTATGGAATACAGAGAGAACTAGCCATTTGGATACAGAACTGGCTCAAAGATAGAAGACAGAGGGTGGTGGTGGAGGGTTGTTTTTTCAGACTGGAGGCCTGTGATCAGTGGAGTGCCACAAAGATCGGTTTTGGGTCCACTACTTTTCATCATTTATATAAATGATTTGGATGTGAGCATAAGAGGTGTAGTTAGTAGGTTTGCAGATGACACCAAAATTGAAGGTGTAGTGGACAGCGAAGAGGGTTACCTCAGATTACAACAGGATCTTGATCAGATGGGCCAATGGGCTGAGAAGTGGCAGATGGAGTTTAATTCAGATAAATGAGGTGCTGCATTTTGGGAAAGCAAATCTTAGTAGGACTTATACACTTAATGGTAAGGTCCGAGGGAGTGTTGCTGAACAAAGAGACCTTGGAGTGCAGGTTCATAGCTCCTTGAAAGTGGAGTCGCAGGTCGATAGGATAGTGAAGAAGGTGTTTGATATGCTTTCCTTTATTGGTCAGAGTGTTGAGTACAGGACTTGGGAGGTCATGTTACGGCTGTACAGGACATTGGTTAGCCACTGTTGGAATATTGCGAGCAATTCTGGTCTCCTTCCTACCTGAAGGATGTTGTGAAACTTGAAAGGGTTCAGAAAAGATTTACAAGAATGTTACCAGGGTTGGAGGATTTGAGCTATGGGGAGAGGCTGAACAGGCTGGGGCTGTTTTCCCTGGAGCGTCGGAGGCTGAGAGGTGACCTCATAGAGGTTTATAAAAATTATGAGGGGCATGGATAGGGTAAATAGACAAAGTCTTTTCCCTGGGGTGGGGGAGTCCAGAACTAGAGGGCATAGGTTTAGGGTGAGAGGGGAAAGATACAAAAGAGACCTAAGGGGCAACTTTTTCACACAGAGGGTGGTACGTGTATGGAATGAGCAGCCAGAGGAAGTGGTGGAGGCTGGTACAATTGCAACATTTAAGAGGCATTTGGATGGGTATGTGAATAGGAAGGGTTTGGAGGGATATGGGTCAGGTGCTGGCAGGTGGGACTAGATTGGGTTGGGATATCTGGTCGGCATGGACAGGTTGGACTGAAGGGTCTGTACAACTCTATGACTCTATGACTTGCCCACCACCGATATCAGGCTCACTGGTCTATAGTTCCCTGGCTTGTCCTTACCACCCTTCTTAAACAGTGGCACCACGTTAGCCAACCTCCAGTCTTCCAGCACCTCACCTGTGACTATCAATGATATAAATATCTCAGCAAGAGGTCAGCAATCACTTCCTTAGCTTCCCACAGAATTCTAGGATACACTTGATCAGGTCCTGGGGATTTATCCACTTTATACGTTTCAAGACATCCAGCACTTTCTCCTCTGTAATATGGTCATCTTTCAAGATGTCACCGTCTATTCCCTACATTCTACATCTTCCATGTCCTTTCCCATAGTAAATACTGATGCAAAATACTCATTTAGTATCTCTCCCATTTCCTGCAGCTCCACACAAAGGCCGCCTTGCTGATCTATGAGGGGGCCTATTCTCTCCCTAGTTACCCTTTTGTCCTTAATATATTTATATAAATCCTTTGGATTCTCCTTAACCCTATTTGCCAAAGCTATCTCATGTCCCCTTTTTGCCCTCCTGATTTCTCTCTTAAGTATACTCCTACTGCCTTTACACTCATCTAAGGATTCACTCAATCTATCCTGTCTATACCTTACATATGCTTCTGTCTTTTTCGCAGGCAGGAATGTGGATTTAAGGTTGCAATCAGGTCAGCCACCATCTTATTGAATGGCAGAGCAGACTGAAGAGCTGACCCTTGCTCCTGATTTGTATGTTCCCATGTGAAAGGGCAAACCAGATTGGGTCCAACTGACCAGCTCTTAAAGGGCTACACTGCACAATATGGGTAGAATGTCCTCCTTCTGTGTTGCATAATTTTATAAAAACACTTGAAGTTGTGTTCCTATATCCGAGGCGCACTGTGTAAAGGCATATTATTGCAGGCTTAATCTGATGGCTGCTCTATGTGATTTCAACTTACTTATAGGTCTGATATCATCAGAAGCCAGGAATGAGTTGAAAGGTTCTGGAATGTGGGCAGGACAGTGGACCTGAAGCCAGGATGAGATCAGTCACAGTTGTAACAAATAGTGCAGCAGACTGGAGGAACTGAATATCTTCTGCCTGTTCCCAGTTCTTACACTCATTATGACTTTCCCTTTCCGTTCTCTATCTCTCTCTCTCTCTCCCTCTCCCTCTCTCTCCCTGCCTCCCTCCTGCCTCTCTATCCTTTTTGATGTATGGAAACCAGAACCATAATCCACAAATCTGACTAAACACAGATTTGATTAAAATTTAGCAGCACATCCTGATTTTTCAATTCTCTCCCTGTAGAAATAAAGCCTAGGGACTGGTTTGATGTTATTACAATATTGTTCCCAGGGTTAGAAGGATCAGTGACCAAAGGGGAGCACAGATTCAAGATAATTCGCCAAAGAGAAGGAAAGAATCACACAACTCTTACAGCATAAAAGGAGGCCATTCAGCCCACTATGTCCATGCTGGTTCTCTGTAAGAGCAACTGACCCAGTCCACCTCTGTCACCTATACCCTGTTGATCCCTAATGCTCTAGTTCACTTTGGAATCAGCCTCCATTACATTCTCAGGCAGTGTACTCCAGTTCCTAAGCACGTTTGTGTGAAAATGTTTTTCCTCGCGTCACCGTTGCTTTTTTTGTGAATTTAGCAAACTCCATTCTGCAGAGAGTAGTGTTCTGGAACACACTGCTTGAAAGAGTAGTGGGGGTAAATTCAAAAGGAACGTTCAAAAGGGAATCGGAGAATTAATTGAATGGAAGAATTTTTAAAAATTCATTCACAGGATCATAGTGTTACTGACTGGCCCCAGGATTTATTGCCCATCCTAATTACCCAGAGGGCAGTTAAGAGTCAACCACATCGCTGTGGGTCTGGAGTCACATGGAGGCCAGACCAGGAAAGAATGGCAGTTTCCTTCCCTAAAGGGAATTAGTGAACTAGTTGGGTTTTTCAAACAAATGATAATGGATTCATGGTCATCATCAGACTCTTACACCCAGATTTTTTATTAAATTAAAATTTCACCATCTGCTGGGGTGGGATTTGAACCCAGGTCCCTCGAACACTAACTGGATTAATAGTATGGTAATCATACCACTAGGCCATGGCTTTCTGGAAGTGATGGTCCAAGTGGCCTCCTTCTTGATTCGCAAGAGGGTGAAAGGTTATTGAGGTGTAATCAGGTCAGCCATGCTCCTATTGATTGGCAGAGCAGGACTGAGCAAACCAGTAGCCAGAGTTCCTGGATCCAATCCAGGGACAAAAAGGAAGCTGACATGAAGGAGATTCCAATGGTGTGGAACAGCCATATTTGGGACTGGTCCTGGGTCGAGAAGGACAGTTTTTGTAGAGGAGTACAGGCTACGTACCTCATCGCTGTCAGACCATTCGGGCTCAGACTCTCTTGTTGGAGGGTGTGCAGAACTCCTTTAGAAGGAACAGAAACAAAGGGTTAACAGCGACACTAACACAAATGGACAAAATCTGCTAACTCCCCCTCAAGTCATCTGTCCATTGTTCTGTAGAAAGTACCACTCCTATGAGTACATAGTTTCTTGAAAGCTGCGTCACAGGTAGACAAGGCGGTGAAGAAGGCATTTATATTGCTGGCTTTCATTGGTCAAGGTATTGAATACAGGAGTTAGGACGATATGTTACAGTTGTATAAGTGACTGGTGAGGCCGCACTCGGAGTATTGTGTACAGTTTGGGCCACCATGTTATAGGAAAGACATGGTTAAACTGGAAAGAGTGCAAAGAAGATTTACAAGAATGTTGCCAGCACTAGTCAGCCTGAGATATAGGGAGAGGTTGGCCAGGATAGGACTTCATCCCTTGGGATGTAGGAGAATGAGGGGTGACCTTATTGAGGTGTATAGAATCACAAAGGACATAGTTAGGACCAATGCAGATAGTCTTTTCCCTAGGATTGGGGAATTGAAAACTAGAGGGCACAGGTTTAAGGTGAGTGGGAAAAGAGTTCGGAAGCTCCTGAGAGGCAACTTCTTCACCCTGAGAGTGGTGTGTATGTGGAATGGGCTGCCAGAGGAAGTGTTTGAGGCAGGTACAACAGCAACAAAAACATTTGGATAGGGACATGGTTGGGAAGGGTTTAGAGGGATATGGACCAAATGCGGGAAATTGGAACCAGCTGAGTGGGCACTGTGGTCAGCATGGACCAGTTTGGGCCGAAGGGCCTGTTTCCATGCTGTATTACTCTGTGATACCTCACTGCTCCTGCCAACAGTATCCATGAACTCTTCACTCCCTACTCAATGCCTACACCTTCTGTTCCAGTTCCTCCTGTAACATTTGGGTGAATTCTTACAATAACAATCCTGCTTCTGTCTGTTTCCCCCAAAGGTATCAATGCTGTCGCCTCGAATAGGAAACTTACTTCCTCCTGTCGAGTAAGGACTTCACGCCCAGTGTCACTGTTCGGATCTCCTGGCTTGACTGGATGTTGGACTTGCTACCATGCCCTAGTCATGACAAGGACCACATGTTAAAAACCCTTCAGAGAGAATCAGAGATCCACACAGCCAAGTAAAGGCCATTTGGCCCAACAACCGTATGAGGTTCAATGTCTTCTCTGGAGGCCACCACAGCAGGTGAAATGTTTCTCTCGAAGCATAATCTGCTTGCTCAGTTCCCTGACCCATCCTGACACCTTTCACAAGGCTGTGACACTTTAGTCCAGTGCTGTAGTTTATTTGAGCAATAAAGCTCAGATGAGGGGTGAGGACAAAGCCCAGGCTGGGCTGTGTGAACATTTGTTAAAAATAAAGCTGGAAATTAAAAAAAGGCAGCTCTCAGGAGAAGTGCCCATGAAACTAACTAACCCTTTTTTTTAAGTCCTGTAAGGATTCTTACCAAACTGCTGCATATCTTCTTATGCCACAGACAGAGTGCCGCACTGTCGGAGGGTTAGTGCCGAGGGAGTGCCGCACTGTCGGAGGGTTAGTGCCGAGGGAGTGCCGCACTGTCGGAGGGTCAGTGCTGAGGGAGTGCCGCACTGTCGGAGTGTCAGTGCTGAGGGAGTGCCGCACTGTCGGAGGGTTAGTGCTGAGGGAGTGCCGCACTGTCGGAGGGTCAGTGCTGAGGGAGTGCCGCACTGTCGGAGGGTCAGTGCTGAGGGAGTGCCGCACTGTCGGAGGGTCAGTGCTGAGGGAGTGCCGCACTGTCGGAGGGTCAGTGCTGAGGGAGTGCCGCACTGTCGGAGGGTCAGTGCTGAGGGAGTGCCGCACTGTCGGAGGGTCAGTGCTGAGGGAGTGCCGCACTGTCGGAAGGCCAGTGCTGAGGGAGTGCCGCACTGTCGGAGGGTCAGTGCTGAGGGAGTGCCGCACTGTCGGAAGGCCAGTGCTGAGGGAGTGCCGCACTGTCGGAGGGTCAGTGCTGAGGGAGTGCCGCACTGTCGGAGGGTCAGTGCTGAGGGAGTGCCACACTGTCTGAGGGAGTGCCGCACTGTCGGAGGGTCAGTGCTGAGGGAGCGCTGCACTGTCGGAGGGTCAGTGCTGAGGAAGTCTGCACTGTCAGAAGGTCAATGCTGAGGGAATGCCACGCTGTTGGAGAGTCAGTGCTGAGTGAGTGACATTGTAAACGTTGTAAAAACCCTATCTGGTTCACTCTTGCCTTGAGGGAAGGAAACTGCCATCTTTACTCCAGATCCACAGCAATGTGGTTGACACTCAGTTCAGGGTAATTAGGGATGGGTGTACTTACCCACATCCCATGCAAGATTAAAAAAAACTGTTTTTGAAAATACAATTTCACTGATTCCCCTGTAATCACTCTCCTACTGACATTCTCCAAAGGGTTTACAAATTCAACCAAAACAGTCTCCCTCCCTCAGAGCAAATCACTGCAGATGCTGGAATTTGTACTGAAACAAAAAATGCTGTAGATCACAGTGGGTCAGACAGCGTCCTTGGAGAGAGAGAAAACTAACGTTTTGAGTCTGGATGACTCTTCATCAGAGCTATCCCATCATTATACTGTTACTGTTCCCATGTGGATACTCACTTCGTAAGGTCGCTGAAGGAATGGATGGTTTCGGAGGGGGTTCCTCAAATTTATCCTGTGACATCTTTGATTCCTTCTTTTTTCTCTCCCTCTCCTCCTTCCATTCTTTGGGAGATACTTTGATCAGAAAGTCCCTGTACACCTGGTAATCCTTCAGTGTCTCTTCAAATTTGACAATATCACTGCCAGATTCAGCAAGAACAAGATCAATACAAACTCAAAGCTTTATACTGGTTCCAGTTCCTACTTCTCAGATGGGATAATGGGAAGATGAACCTAGACAGAAACTTTCTGCCTTTTGGCAGAAGACATCTGCACTCCGCAGTTCAATCCTGCTCCCAATCAGTGCCTTGGTCTCAGGATTCACTGTGAGCTGGTGACTATGTGGCACAACCTAATCCTCGGGTCAATGTTGTAAACCCTTTCCTCAAACACCTTTAGCCAGAACAGCAGAAATGAGGAATTAAAAATCTCACAGCCACAGAGAACAAAACTCAATAAACTCGCAAATGAGGAGAGGAGTAAATTACCTTCAATTTGTAATTAATTTTAAACCAAACCTCAACTCTTTAGCAGATGAAGTTCTCAAGTGAGATTCTGTTAACTGGTGAAGCTCTTTCAAGAAAGGAGGCCATTTAGTCCTTTGTGCGTGTGCTGGCTCTTTGATTGAGCTCCTGAGTTAGTCCCTCACTGAGTTCTTTCCCTGTTGACCTCTGGATGACTTTTTTCAAAATTCTGTATGTTAGTTACAGTGACATCTGCTTAGGCAGCATGTTACAGGTCACGGTTCAGATCAGAGTGTTGCTGGAAAAGCACAGCAGTTCAGGCAGCATCCGAGGAGCAGGAAAATCGGCGTTTCGGGCAAAAGCCCTTCATCAGGAATAGGCGTCACAACAACTCATTGTGCAGATATCCTTTCCCTAAAGGCCCCAATGCACCATTTAAACCCCTCCCCCTGAGATCTTTGACCAATTATCTTCAGCTTATATCCAAATCTGATCCCATACCAATTCAGTGGAAACAGCTTCTCTAGCCAAACTCGACATTGCCTCACTTTTTCACTGCCATCATTTGTGTTGTCACTTTCTTGATTTCAGCTACTTTCTCCAGCTTCAGTTTGGTCTCCTGTTCAGCTCTGAAAACAGAAAACAGAAACCACATTAACCAGAACCTGATAGGACAGCAGAGAGACAGAGAGAGAGAGAGAGAGAGATCCCACCCTCTCAGCCAAATCGGTCTGAAGAAAGAATTTTTCAGACAATAGGATCTCACAGTAACACCGAATCTAGGAGCAGGAGTAGGCCATTCAGCCCTTCAAGTCTGCTCCACCACTTAATACGATCACAGCTGATCATTCAACTCAGTCCCCTGTTCCCACTTAGTTAAAAATCACACAACACTCGGATTGTTTGTTAAGTCTCTCATCTTTCAGAAAGACCATGTTGGTTTTAGTTTGTCCATATGTAAATCGCAAAACTTGTTTTAAAAGTTACATTCTCAAGTGCACTTTAACAATTGGTATCATGTCGGCCCAGATAATGTATTGAAGGTGTTAACTCCCTGTGAGGTTGTCCGTGTCAGGCTGATTCTAATCTAAAAATCAGATTTACCAAATCTTACATGGATTCATGCAGTTTTACAGCAAAGTAAAATGTAATTCTGCAAGTCCAAATTCAGCCCACAAATGTGTATGTGCATGTGGCTGTGTGTTGGGGGGGGGGGGTATGAGTGTCTGTGAGAGGGTGTGTGTGCATGTGAGTGTGAGTGTAAAGGGATTTAAGTCTGTGAGAGTGTTTATGTGTGATTGTATGAGAGAGTCTGAGTGTGTGTGTGTGTGTGTGTGTGGGGGGGGGGGGTGGTGGTGTTAGGAGAGGTGTGTGTGTGTGTCTGTGGTGCACTGGGGTCCTCTGTAGTGTGACATGAACCCAAGGTCCTGGTTGAGGCCCTCCTCATGGGTATCAAACTGAATGGGGATAGCTTGAGAATGTAACTTTTAAAACAGGTTTTGCCATTTTTATATGAAAGAACTGAAACCAACATCGTCATTCTAAAAGATGACAAACAATCGGCTCTTTTTCAATATATGATTTCAGTTACATCACATGGGAAACTTTTGCTACAAATTCTATGTCTTACAATCTTCTCTCCACAATCACCTGATGAAGGAGCAGCGCTCCGAAAGCTACTGCTTCCAAATAAACTTGTTGGACTATAACCTGATGTTGTATGATTTTTAACTTTGTCCAGCCCAGTCCAACACCGGCATCTCCAAATCATGTTCCTACATACTCTTTGATCCCTATAGCCCTAATGACTACTTTTAACTCCTTCTTGAAAACTGCAGCAGTTCAAGAAGGCAGCTCACCCCCCACCTTCTCAAGGGGCAACTAGGGACGGGCAATAAATACTGACCCAGCCAGAGACACCAATATCCCACAGACTTCTAATTTATCGGGAATACTTCTATCACAAACCACCCCTTTGGAGAAAACTTCAGTTTCACTTGAACATGTTGTAAATATTTTATCAGGGGACTATAAGATTACATTCTCACATCCGCATTGCTTCCACAGAGTTCTTGTCATTTTCTTTCAGGAACTCGTCAAACATGGCCGCGTCTTCCTCAAGATACTGCTCAGCCTTCTCCAGTTTCATCTCCTCTGCTGCAGCCACTTCATCCAATTTCCGCATTTCGTCCTTCTTCATGGTCAGTGAGTACTGGACGGGAGTAACCACCCAAGATTCGTTAGGAAACCAGCAAAAGTGGACATCTTCCCAGCCAACACACCCATTTCCATGTGTCTGCTCCTCACTCCTGGTCTTCCCATTGGCATGACCCATTGTGAAGTGGGTGCTGCTCATTGAGTCCCACAACTTCACAATTTGTCCCTTAACTGAACTGAACCAATGAAATCAACTGACCTGATCGACTGCAATTCAGACGCAAAATTAACACACATCAGACTGACAAACAAACTTACAAAGAAGCTGGATTATGAATTACACAACTATTATGAACAAATTTAAACTTTTATCTCATTCACAAATAATCCAAACAAAAACATACAGGTTAACACAAATAGTATAGGTGAGAAATTATATTGCCAGGGAAACTCAGATCTGTCTGACTAGCCCAGATGGCATGAGTAGTGTGCGCTATTCACTCAATTATGCAGTGCCGCACTGTCAGAACGTCAGTACTGAGGGAGTGCCGCACTGTTAGAAGGTCAGTACTGAGGGAGTGCCGCACTGTCAGAACGTCAGTGCTGAGGGAGTGCTGCACTGTTAGAAGGTCAGTACTGAGGGAGTGCCGCACTGTCAGAACGTCAGTACTGAGGGAGTGCCGCACTGTCAGAACGTCAGTACTGAGGGAGTGCCGCACTGTCAGAACGTCAGTGCTGAGGGAGTGCCGCACTGTCAGAACGTCAGTGCTGAGGGAGTGCCGCACTGTCAGAACGTCAGTACTGAGGGAGTGCCGCACTGTCAGAACGTCA
The DNA here is from genome assembly GCF_047496795.1 of Chiloscyllium punctatum. Lineage (NCBI taxonomy): Eukaryota > Metazoa > Chordata > Chondrichthyes > Orectolobiformes > Hemiscylliidae > Chiloscyllium > Chiloscyllium punctatum. The sequence goes on along the minus strand of NC_092750.1, from coordinate 2,964,623 downwards.
GTACTGAGGGAGTGCCGCACTGTCAGAACGTCAGTGCTGAGGGAGTGCCGCACTGTCAGAACGTCAGTGCTGAGGGAGTGCCGCACTGTCAGAACGTCAGTGCTGAGGGAGTGCCGCACTGTCAGAACGTCAGTACTGAGGGAGTGCCGCACTGTTAGAAGGTCAGTACTGAGGGAGTGCCGCACTGTCAGATCGTCAGTACTGAGGGAGTGCTGCACTGTTAGAAGGTCAGTACTGAGGGAGTGCCGCACTGTCAGAACGTCAGTGCTGAGGGAGTGCTGCACTGTTAGAACGTCAGTACTGAGGGAGTGCTGCACTGTTAGAAGGTCAGTACTGAGGGAGTGCCGCACTGTCAGAACGTCAGTACTGAGGGAGTGCTGCACTGTTAGAAGGTCAGTACTGAGGGAGTGCCGCACTGTCAGAACGTCAGTGCTGAGGGAGTGCCGCACTGTCAGAACGTCAGTACTGAGGGAGTGCCGCACTGTCAGAACGTCAGTGCTGAGGGAGTGCCGCACTGTCAGAACGTCAGTACTGAGGGAGTGCCGCACTGTCAGAACGTCAGTGCTGAGGGAGTGCCGCACTGTCAGAACGTCAGTGCTGAGGGAGTGCCGCACTGTCAGAACGTCAGTGCTGAGGGAGTGCCGCACTGTCAGAACGTCAGTACTGAGGGAGTGCCGCACTGTTAGAAGGTCAGTACTGAGGGAGTGCCGCACTGTTAGAAGGTCAGTACTGAGGGAGTGCCGCACTGTCAGAACGTCAGTGCTGAGGGAGTGCTGCACTGTTAGAACGTCAGTACTGAGGGAGTGCTGCACTGTTAGAAGGTCAGTACTGAGGGAGTGCCGCACTGTCAGAACGTCAGTGCTGAGGGAGTGCTGCACTATTAGAAGGTCAGTACTGAGGGAGTGCCGCACTGTCAGAACGTCAGTGCTGAGGGAGTGCTGCACTGTTAGAAGGTCAGTACTGAGGGAGTGCCGCACTGTCAGAACGTCAGTACTGAGGGAGTGCCGCACTGTCAGAACGTCAGTACTGAGGGAGTGCCGCACTGTCAGAACGTCAGTGCTGAGGGAGTGCCGCACTGTCAGAACGTCAGTGCTGAGGGAGTGCCGCACTGTCAGAACGTCAGTACTGAGGGAGTGCCGCACTGTTAGAAGGTCAGTACTGAGGGAGTGCCGCACTGTCAGAACGTCAGTACTGAGGGAGTGCCGCACTGTTAGAAGGTCAGTACTGAGGGAGTGCCGCACTGTCAGAACGTCAGTGCTGAGGGAGTGCTGCACTGTTAGAAGGTCAGTACTGAGGGAGTGCCGCACTGTCAGAACGTCAGTGCTGAGGGAGTGCCGCACTGTTAGAAGGTCAGTACTGAGGGAGTGCCGCACTGTCAGAACGTCAGTACTGAGGGAGTGCCGCACTGTCAGAACGTCAGTACTGAGGGAGTGCCGCACTGTCAGAACGTCAGTGCTGAGGGAGTGCCGCACTGTCAGAACGTCAGTGCTGAGGGAGTGCCGCACTGTCAGAACGTCAGTACTGAGGGAGTGCCGCACTGTTAGAAGGTCAGTACTGAGGGAGTGCCGCACTGTCAGAACGTCAGTACTGAGGGAGTGCTGCACTGTTAGAAGGTCAGTACTGAGGGAGTGCCGCACTGTCAGAACGTCAGTGCTGAGGGAGTGCTGCACTGTTAGAACGTCAGTACTGAGGGAGTGCTGCACTGTTAGAAGGTCAGTACTGAGGGAGTGCCGCACTGTCAGAACGTCAGTACTGAGGGAGTGCTGCACTGTTAGAAGGTTAGTACTGAGGGAGTGCCGCACTGTCAGAACGTCAGTGCTGAGGGAGTGCCGCACTGTCAGAACGTCAGTGCTGAGGGAGTGCCGCACTGTCAGAACGTCAGTACTGAGGGAGTGCCGCACTGTCAGAACGTCAGTACTGAGGGAGTGCTGCACTGTCAGAACGTCAGTGCTGAGGGAGTGCCGCACTGTCAGAACGTCAGTACTGAGGGAGTGCCGCACTGTTAGAAGGTCAGTACTGAGGGAGTGCCGCACCGTCAGAACGTCAGTACTGAGGGAGTGCTGCACTGTTAGAAGGTCAGTACTGAGGGAGTGCCGCACTGTCAGAACGTCAGTGCTGAGGGAGTGCTGCACTGTTAGAACGTCAGTACTGTGGGAGTGCTGCACTGTTAGAAGGTCAGTACTGAGGGAGTGCCGCACTGTCAGAACGTCAGTACTGAGGGAGTGCTGCACTGTTAGAAGGTCAGTACTGAGGGAGTGCCGCACTGTCAGAACGTCAGTGCTGAGGGAGTGCTGCACTGTTAGCAGGTCAGTACTGAGGGAGTGCCGCACTGTCAGAACGTCAGTGCTGAGGGAGTGCTGCACTGTTAGAAGGTCAGTACTGAGGGAGTGCCGCACTGTCAGAACGTCAGTGCTGAGGGAGTGCTGCACTGTTAGAAGGTCAGTACTGAGGGAGTGCCGCACGGTCAGAACGTCAGTGCTGAGGGAGTGCTGCACTGTTAGAAGGTCAGTACTGAGGGAGTGCCGCCCTGTCAGAACGTCAGTGCTGAGGGAGTGCTGCACTGTTAGAAGGTCAGTACTGAGGGAGTGCCGCCCTGTCGGAGGGTCAGTACTGAGGGAGTGCTGCACTGTTAGAAGGTCAGTACTGAGGGAGTGCCGCCCTGTCGGAGGGTCAGTATTGAGGGAGTGCTGCACTGTTAGAAGGTCAGTACTGAGGGAGTGCCGCCCTGTCGGAGGGTCAGTACTGAGGGAGTGCTGCACTGTTAGAAGGTCAGTACTGAGGGAGTGCCGCACTGTCAGAACGTCAGTGCTGAGGGAGTGCCGCACTGTCAGAACGTCAGTACTGAGGGATTGCCGCACTGTCAGAACGTCAGTGCTGAGGGAGTGCCGCACTGTCAGAACGTCAGTGCTGAGGGAGTGCCGCACTGTCAGAACGTCAGTGCTGAGGGAGTGCCGCACTGTCAGAACGTCAGTACTGAGGGAGTGCCGCACTGTCAGAACGTCAGTACTGAGGGAGTGCCGCACTGTCAGAACGTCAGTGCTGAGGGAGTGCTGCACTGTCAGAGGGTTAGTGCTGAGGGAGCACCGTACTGTCGGAGGGTTATTGCTGAGGGAGTGCCACACTGTCAGAACGTCAGTACTGAGGGAGTGCCGCACTGTCAGAACGTCAGTGCTGAGGGAGTGCCGCACTGTCAGAACGTCAGTGCTGAGGGAGTGCCGCACTGTCAGAACGTCAGTGCTGAGGGAGTGCCGCACTGTCAGAACGTCAGTACTGAGGGAGTGCTGCACTGTTAGAAGGTCAGTACTGAGGGAGTGCCGCACTGTCAGAACGTCAGTACTGAGGGAGTGCTGCACTGTTAGAAGGTCAGTACTGAGGGAGTGCCGCACTGTCAGAACGTCAGTGCTGAGGGAGTGCTGCACTGTTAGAACGTCAGTACTGAGGGAGTGCTGCACTGTTAGAAGGTCAGTACTGAGGGAGTGCCGCACTGTCAGAACGTCAGTACTGAGGGAGTGCTGCACTGTTAGAAGGTCAGTACTGAGGGAGCGCCGCACTGTCAGAACGTCAGTGCTGAGGGAGTGCTGCACTGTTAGAAGGTCAGTACTGAGGGAGCGCCGCACTGTCAGAACGTCAGTGCTGAGGGAGTGCTGCACTGTTAGAAGGTCAGTACTGAGGGAGTGCCGCACTGTCAGAACGTCAGTGCTGAGGGAGTGCTGCACTGTTAGAAGGTCAGTGCTGAGGGAGTGCCGCACTGTCAGAACGTCAGTGCTGAGGGAGTGCTGCACTGTTAGAAGGTCAGTACTGAGGGAGTGCCGCACTGTCAGAACGTCAGTGCTGAGGGAGTGCTGCACTGTTAGAAGGTCAGTACTGAGGGAGTGCCGCACTGTCAGAACGTCAGTGCTGAGGGAGTGCTGCACTGTTAGAAGGTCAGTACTGAGGGAGTGCCGCCCTGTCGGAGGGTCAGTACTGAGGGAGTGCTGCACTGTTAGAAGGTCAGTACTGAGGGAGTGCCGCCCTGTCGGAGGGTCAGTACTGAGGGAGTGCTGCACTGTTAGAAGGTCAGTACTGAGGGAGTGCCGCCCTGTCAGAACGTCAGTACTGAGGGAGTGCTGCACTGTTAGAAGGTCAGTACTGAGGGAGTGCCGCCCTGTCGGAGGGTCAGTACTGAGGGAGTGCCGCACTGTCAGAACGTCAGTGCTGAGGGAGTGCTGCACTGTTAGGAGGTCAGTACTGAGGGAGTGCCGCCCTGTCGGAGGGTCAGTACTGAGGGAGCGCTGCACTGTTAGAGGGTCAGTGCTGAGGGAGTGCCACACTGTCAGAGGATCAGTACTGAGGGAGTGCTGCACTGTCAGAGGGTTAGTGCTGAGGGAGCACCGTACTGTCGGAGGGTTATTGCTGAGGGAGTGCCACACTGTCAGAGGGTCAATACTGAGGGAGTGCCACACTGTCAGAGGGTCAATACTGAGGGAGCGCCACACTGTTGGAGGTTCAGTGGTGAGAGAGTGCCGCAATGGCGGAGGATCTGTACTGAAGGAACACTGCACTGTCGGAGGGTCAGTGCTGAGGGAGTGCTGCACTGTCAGACAGTCAGTATTGAGGAAGCGCTTTACTGTCAGAGGGTCAGTGCTGAAGATGTGCTGCACTGTCGGAGGGTCGGTGCTGAGGGAGTGCCGCACTGTCGGAGGGTCAGTGCTGAGGGAGTGCTGCACTGTCAGAGGGTCAGTACTGAGGGAGTGCTGCACTGTCAGAGGGTCAGTACTGACGGAGTGCTGCACTGTCAGAGGGTCAGTACTGATGGAGTGCCGCACTTTCAGAGGGTCAGTGCTGAGGGAGTGCTGCACTGTCAGAGGGTCAGTGCTGAGGGAGTGCTGCACTGTCAGAGGGTCAGTGCTGAGGGAGTGCTGCACTGTCAGAGGGTCAATGCTGAGGGAGTGCTGCAATGTCAGAGGGTCAGTACTGAGTGATTGCACTGTCACAGGGTCAGTGCTGAGGGAGTGGGCACTGTCGGACGGTCAGTACTGAGGGAGTGCCGCACTGTCAGAGAGTCAGTACTGATGGAGTGCTGCACTGTCAGAGGGTCAGTACTGACGGAGTGCTGCACTGTCAGAGGGTCAGTACTGACAGAGTGCAGCACTGTCAGAGGCTCAGTACTGATGGAGTGCTGCACTGTCAGAGGGTCAATGCTGAGGGAGTGCCGCACTGTCAGAGAGTCAGTGCTGAGGGAGTGGCGCAATGTCGGAGGGTTATTTATGAGGGAGTGCAGCACTGTCAGAGGGTCAGTGCTGAGGGAGTGCTGCACTATTAGAGGTTCAGTGGTGAGGGAGTGCCGCACTGTCAGAGGATCAGTACTGAGGGAGTGCTGCACTGTCAGAGGGTCAGTACTGAGGGAGTGCTGCACTGTCAGAGGGTCAGTACTGACGGAGTGCTGCACTGTCAGAGGGTCAGTGCTGATGGAGTGCCGCACTGTCAGAGGGTCAGTGCTGAGGGAGTGCTGCACTGTCAGAGGGTCAGTGCTGAGGGAGTGCTGCACTGTCAGAGGGTCAATGCTGAGGGAGTGCTGCAATGTCAGAGGGTCAGTACTGAGTGATTGCACTGTCACAGGGTCAGTGCTGAGGGAGTGGGCACTGTCGGAGGGTCAGTACTGATGGAGTGCTGCACTGTCAGAGGGTCAGTACTGACGTAGTGCTGCACTGTCAGAGGGTCAGTACTGACAGTGTGCAGCACTGTCAGAGGCTCAGTACTGATGGAGTGCTGCACTGTCAGAGGGTCAATGCTGAGGGAGTGCCGCACTGTCAGAGGGTCAGTGCTGAGGGAGCCCCGCACTGTCAGAGGGTCAGTGCTGAGGGAGCCCCGCACTGTCAGAGGTTCAGTGCTGAGGGAGCCCCGCACTGTCAGAGGGTCAGTACTGTGGGACATTAGTGAACCATATGGACGTTTACAAATCAGCAATTGTTACATTGTCACTTTTAGACTGGCATTTTATTCCAGGTCTCTATTGAATTTAAATTTCACCAACTGATTTGAGCCCATGTTTGTAGAAGGTTAGCCTGGATTCTGGGTGACTGGTGCAGTCCATGTGCCACTGTCCCCTCTTTATCCCTCAATCAACACAAGGTTATCAGTCACTGTGTCATTGCTGTACCTGGGACCTTGCTGGGCATGATTTGGCTTCTTTTCTTAAAGTATTTCACTGTTTGGAACATCTGCAAGTCATGAATGGCCCTATATAAATGCAAACCTTTCACTCATCATGGTCAGTCACAATTGAGTCCAGTCAATGCTGTACGTTTCCTCTAAAGGTGACGAATGCAAGTTGAAGGATCAAAGTCTCCACTGTGTGGCAGTGTTAAGGTTGGAATGGTCTAAAATGGCACAAGGGTAACTTGATTTGCGACATTAAGTTTGATTTTGAAGAGGCAATGTGACAGACGTGGAGGACTGAGTGAGGAGATGGCCCTGCAACTTTTCGCATTGGGACAGAATGAGCTGAATAAAAAAAATGTTTCCAGTGACATGAACGGGTGGCACGGTGGCACAGTGGTTAGCACTGCGGCCTCACAGCGCCAGAGTCCCAGGTTCAATTCCTGCCTCAGGCAACTGTCTGTGTGGAGTTTGCACATTCTCCCCTTGTCTGCATGGGTTTGCTCCGGGTGCTCCGGTTTCCTCCCACGGTCCAAAAATGTGCAGGTCAGGTGAATTGGCCATGCTAAATTGCCCGTAGTATTAGGTAAATGTAGGGGAATGGGTCTGGGTGGGTTGCTCTTTGGAGGGTCGGTGTGCACTTGTTGGGCCGAACAGCCTGTTTCCACACTGTAAGTAATCTAATCTAAGAGGGCAAAGATTGATGGTAATTTGTAAAAAGAAAACAGGAAAAGAGGGAGCAGTGGAAGAAGATGCAAATGATACCTCTCAAAATGAAATTGAGTAAATAATTGTTAAAAAAGGGAAGGAAAATGGTGCATCAGTAAGGAGAGGGCAGAGGGAGTGAAAGCCAGGAGATAGAGGCTGGCACAAGCATAATGGGCCAAATGGCCTCCTGTGCTTTGACAGTCTATGGAAGTATGACAAGTGTTGTTCGAATACAATGTAGATACTCGGAAGAAGACACTGAGGGACAAGGAGTTTTGTACTTTGATAGGAACCAAGAGCAAAATAGGATTAAATAAATATGAGTGTGTGTGTGAGCAAGAGAGAGAGACAGAGACAGAGACAGAGAGAAAGGGGGAGGGAAGGAGACAGACAGAAACAAGAAATGGAAATGGAGAAAGTGTCGCAACTGGTGACAAAGGGAAAGGGTTCAACAGTGAGAGAAGAAACAAATGTAACTGGCAAAACAAAGACAGAAAAGGAAACTTCTCAAGTAAAATAAACCTCAGGGTTTTGAGAAGGTTTGTAGCACTGGTTGTGGATATGATTATTGGTTTGCCCACTGAGTTGATAGGTTTGTATGCAGACGTTTGGTCACCCTGCTGGGTAACACCATTAGTGCACCTTCCGGTGAAATTTGTTGTACTATTCCGCTCATTATTTATCTGACCCAGTCTGTTGTGGTGGTTGTGTCATTTCTGGTCCTGCTCCTCAGTGGCTCGTACAGAGGATCCGTCTCTAAATGTCTGTTGATAGTGTTCTGGGTTGAGAACCAGGCCTCTAGAAATCCCTGCGTGTGTCTTTAGTTAGTTTGTCCCAAGATGGTTACGTTATCCCAGTCGAATTGATGGCCCTCCTTGTCTGAGTGTATGGAGATGAGTGAGAATTGGTCATGTCGTTTACTGCCAGTTGGTGTTTGTATCTAGTCTCCTTCCAGTCTGTCTGATGTAGTGTTTGTGGCAGTCACTGCATGGAGTTTTGTACATGACGTTGGATCTGTACATTACGGGTATAGGGTCTTTCGTCCCTGACAGCAGTTGGCATAGTGTGGCTCTGGGTTTGTGTGCTACCATAATCCCGAGTGGTCGTGGGAATCTCGTTGTCATTTCCGAGATGTTCTTCCTGTGAGGTAGGGTGACCAGTGTCTTGGGCTGTACTGTGTCTTCTTGACCTTGTTTGTTCCATAGACATTGGCAGCCGAAGCTGATTGAGTATCTGTCTTTTGCAAAAACTTTGTGGAGCTGTTCCAAGCCAAGGTATACAGGAAGACAACCCACACAGACCAAATCCTTAATTTCAAGAGCAACCATCCCAGTTGCCCACAAACAGAGCTGTGTCAGAACACTATTCCAACAAGTAATAACACACTGCAGCATCCCGGAAATATGCAAAAATGAAGAACACCTCCACAAAGCTTTTGCAAACAACAGATACCGAATCAGTTTTGGCAGCCAATGCCTATCGGCGGGCAAACCAACAATAGCAAAATAAATCTTATTTCCAGACTAATTAGTGTTACCTGTAAGATAAACATCTCTCTTTTCTTGTTGATATAATCATTCAATGTTTCTTTCTCAATCTGACGATCTGAAATGACACAAATTTATAACTGACCTACTGCAACTGATAGAGAGAGGAGGGAGAGATGGGGAGATGCAAATAGAGACAGAGACATACAGAGGAAGCAGGTTGGAGGCACACTGAGACAAACAGAGACAGAAAGATAGAGAGAAAGGGAGACACGGGGAGGCACAAAAGGAAAGGCTGAGCCTCTTTCTTTGTCTAAATCCAGCACTGTAACCCTCTATCCCCTTCTCCCTCTAAATTCCCTGGAATATTCAGTTCAACCACTCCCTGTGGGATTCTGGATTAGTGGTGCTAGAAGAGCACAGCAGTTCAGGCAGCATCCAAGTAGCTTCGAAATCGACGTTTCGGGCAAAAGCCCTTCATCAGGAATAAAAGGGAGCAAGTTTCACAGTTCTAGGAGTGTTTGATTCAGAAAGATAGAAATACAGAATTCTGACAATCAGGGATGAACGGGCAGTACCTCTCGTGACTTTGACCTTCCACGAAGGATCACTTTTGAGAGCAGACAACTTTTTAATGTTGGCCTGATGCTCAGCCTCTGAATCCTCCTTTGGTTCTTCCTCCACCTTTTGTGGGCTGCCAAATTTTGCATTAACTCGAGCTGCGTAGGTGACTTTCTCATGAATCTTGAGTTTCTTCTGTTCATTTTGTTCCTGGAGATCAGGATCAAACAGGAAGTGTAGGGGAAAATGGTAGCGTTAGTGCGGAGTTTATTGTTTAACTCTGGACTTGTGTGCTTTTCACAAGCGTGATCATAGAATCATTGAGTGACACAGGCCATCCAGCCCATCATTTTCAACTTCTTTTTGATCAGTCACTGGAGAACATTCATAACAGCTCAGAAACAGGATTAGATCTTGGGACCACTTTATCCTGCTCAGCATATCAATACAATCTTAGTTGACTTTCTACCTCAACTCCCACCCTACAATCCCCTACACTCTAATCACATCCTCAGAATGTCCCAGAGTCCATCCCTGGGAATATCCTGTCATACCGGCAGGACTGACCCAGCAGAGGTGGTGTCACAGTGATGTACAGTTGGGAGGGGTTGACATGGGGTCTTCAGCATTGACTCCAGATCACATAATGCCACATAAAACCCTCCTAGCCTACCCCTAGGCGATGAATCAGCGCCCCTCCATTTTGGACAACATTTGGAGGAAGCATCGAGGGTGGCAAGGACTCAAAATGCACTCTGAGTAGGAGATTTTAATGTCCATTATCAAGAATAGCTCGGCAGCAGCACTACTGATCGAGCTGGTCGGGTCCTAAAGGATATAGCTGCTAGAGGTGGTAAGGGATCCAATAAGAGGAACCATCCACTTGTCATCTCCCTCACTATTGAAACTGGTTTGGAACTGATCTATTAAAGATGCAGCTTGGTAAAAATGGACCAGACAATTTACTTTTGCATGTTCATTCCAGCCATCGACTTTTCTGTTGGAATGATGAAAGTGAGGACTGCAGATGCTGGAGATCAGAGTCAAGATTAGAGTGGTGCTGGAAAAGCACAGCAGGTCAGGCAGCATCCGAGGAGCAGGAAAATCAATATTTCGGGCAAAAGCCCTTCATCAGGAAATCTGCTGGAATGCTGACTGATCTATCGTAGGACTCCAGCATTTACCCGGCTTTATCCTTCTCATAAATAAAAGGTCAGAGCAGCTGCTGGAGGTTTGAATCACAAACAGAAAGTGCTGGAGAAGCTCAACTGGTCCAGCAGCACCTGGACAGAGGGACACAGGCTATGACTCTTTGTCGTACAGCATTTTCTGTTTTTAATTATTACTTAGAGGCGCTTAGAAAAGGTGAATGACAAAGGTCTTTTCTCTAGGGTGGGGAGTTCAAAACTAGGGAGCATTTTTAAGGTGACAGGAGAAGATTTAAAACAGGGAAATTTTGTTTCAACACAGTGTGTGGGTTGTCTGTGGAATGAACCTCCAGAGAAAGTGATAGATGCAGGAACAGTTACAACATTTAAAAGACATTTGAATAAGTTCACAAATAGGAAAGATTTAGAGGGATATGGGCCAAGTGCAGGCAGGTGGGACTAGTTTACTTTGGGAACATGGTCAGTGTGGACTAGTTGAACCGAAGGATCTGTTTCCGTGCTGTATGATTCTTTGATTTACTGTTTTCTGGGGCTCAGTTAGCTCAGTTGGCTGGATGGCTGGTTTGCAATACAGAGGGGCACTAAAAGAGTGCAGTCACTTCCTGTACTGGCTGAGGTTACCATGAAGGACTCTCCTTCCTAACACTCTCCCTCACTTGAGACATGGTGACCCTCAGGTTCAACCACCAAAACATCATCTCTCTCTATGGTCTGGTAAGACTATGGTGACTTTACATGGTTTGCCAAACTGCTTTGTAAGTCCTTCCTTGTAGAATGCATTAAAATATTACCTTTTTCTTCCGTTCTCTCTCAATATCACGAAGGACAAAGATATCACAGTCTTGAGGGATCTTGAAAGGGTTACGTCTCTCATTCAGGAAGGCTGGGCATGCTGTAGAGAAAATCATAACTGTTTCACTTTGGGTAGAATATTACTCATCTTCCTTTTTAAAATCTCTTGTTCACAAGCAATTAACATAATAATTTGCAATTCCTCAGCAGCTTTCTCAACCCCATGATGACCAGAACACATCACTGACAAACAATGACTACTGAACAGAAGGCTCTGTTATAATGTAGTAAGCATGGCAGCCAGTTTGGGCACCACGGTGATAATGAGCTGATACTGACACTGTTTGAAAAGTGACTTTTGGAGGTACACCAGGAATAGCTCCACTTCTCTTCTTTGAAGCAGGAATTATGATTTCTATTACTTCCAAATTAGGGGGCAGACAGGGCCAAAGTTTAAGATCCCAAATGAAAAATGGCATCTCTGGCAGTGCAGCACCCACTCAGTACTTCATTGGGAGGATCACAACTGCAAGATTTGATCTTTTGCTGTCCCTGTCCTGGGAGTGTTTGTTGGACAGTGTAGAGGAAGCTTTACTCTGTATCTAACCCCGTAATGTCCCTGTTCTGGGAGCGTTTGATGGGGACAATGTAGAGTGAGTTTTACTCTATAACTAACCCAACAAAGAGTAACGGAAATTTACAGCCCAGGAATAGGCCCTTCGGCCCTCCAAGCACGAGCTGATCCAAATTCACTGTCTAAACCTAACGTCCAATTCCTAAGCATCTGTATCCCTCTGCTCCCCACCAAGACATGCATCTGCCCAGACATACCTTAAATGAATCTACCGTACCTGCCTCTACTACCTCTGCTGGCAACGTGTTCCAGGCACCTACCACCCTCTGTGTGAAGTATCCCCCTTAAACCTTTCATCTCTCATTTTGAAAGCGTGATCTCTTGTTATTGAATCCCTCACCCTGGGAAAAAGCTTATCTCCATCCACTCTGTCTATGCCCTTCATGATTTTATAAACCTCAATCAGGTCCCCCCTCAATCTCCTTTTTTCTAATGAAAACAAACCTAACCCACTCAACCTTTCTTCATAGCTAGCACCTTCCATACCAGGCAACATCCTCATAAATCTTCTCTGCTCCCTCTCCAAAGTGTCCACATCCTTTTGGTAATGTGGCGACCAGAACTGTACACAGTATTCTAAATGCAGCCGAACCAATGTCTTGTACAGTTTTAACATGACCTGCCAGCTCTTATACTCAATACCCCGTCCAATGAAGGCAAGTATACTATATGCCTTCTTGACCACTCTATCCACCCGCACAGCAACCTTCAGGGTACAATGGACCTGAACTCCCAGATCTCTCTACTCATTAACCTTTCCCAAGGCTCTTCTGTTTACAGTATAGTTCGCTCTAGAATTAGACTTCCCAAAATGCATCACCTCACATTTGCCTGGATTGTACTCCATCTGCCACTTTTCCGGCCAACTCTCCAGTCTATCTATATCCTCCTGTATTCTCTGACCGTTCCTTATGCTTTCTGCTATTCCACCAATCTTCGTGTCATCTGCAAACTCGCTGATCATACCAACAGTGCCCTCTTCCAGATCATTTATGTATATTACAAACAACAGTGGCCCCAACACTGACCCCTGTGGAACACCACTGGTCACCTTTCTCCATTTCGAGAAACTCCCTTCAACTACTACTCTCTGTCTCCTGTTGCTCAACCAGTTCTTTATCCACCGAGCTAGAACACCCTGCACATCATGTGACTTCACTTTCTCCATTAATCTACCACGGGGAACTTTATCAAATGCCTTACTAAAGTCCATGTTTCTGACATCTACAGCCCTTCCTTCATCTATCTACTTGGTCACTTCCTCAACAAACTCTATTAAGTTGGCAAGACACAATCTACCCCCACAAAACCATGTTGCCTATCACTGATAAGTCCATTCTTTTCCAAATATAAATAGATTTTATCCCTCCTTGAAAGTGGAGTCGCAGGTAGATAGGATAGTGAAGAAGGCGTTTGGTATGCTTTCCATTATTGGTCAGAGTATTGAGTACAGGAGTTGGGAGGTCATGTTGCAGCGGTACAGGACATTGGTTAGGCCACTGTTGGAATATTGTGTGCAATTCTGGTCTCCTTTCTATCGGAAAGATGTTGTGAAACTTGAAAGGGTTCAGAAAAGATTTACAAGGATGTTGCCAGGGTTGGAGGATCTGAGCTACAGGGAGAGGCTGAACAGGCTGGGGCTGTTTTCCCTGGAGCATCAGAGGCTGAGGGGTGACCTTATAGAGGTTCACAAAATAATGAGGGGCATGGATAGGATAAATAGACAAAGTCTTTTCCCTGGGGTGGGGGAGTCCAGAACTAGAGGGCATAGGTTTAGGGTGAGAGGGGAAAGATATAAAAGAGACCTAAGGGGCAACTTTTTCATGCAGAGGGTGGTACATGTATGGAATGAGCTGCCAGAGGATGTGGTGGAGGCTGGTACAATTGCAACATTTAAGAGGCATTTGGATGGGTATATGAATAGGAAGGGTTTGGAGGGATATGGGCTGGGTGCTGGCAGGTGGGACTAGATTGAGTTGGGATATCTGGTCAGCATGGACGGGTTGGACTGAAGGGTCTCTTTCCATGCTGTACATCTTTATGACTCTATGACTCATTATCTTCTCCAGCAACTTTTCCACCACTGACATCAGGCTCACTGGTCTGTAGTTACCCGGAATATCCCTACTACCCTTCTTGTACAGGGCGACAACATGAACAACCTTCCAGTCCTCCGGCACCTCACCTGTATTTAAGGATGCCACAAAGATATCTGTCAGGGCCCCAGCTATTTCCTTTCTCGCCTCCCTCAGCAACCTGGGATAGATCCCATCCGGTCTTGGGGATTTGCCCACCTTAACATCCTTTAGCCTACCCAACACATCTTCTCTCCTTATGTCAATGTGACCCAGAATAAACAAATTTCTATCTCTAATCTCAGCATTCATCACCTCCTGTTCCTCAGTAAACACTGATGCAAAGTAATCACCGAGAAACTCACCCATTTGCTCAGGTTTGACACACAACCTCCTTCCTTATCTTTTAGTGGACCAACCCTTTCTCTAGTTACCCTCTTGCTTCTTATATATGATTCTCCTTAATTCTACTCATTAAAGTTATTTCATGACCCCTTTTAGCCTGCTTGATTCCTCGTTTAAGATTGATCCTACTCTCCCGATATTCCTCAAGGCCCATAAGTCAAGCTGCCTAGACCTTATGTACGCTTCCCTTTTCCTCTTGGCTGGTTGTACAATTTCTCCTGTCATCCACGGTTCATGAATCTTGCCTTTCCTATCCCTTGTTTTCAAAGGGACATGTCTATCCTGCACTATCTTTAAACTATCTTTGAAAGCCTCCCACATCTCAAATATGGACTTTCCTTCAAATAGCTGTGTCCAATCCACTTGCCCAGCTCCTACCTAATGTTGATATAATTGGCCTTGACATAATCTCCACATGAGGAAGGATGTGATTGCCCTGGAGGAGGTGTAGAGGTGATTCACCAGGATATTGCCTGGGATGGAACATTTCAGCGATGAAGAGAGACTAATTAAGTTCAAGTTGTTTTCTTTGGAGTAGAGAAGCTTTGGTGGGGGGGGGAGGGCCTGATGGAGGTATATAGGCTTATGAGGGGCATGGATAGAGTGGATAGGAAGCAGCTGTTCCCCTTAGTTGAAGGATCAATAAGAAGGGGGCATAATTTTAACTTGAAAGACAGGAGGTTTAGGAGGGATTTGAGGGAAAAATTGTTTCACCAGAGAGTATTGGGAACCTGGAATGAACTGCCTAGTTGAGGCAGGAAACCTCACAACTTTTAGAAAGTATTTACATGTGCATATTTAAGGCTATCTGCCAGGCGCGGGAAAGTGGGTCAAGTGTAGAAAGATTGCTACAGACTCAATGGGCTGAAAAGCATCTCCTGTGCTGTATGACCACAATGGTCGGCTACAAAAACAGTTCAGAGGCTAGGGCTGGCTATATTGTCTCATTATTAAAAAAAAACAAGAGGGAAGGATTGACTGGGCAGTTATAGGCCAGTCCAAAAATCCTCAGTAGTGGTGAAAATTAAAAAAATTTTTTTGTTTGTAATTCACTTGTGTAATGTGGACATTGCTGGCTATCCCTAATTGCCCTTGAAAATAATCCTGAGGGATAGAATACATCTTCACTTGGAGAGACACGGCTTATTTGGGAGTGTCCAGCACATATTTGTTAAGAGAAGGTTGGTTTGACAAATTTAATTGAATATTTTCAGGAGATGCCAGCAAACACTGATCAGGGTAATGTGTTTAGCAACGCTTTGGGTAATGTCCCTCATGGCAGACTGGTTAAGGGAGTAAAAGGGCCAATGGAATCCAAAGCAAAGAGGGATGTTGGATTCAAAACTGACTGAGAGGCAAGAAGCAGAGGGTAATGGTAATAGATTGTTTCTGTGACTAGTAGTCTGTTTCCAGTGGGATTCCAACATTGGTTAGGCCACTTTTGGAGTACTGCATGCAATTCTGGTCTCCTTCTTATCGGAAATATGTTGTGAAACTTGAAAGGGTTCAGAAAAAAATTACAAGGACGTTGCCAGGGTTGGAGGATTTAAGCTATAGGGAGAGGTTGAATAGACTGGGGCTATTTTCCCTGGAGCATCGGAGGCTGAGGGGTGACCTTATAGAGGTTTATAAAATCATGAGGGGCACGGATAGGGTAAATAGACATGGTCCTTTCCCTGGGGTCGGGGAGTCCAGAATTAGAGGGCATAGATTCAGGGTGAGAGGGGAAAGATATGAAAGGGACCTATGGGGCAAAGATGGAGCATGTATGGAATGAGCTGCCAGAGGAAGTGATGCAGACTGGTACAATTGCAACATTTAAAAGGCATCTGATGGGAATATGAATAGGAAGGGTTTAAAGGGATATGGGCCGGGTGCTGGCAGGTGGGACTAGATTGGGTTGGGATATCTGTTCAGCACGGACGAATTGGACCGAAGGGTCTGTTTCCGTGCTGTACATCTCTCTATGATTCTATGACTCAGGGCTTGGTGCTGGGCCCTCACTGTTTCTGGTGTCCATTCACTATTTGATCCTGAATGTCGGGGTTATGATAAAGAAGCTGGAGGATGACATGAGAATTAGAAGGGTCTTTAATAATGAGCAGAATAGCTGTAAACTGCAGGAGGCTATCAGAAGAC
This sequence comes from Chiloscyllium punctatum, assembly GCF_047496795.1. Taxonomy (NCBI): domain Eukaryota; kingdom Metazoa; phylum Chordata; class Chondrichthyes; order Orectolobiformes; family Hemiscylliidae; genus Chiloscyllium; species Chiloscyllium punctatum. The sequence continues at coordinate 2,948,515 of NC_092750.1, read as the reverse complement.
AGTTCAGGGGGGCAAGGCAATGGCAAGTGAAATTCAACCTCAAAAAGTGAGGTAATGCACTCAGGGAGGGCTAACAAAATAAGGGATCACACTGTGAATAGTAGGACCCTGGAAAGTTCTGATAAACAAATGGACCTTAGTGTGCATATCAACAGATTTCTGAAGTTGGCAGAGCAGGTAGATAAGTGATTAAGCAGACTTCTAGGATAATTGGATAGTGTGAATCGCTAGGGTATTGTCCCCAGAGTGGGGGAGTCCAAAACTAGAAGACATAGGTTTAAGGTGAGAGGGGAAAGATTTAAAAAAGACCTGAGGGCAACATTTTCATGCAGAGGGTGGGATGTGTATGGAATGAGTTGCCAGAGGAAGGGGTGGAGGCTGATACAATTACAGCATTTAAAAGGCATCCGGATAGGTATATGAATAGGAAAGGCTTAGAGGAATATGGGCCGGGTATTGGCAAGTGAGACTAGGTCAGATTGGGATCTCTGGTTGGCACAGTCGAGGTGCACCTAAGGTCTGTTTCCATCCTGTTTGACTTTATGACTCAATGAATACTGCAGCAAGTAACTCACCTCTTGACTCCTCAAAGCCTGTTCCAGTAAGGTCCAGAAGCACAAGTCAGACGTGTGATGGAATCCTCCCCACTGGGCCTGGATGGGTGCAACTCCAACAACACTCAAGAAGCTCGACACCATCCAGTACAAAGCAGTCCTTAAATTTCCCTTCCTAACACCAAATGGACCACAGCAATTCAAGGAGTCAGCTCCTGACCACCTTCTCAAGGGCAATTAGGGATCCACAATAAATGTTGCCTCTTTGCAGCAATGCAGCTTATGAAGAATTAGAAAATAAAACTGATAGGTACAGTTGCTAGCACTGCTGCCTCACAGCGCCAGAGACCCGGGTTCAATTCCCGCCTCAGGCGACTGTCTGTGTGGAGTTTGCACATTCTCCCCGTGTCTGTGTGGGTTTCCTCTGGGTGCTCCGGTTTCCTCCCACAGTCCAAAGATGTGCAGGCCAGGTGAATTGGCCATGCTAAATTGCCCGTAGTGTTAGGTAAGGGGTAGATGTAGGGGTATGGGTGGGTTGCGCTTCGGTGGGGCAGTGTGGACTTGTTGGGCCGAAGGGCCTGTTTCCACACTGTAAGTAATCTAATCTAATCTAATCTAATCTAATCTAAATTTAAGTCAGTTTTGTTCTGAATTCATAAATATCCTGACTCCAGCTTTTTTAATACCCTTTCCCACCTATGACTAGTTATGAAAACAATGCAAAACCTCAGTAATTAAATAATGTATATAAAATGATACACTGTAGAAAGATACCATTCTGCCCATCCATGCCTTGCTATCTTATGAAAGAACACTTCCACACAGTTGCAATCAGTTGTAATATTTGGTAATTCACAGGCACCAAGAATGAATCTTCAGAACACTGACTATCGGAGTGAGCAGCAAGTGTGGAATTACCTGAATCGGGATCCTGTTCACTCTCAGCAGAGGGTTTTCTAGGCTGTTGAGAGTCAGTCTGTGATGCTAAATAAGTAGAAAAGGTAATTATTGTGGGAGAACAAATGCTGCATTTGCAGGAAGAACAAAATCTTATTTTTAAAAATCTGACATGAAATGTATTTGTACAAATCACTAAAGAGCAAGAGCAAAGGCAATGTGCACCAATTGGATCTCACACATAGGGGCAGCATGTCTAAGCTAAAAGGTCAGGTCATTTTGATGTTGCAGAGGGATCTTTACTCTGTATCTGACCCTGTGCTGTCCCTGTCATAGGACTGTTTCATGGGGTACAGTGTAGAGGAAGCATCACCCTGTATCTAACGCTGTGCTGTCTCCTATCCTGGGAGTGGTTGATGGGGACAACGTAGAGGGAACCTTACTCTCTAAAGGTAATCTTAGACTGGGTACTGTGTAATGAGAAGGTAATCATCGATCTAGATCTGTGAGACACCTTGGGGATGAGCGATAGGATTTTGTATCAAGATGAAGAGTGAGATAGTTGAATTGAAGACTAGGGTGCTGAATCTTAATAAAGGAAACTGTGAAGATATGAGGCGGGAGTTGGTCTTGATGGATTGGGGAGAGTTACTTAAAGGGTTGACAATGGATAGGCAACAGCAAACATTCAAGAAATGCATGGGGGATCTGCAACAACTGTTTATTCTTATCTAGCACAAAGGCAAATGGTAATAGGGTGAAGTGCGACATAGACAGGATGCAGAGCTGGGCTGAGAAATGGCAGATGGAGTTCAACCTGGATAAATGCGAAGTGATGCATTTTGCAAGGTTGAACGTGAATACTGAATATAAGATTAAAGTCAGGATTCTTGGCAATGTGGAGGAGCAGCATGATCTTGGTGTTCAAGTACATAGATCCCTCAAAGTTGCCACCCAAGTGGATAAGGTTGCTAAGAAAGCATACGGTGTTTTGGCTTTCATTAACAGGGGGATCAAGTTTAAGAGCTGCGAGGTTTTGCTGCAGCTCTACAAAACCCTGGTCAGACCACACTAGGAATATTGTGTCCAGTTTTGGTCGCCCTATTATAGGAAAGGTGCAGAGGCTTTGGAGAGGGTACAAAGAAGGTTTACCAGGGTGCTGCCTCGACTGGAGGGCTTGTCTTACGAAGAGAGGTTGACTAAGCTCAGACTTTTCTCTCTGGAAAGAAGGAGGAAGAGAGGTGAACTAATCGAGGCGTACAAGGTAATGGGAGGCATAAATAGAGTCGAAAACCAGAGACTTTTCCCCAGGGCAGGATTGACTGGCACGAGGGGTCATAGTTTTAAGGTGTTAGGAAGAAGGTATAGAGGAAACGTCAAAGGTAGATTCTTAACGCAGAGTGTTGTGAATGCATGGAATGCGTTGCCAGTGGTGGTGGTGAAAGCAGAGTCATTAAGGACATTTAAGCGACTGTTGGGCATGCACATGGACAGCAGTGAGTTGAGGGGTGCATAGGTTAGGTTCTTTTATTTTAGATTAGGATTAATCCTTGGCACAACATTGTGGGCCGAAGGTCCTGTTCTGTGCTGTACTTTTCTATGTTCTATGTTCTAAGGTAGGAGTTTCAAGGTGAATAGTAGAGCCTTAAGGAGTGTAGCAGAATAGAGGGATCTTGGAGTTTAGGTATATGGTTCTCTGGAAGTGGAATCACAAGTATATAGGGCAATGAAGAACCCTCCCCTCCCGGCACCTTCCCCGGCTACTGCAGGAATTGCAAAACCTGCGTCCACACCTCCCTCCTCAGCTCTGTCCAAGGCCCAAAGGAGCCTTCCCTATCCATCAGAGTTTTACCTGCATTTTCACACATCTCATTTATTGTATCCGTTGCTCCCGATGAGGTCTCCTCTACATAGGGGAGATGCCTACTCGCAGAGCTCTTCAGAGACATCCCCAGGACACCCACACCAAACAATCCCATTACCCCTTGGCCAAACACTTCAACTGCCCCTCTCACTCCGCCAAGGACATGCAGGTCCTGGGCCTCCTCTATTGCCACTCCCTTACCACCCGACGCCTGGAGGAAGAACGCCTCATCTTACACCTCAGGACCCTCCAACCCTATGGCATCATTGTGGATTTCAACAGTTTCCTCATTTCTCCTCCACCCACCTTACCCATTTCCAACCATCCAACTCGACACCGCCCTTTCGACCTGTCCTATCTGTCCATCTTCCTTCCCACCTATCCGCTCCAACCTCCTCTCTAGTCTATCACCATCATCCCCACCTCCACCTACCTATTGCACTCTCAGTTACCTTCCCCCCCCCAGCGCCACACCCCTCCCATTTATCTCTCCACCCCCAAGGCTCACAGCTCCATTCCTGGTAAAGGGCTTTTGGCCGAAACGTCGATTCTCCTGCTCCTCAGATGCTGCCTGACCTGCTGTGCTTTTCCAGCACCACACTCTAGACTCTAACCTCCAGTACCTGCAGTCTTCACTTTCACCTAGGGCAATGAAGAAAGCTTTTGGCACACTAGCCTTCATCAGGCAGGGCACTGAGTATCGAAGTTGGGAAGTTATGTTACAGTTGTACAGGATGTTGGTGAGGCTGCACTTGGAGTATTGTGTTCGGTTTTGGTCACCTTGCTACAGGAAGGATGTTGTTAAACTGGAAAGAATGCAGAAGAAATTTACAAGGATGTTGCCAGGAATCAATGGTCTGAGTTATAGCTGGAGTTTAGACAAGCTGTGACATTTTTCTTTAGAGCACAAGAGACTGAGAGGGTCCTTATTGAAGTGTATAAGATCATGAGAGGCATGGATAGGGTAAATGTACTCAGTCTTTTCCCAGAGTTGGGGAATCGAGGACGAGAGGGCAGTTTAAGGTTAAGGTTAGAGGGGAAAGAATAAATGGGAACCTGAGGGGCAACATTTTTTACACAGAGGGTGGTACGCATATGGAATAAGCTGCCAGTGGAGTGGTTGAGGCGCATACATTACTAACATTTAAAATACATTTGAACAAACCCATGGATAGGAAAGGTTTAGAAGGACATGGGCCCAGTGCAGGGAAATGGGGTTAGCGTGGATGGACATTTTAGTCTGCAAGGATCAGTTTGGGCCAAAGGGCTTGTCTCCATGCTGTAGGACTATATGGCTATGTTTCACAAATCCTGCAGAAGAGATTATTGTGCAAGAGTGAAGCACATGGGATTGGGGGATGGATTGGAAGCTGGTTGACAGAAAGGAAACAAAGATTAGGAATGGATGTAGGTTTGCTCGCTGAGCTGCAATATTCATTTTCAGATGTTTCACCACCGTACTAGGTAATTTCTTCAGTGAGCCTCCAGACGAAACACTGCTGATGTTTCCTGTTTTCTATTTATATGTTTGGGTTTCCTTAGGTTAGTGATGTCATTTCCTGTGGTGATGTCATTTCCCGCTCTTTTTCTCAGGGGGTAGTAAATAGTGCTCAAGTCAATGTGTTTGTTAATATTCCGGTTGGAGTGCCATGCTTCTAGGAATTCTCGTGCATCTCTGTTTGGCTTGTACCAGGATGGATGTGTTGTCCCAGTCAAAGTTGTGTCCTTCCTCATCGGTATGTAAGGATACTAATGAGAGAGGGTCATGAGGTTTTGTGACTAGTTAATGTTCTTGTCTTCTCAAAGCTCGCTAACACCCACGGGCGCAATATGCTAAGACTGGCCCAAAAATGGGAAATGAATGCCAACTGACAGAGTGCCACCCGCGAACAGCTGTACTTCCTGCACGAATGTCTAAGAAAACAGATACTACCAAAATGTCTTAAATACAAATTTCCCTTTAACACCAATAGCAGAGCAAAACGGCTGCAGAATGCTTACAGAAATAATTAATGATGCCCACAAAAGTCTCTGTAAATACAACTGGGAAATTTTACACCAAAAGTCTTGACTCACTCATGCAACAGACCATGAATGGACAGACACAGTACAACAAGCCATAGATATTAGACAGCGACAAACACAGAAAATGAAAAAAAAACTAGACCTGCAGAAAAAACTAGACAAACTTACACAAAGTAACAACACAGAAAACACAGAAGCATGGATAAAAAAAACTTATCTGACTGACCCTTAACAGACACTGAAAAAGCTGTTTTAGTAAGAGGATTAAATTACAACTTCCAGGATGCGGACAAGAAAGATTTCTTAGCAGCATTAGAAACAACACTGAAAGACAACCAACTCACAGAAGAAACCCAGCAAACCATCAGACAGGTAGTCGCACCAACATTAAGCAGGAAAAAGGAAGGAAACACACTCAATACACAAGAAAGGAAAACACTAGAAAGACGAAAAATAGATAAAAGCGTTGTTATCCTACCTGCAGATAAAGGATGCTTGACAATCATTTTAAATCAAAGAGATTACACTGAAAAAGCAAACGCACTATTTATAAATACCAACACTTACCAACAAGTGATGATAGACCCAATCCTACAACTAGAGAACCGAATCACAGCCCTACTCAAAAAAACTTCAGATATCTGGTGAAATAAATAAGATCGACTTCCAAAAAATGAAACCAGATGGATCCAACATACCACGCGTCTATGGATGGGTACCCAATGAACACGAGGTAAAAACAATGACTGCAGATGCTGGAAACCAGATTCTGTATTAGTGGTGCTGGAAGAGCACAGCAGTTCAGGCAGCATCTCAGGAGCAGCGAAATCGATGTTTCGGGCAAAAGCCCTTCATCAGGAATAAAGGCAGTTAGCCTGAAGCGTGGAGAGATAAGCTAGAGGAGGGTGGGGGTGGGGAGAAAGTAGCATAGAGTACAATAGGTGAGTGGGGGAGGGGATGAAGGTGATAGGTCGAATGTGCACGACATGGTTGAAGAGCTTCAGGGTAGAGGAAATGACCTGGGAGTTGCATGCCTTGAAGAAGTTTTCCTCCTCTCCCTACAAGAAAACGCTTCAGGCTCTCTGCCTTTATTCCTGATGAAGGGCTTTTGCCCGAAACGTCGCTGCTCCTCGGATGCTGCCTGAACTGCTGTGCTCTTCCAGCACCACTAATCCAGAATCTGGTTTCCAGCATCTGCAGTCATTGTTTTTACCTCATTGACTTTAACCCTACTGCGAATCCTCTTGCAAGGATGCCTGCCTTGAAGAATGATTTGGAGATGCCGGTGTTGGACTGGGGTGTACAAAGTTAAAAATCATACAGCACCAGGTTATAATCCAACAGGTTTAATTGGAAGCATACTAGCTTTCGGAGCGACGCTCCTTCATCAGGTGATTGTGGAGGGCTCGATCGTAACACAGAATTTATAGCAAAAATTTGCAGTGTGATGTAACTGAAATTATACATTGAAAAATTGATTGTTAAGCCTTTCATCTGTTAGAATACAGTGATAGTTTCACTTCTTTCACGTGTAAATCACTAAACCTTTTTTTTTAAGTTGCATTCTTGGGTTAGCTGTTAACAATGGTGATAGATAGACAATATGTTGAAGGTGTTAGCCCCCTGTGTTCTCTGTCTATGACCTGATGTTTAGATTGATTCTAATCTAAAATGTGAGACAACAGAGTTTTACATAAATTCATGCAGTTTTTGAGCTCAGAGTTCTACATGAATGTATGCAGTTTTTGAGCAAAGTGCAATGTAACTCTGCAAGTGCAATGTAAAATTCTGTTATCTCACTTTTTAGATTAGAATCAATCTAAACATCAGACCATAGACAGAGAACACAGGGGGCTAACACCTTCAACATATTGTCTAGCTATCACCATTGTTAACAGCTAACCCGAGAATGCAATTTTTAAAAAAATTTTTGTGATTTACATATGAAAGAAGTGAAACTATCACTGTATTCGAACAGATGAAAGGCTTAACAATCAATTTTTCAATGTATAATTCCAGTTACATCACACTGCAAATTTTTGCTATAAAGTCTGTGTTGCGATCGAGCCCTCCTAATCTTTAGCAAGTTTTGAGAAAGTTTTGAGGAGTGTCGCTCCGAAAGCTAGTGTGCTTCCAATTAAACCTGTTGGACAATAACCTGGTGTTGTGTGATTTTTAACGTTGCCTTGAAGAAGTTTTCCTCCTCTCTCTACAAGAATCTCAGGGAGTCCCTCTCCCATTGCAAATCCCAGGTCATTTCCTCTGCCCTGAAGCTCTTCAACCATGTCGTGAAACAAACTTGCTACCACAGCCACATTTGACCTATCACCTTCATCCCCTCCCCCACTCACCTATTGTACTCTATGCTACTTTCTCCCCACCCCCACCCCCCTCTAGCTTATCTCTCCACGCTTCAGGCTCTCTGCCTTTATTCCTGAAGGGCTTTTGCCCGAAACGTCGATTTCGAAGCTCCTTGGATGCTGCCTGAACTGCTGTGCTCTTCCAGCACCACTAATCCAGGACCCAATGAATACAGTCTGCCGATTTCTCAACAACAAACCCAAACAAGCAGACAAAACACGTCCAGAAACCCTAGCCACTCTCCCCTACATCAAAGACATCTCGGAAATGACTGCCAGACTACTCAGACTCCTTGGCATCATGGTAGCCCACAAACCCAACAACACACGAAAACAGCAGCTAATGAACTTGAAAGACCCCTGTACAGACAATTAGCAACACTAATGTCATTGACAAAATACCGTGCAAGAACTGTAACAAACACTACATTGGACAAACAAGCAGAAAACTAACCACCGGGATACATGAACATCAACTAGCCACAAAACGACATGACCCACTCTCGCTACCTGACACACAGGTAAGGAAGGACACCACTTCGACTGGGACAACACATCCGTCCTAGGATAAGCCAAACAGAGACATGCGTGAGAACTTCTAGAAGCATGGCATTCCAACCAGAACGCGAACAACAAACGTATTGACTTGGACCACGTTTATCAACCCCCGAGAAAAAGAATAGGAAATGACATCACCACAGGAAATGATATCACCAACCCAAAGAAACCCAAACATATAAATAGAAAGCAGGAAACACCAGCAGTGCTTCGTCCGAAGGCTCAGTGGACATGTTACCTAGCATGAGCTGAAAAATGTGTTGCTGGAAAAGCGCAGCAGGTCAGGCAGCATCCAAGGAGCAGGAGAATCGACGTTTCGGGCATAAGCCCTTTTTTCCTGAAGAAGGGCTTATGCCCAAAACGTTGATTCTCCTGACCTGACCTGCTGCGCTTTTCCAGCAACACATTTTTTAGCTCTGATCTCCAGCATCTGCAGTCGTCACTTTCTCCATGTTACCTAGCATGGTGACGAAACATCTGAAAATGAACCTTCCCATTCAGTGAACAAACCTACATCCAGAACCTCAACTTCAGATACAAATTTTCTCAAAACTTGCTAAAGATTAGGAATTAATGGGTCCTTTTCAAATTGGCAGGCAGTAACTAATGGGGTGCCACAGGGATTGGTGCTGGAACACCAGCTATTCACAATATAGATTAATGATTTGGATGAGGGAATAAAATGTAACATCTCAAAGTTTGCAGACGATACCAAGTTGAGTGGGATGGTAAACTGTGACAAGAATGCAGAGATCCTCCAGTATGATCTGGATAGGTTTGGTGAGTGGGCAAATCAATGGCAGATGCAGTATAAATTGGATAAATGTGAGGTTATTCACTTTGGAAGCAAAAACACGAAGGCAGATTACTATCTGAATGGCTGTAAATTGGGAGAGGAGAGTGTGCAGTGGGACCTGGGTGTCCTTGTGTACCAGTCACTGAAGGTGAGCATGCAGGGGCAGCAGGTGGGAAAGAAGGCAAATGGGATGTTGACCTTCATTGCAAGAGGTTTCGAGTACAGGAGCAGGGATGTGCTGTTGTAGTTATACAGGGCCTTGGTGAGGCCACACCTAGAATATTGTGGGCAGTTTTGGTCTCCTTTTCTGAGGAAGAATGCTCTTGCTCTTGAGGGGATGTAGCAAAGACTTACCAGGCTGATTCTGGGGATGGTGGGACTGACTGGGTTAGGATTGTTTTCACTGGACAGAAGTGGGTATTGCAGATGCTGGAGATTAGAGTCAAGATTAGTGTGGTGCTGGAAAAGCACAGCAGGTCAGGCAGCATCTGAGGAGAAGGAATATCTTGATGAAGGGCTTTTGCCTGAAACGTTGATTTTCCTGCTCCTTGGATGCTGCCTGACCTGCTGTGCTTTTCTAGCAGCACACCAGTCTTGACTTTGTTTCCACTGGAGTTCAGACAAATGAGGGGGATCTCATGGAGACTTACAGATGTCTGACAGGACTAGACAGGCTAGACACAGGGAGGATATTCCTGATGGTGAGTGCATCCAGAACCAGGGATCACAGTCTGAAGATTTGGGGTGGACCATTTAGTACGGATATGAGGAGACATTACCCAAAGAGTGGTAAGCCTGTGGAATTCATTACCACAGGAAATGGTTGACACCAAAATATTAAATGTATTCAAGTGGTTGCTAGATATAGCACTTGGGGTGAACGGGATCACAGGTTCTGGGGAGAAAGCAGGTTTAAGCTGTTGAGTTGGACAATCAGCCATGATCGCGATGAATGGCAGAGCAGGCTCGAAGGGCTGAATGGCCACCTCCTGCTCCTATCCTCTATGTTTCTATGTATCTAACCACATGCTGTTCCTGTCCTGGGAATGTTTGATGGGGACAGTGCGGAGAGAGCTTTATGCTACATCTAACCCGTGCTGTCCCTTCCTGGAAGTGATTGGTGGGGACAGTGTAGAGGCAGTTTAACTCAGACACTCATGCGCGGAATTAATTACATTGATTATAATGGGAATAACCAAAAAGATTAAGGAAAGCATACCTATTGGAATGCCTTGACCGTTTTTAATGTCAGCTGACTGTATCTCAGAGGCTGCGCTTGGAGATGCCTCCTCCATGGAGAGTTATCTAAAAAGAACCAACAGACACTGAAATTCAGAGTGAATTTTGAAAAGATTTTTAGCTCAGGTTGAGGTTCTGGATGTGGGTTTGCTCGCTGAGCTGGAAGGTTTATTTCCAGACGTTTCGTCACCATACTACGGAACATCATCAGTGGGTGTCTGGCGAAGCGGTGTAACACTTACTGCACAGTCTCTGTCCCTGAGCAAGGATGGGGGGATACTTACTGCACAGTCACTGTCCCTGGGTAAGGGGGTGGGTGCACTTACTGAACAGTCTCTGTCCCTGGGTAAGGGGGTGGGTGCACTTACTGCACAGTCACTGTCCCTGGGTAAGGGGGTGGGTGCACTTACTGCACAGTCTCTGTCCCTGGGTGAAGGATGGGGGCACTTATTACACAGTCTCTTTCCCTAGGTGGGGGACACTTGCTGCACAGTCTCTGTCCCAGGGTGGGGGACACTTACTGCACAGTCTCTGTCCAGGGGTAAGGGACTTACTGCACAGTCTCTGTCCCTGGGTGAGGGGTGGGGGCACTTATTACACAGTCTCTGTCCCTGGTTGGGGGGGTCTTACTGCACAGTCTCTGTCCCTGGGTGGGGGACACTTACTGCACAGTCTCTTTCCCTGGGAGAGGGGTGGGGGCACTTATTGCACAGTCTCTGTCCCTGGGTAAGGGGGTGGGGGGCACTTACTGCACAGTCTCTGTCGCTGGGTAAGGTGATGGGGTCAGTTACTGCACAGTCTCAGTCCCTGGGTAAGGAGGTGGGGTCAGTTACTGCACAGTCTCAGTCCCTGGGTGGAAGGTGGGGGCACTTATTGCACTGTCTCTTTCCCTAGGTGGGGACACTTACTGTACAGTCTCTGTCCCTGGGTGAGGGGGTGGGGACACTGATTGCACAGTCTCTGTCCCTGGGTGAGGGGGTGGGGACACTTACTGCACAGTCTCTGTCCCTGGGTAAAGGGGTGGGGGCAGTTACTGCACAGTCTCTTTCCCTGGGTGAGGGGTGGGGACACTGATTGCACAGTCTCTGTCCCTGGGTGAGGGGGTGGGGACACTGATTGCACAGTCTCTGTCCCTTGGTGAGGGGGTGGGGGCACTTATTGCACAGTCTCTGTCCCTGGGTGAGAGGGTTGGGACACTGATTGCACAGTCTCTGTCCCTGGGTGAGGGGGTGGGGACACTGATTGCACAGTCTCTGTCCCTGGGTGAGGGGGTGGGGACACTGATTGCACAGTCTCTGTCCCTGGGTGAGGGGGTGGGGACACTGATTGCACAGTCTCTGACCCTGGGTGAAGGGGTGGGGTCACTTATTGCACAGTCTCTGTCCCTGGGTGAAGGGGTGGGGTCACTTATTGCACAGTCTCTGTCCCTGTGTGAGGGGGTGGGGTCACTTATTGCACAGCCTCTGTCCCTGGGTGAGGGGGTGGGGACACTGATTGCACAGTCTCTGTCCCTGGGTGAGGGGGTGGGGACACTGATTGCACAGTCTCTGTCCCTGGGTGAGGGGGTGGGGACACTGATTGCACAGTCTCTGTCCCTGTGTGAGGGGGTGGGGGACACTGATTGCACAGTCTCTGTCCCTGGGTGAGGGGGTGGGGACACTGATTGCAAGGTCTCTGTCCCTGGGTGAGGGGGTGGGGACACTGATTGCACAGTCTCTGTCCCTGGGTGAGGGGGTGGGGACACTGATTGCACAGTCTCTGTCCCTGGGTGAGGGGGTGGGGACACTGATTGCACAGTCTCTGTCCCTGGGTGAGGGGGTGGGGACACTGATTGCACAGTCTCTGTCCCTGGGTGAGGGGGTGGGGACACTGATTGCACAGTCTCTGTCCCTGGGTGAGGGGGTGGGGACACTGATTGCACAGTCTCTGTCCCTGGGTGAGGGGTGGGGACACTGATTGCACAGTCTCTGTCCCTGGGTGAGGGGGTGGGGACACTGATTGCACAGTCTCTGTCCCTGGGTGAGGGGTGGGGACCCTGATTGCACAGTCTCTGTCCCTGGGTGAGGGGGTGGGGGACACTGCTGCACAGTCTCTGTCCCTGGGTGAGGGGGTGGGGGACACTGCTGCACAGTCTCTGTCCCTGGGTGAGGGGGTGGGGACACTGCTGCACAGTCTCTGTCCCTGGGTGAGGGGGTGGGGGACACTGCTGCACAGTCTCTGTCCCTGGGTGAGGGGGTGGGGACACTGCTGCACAGTCTCTGTCCCTGGGTGAGGGGGGTGGGGACACTGATTGCACAGTCTCTGTCCCTGGGTGAGGGGGTGGGGACACTGATTGCACAGTCTCTGTCCCTGGGTGAGGGGGTGGGGACACTGCTGCACAGTCTCTGTCCCTGGGTGAGGGGGTGGGGGCACTGATTGCACAGTCTCTGTCCCTGGGTGAGGGGGTGGGGACACTGATTGCACAGTCTCTGTCCCTGGGTGAGGGGGTGGGGACACTGCTGCACAGTCTCTGTCCCTGGGTGAGGGGGTGGGGGCACTGATTGCACAGTCTCTGTCCCTGGGTGAGGGGGTGGGGACACTGATTGCACAGTCTCTGTCCCTGGGTGAGGGGGTGGGGACACTGATTGCACAGTCTCTGTCCCTGGGTGAGGGGGTGGGGACACTGCTGCACAGTCTCTGTCCCTGGGTGAGGGGGTGGGGGCACTGATTGCACAGTCTCTGTCCCTGGGTGAGGGGGTGGGGACACTGCTGCACAGTCTCTGTCCCTGGGTGAGGGGGTGGGGACACTGCTGCACAGTCTCTGTCCCTGGGTGAGGGGGTGGGGGCACTGATTGCACAGTCTCTGTCCCTGGGTGAGGGGGTGGGGACACTGCTGCACAGTCTCTGTCCCTGGGTGAGGGGGTGGGGGCACTGATTGCACAGTCTCTGTCCCTGGGTGAGGGGGTGGGGGAGGTACTTACTGTGTCCTTCTCGCGCTCGCTGCCAGCGGGCTCTGGCTCCGTTCCCATGGTAACCGATGGTACACCGTCGCCTGGCAACAGCGGGCCACCTGGAAACATGTTATTTTTATAAAGTTGACATCTCTCGGTCTGTTTAATCCAAAAGTCAATCCCCCCCGAGTCTCCCCGTGAAATAATACCCCCCCTCACAGAGATCTATTACCCTCCCCCGCGGTGCGCAGGCGCGGGGTCAAAGGGCGGCTCAGGGCTTGTGGAGGTTGCTCCGCCTCCCCAGCGCGGTACCCCCCACCCCCCACCCCCTCACACACCCAGAGACACACCCCCTCACAGAGACATACATCCCCCTCACACACCCTCACAGACATACACCCCCCCCCTCACACACCCAGAGACACACCCCCTCACAGAGACATACATCCCCCTCACAGAGACATACACCCCCCCTCACACACCCAGAGACACACACCCTCACAGAGACATACACCCCCCCTCACACACCCAGAGACACACACCCTCACAGAGACATACACCCCCCCTCACACACCCAGAGACACACACCCTCACAGAGACATACACCCCCCCTCACACACCCAGAGACACACACCCTCACAGAGACATACACCCCCCCTCACACACCCAGAGACACACACCCTCACAGACATACACCCCCCCTCACACACCCAGAGACACACCCCCTCACAGAGACATACACCCCCCCTCACACACCCAGAGACACACCCCCTCACACACACCCTCACAGAGACATACACCCCCCCTCACACACCCAGAGACACACCCCCTCACACACACCCTCACAGAGACATACCCCCCCTCACACACCCAGAGACACACACCCTCACAGACATACACCCCCCCTCACACACCCAGAGACACACACCCTCACAGAGACATACACCCCCCCGAGACACACCCAGAGACACACACCCTCACAGACATACACCCCCCTCACACACACACACACACACCCAGAGACACACCCTCTCACACACCCTCTCTCACACACCCAGAGACACACCCCCTCTCACACACACATACACACCCCCTCACAGATATACACCCCCCCTCACACACTCCCCAGAGACACACACACACACACCCAGAGACACACACCCTCACAGACATACACCACCCCTCACACATCCAGAGAGACACCCCCTCACAAACACCCTCACAGAGACATACACCCCCTCACAGAGACATACATCCCCCTCACACACCCTCACAGAGACATACACACCCCCCAGACACACACCCAGAGACACACCCCCTCACACACACACAGAGACACAACCCCCACACACACCCAGAGATACACACCCCCAGACACACACCCTCACAGAGACACACACTCAGAGATACACCCCCTCACAGAGACATACACCCTCCTCACACACTCAGAAACACACCCCCCAGACACACACCCAGAGACACACCCCCTCACACACACCCTCACAGAGACACACCCCCTCACACACAACCACCCAGCGACACACACACACACCTACCCAGAGACACCCCCTCACACACAACCTCACAGAGACACCCTGCCGGAAACACCCTCTCACCCCCTTCTGGACACATCCCCTCACACACACACCCTCACATCCACCCTCCCAGAGACACCACCCTCACACACCCCCTCTTAGAGACACCCCCTCACACACCCCCTCACATCCAACCTCCCAGAGATATCCCCTCATACGCCCCCACCCAGTGACAACCCCCTCACACACACACCCAGAGACACCCCCTCACACACACCCTCTCAGAGAAACACCCCCTCATACACACCCTCCCAGACACACTTTCCACACACCCTTCCAGACACATCCCCTCATACACACCTTCCCAGAGACAACCCCTCACATACACACACCCAAAGACAACCCCTCATACACACCCTCCTAGAGACACCCACTCACACACACCGACACCCCTTTACACACCCTCCCGGACACACTCCCCTCACACACATCCTCCTGGACACACCCCCTCACACACACCCTCCCAGACACACTCCCCTCACACACATCATCCTGGACAAACCTCCTCACACATACCCTCCCAGAGACACCCCCACACACACACACCTTCCCCGACACACCCCTTCACACACGCCTTCCAATACAGTGCCCTCCCCTCCAAACATACTGACGCACAACACCACCAAATATACCCAAACCCCAAAACGCACTCTCAATTCCCTAACACCCCACCAAACATAATCCCATTTAACACCCCCATCTCTCCAAACACATCTCTACCACCCCAAACACACCAAGTCCCTAACACCTGCGCAAACAACACCCCCATACCCCCAAAACAACAACCCCATCTGCCTACTGTACCTCACCAGTATTCCTGCCACCCCTCCTTTCCTCTTCTCTCCCCCATCTTCCGTACCCTCTGATACGCCATTCTCCACACTCTGCCTCTTCAGTGCCTCTCTCCTCCAGATATGTAGAGAGATCTCAGACATATGTAAGAATAATTAGGTTGTAATAGTAGGTAATTTTAATTTTCCAAACGTTGATGAGGACTACCACAGAGTTTGTTAAATGTGTTCAAGAAAATTCTCTTTATCAATATGTAAATGTTCCTAGAAGAGAGTGGGCAAAACTTGACCTTCGCTTGGGTAATAAGTCAGGGCAAATGACTAAAGTGATAATAGGGGAAACACTTTAGGTCTAGTGATCATAAATCTATTAGTTTTATAATAGTAACAGAAAAGGATAAGGTAAAAACAATGACTGCAGATGCTGAAAATCAAATACTGGATTAGTGGTGCTGGAAGAGCACAGCAGTTCAGGCAGCATCCAACGAGCAGCGAAATCAACGTTTCGGGCAAAAGCCCTTCATCAGGAAAAATTGATTGGAGTAGACTGTTTGCAGGTAAAGGGAAATGTGATAATTGGAAGGTTCTAGATGTAAGTTTGCTCACTGAGCTGAAAAATTCATTTTCAGAAGTTTTGTCACCATACTAGGTAACATCATCAGTGAGCTTCAGATGAAGCTCTGGTGTTAGTGACCCGCTTTCTTTTTGTGTTTAGATTTTTCTCAAAAATTGCTAATTGGAAGGTTTTCAAACGTTTGATAACTAGAGGTCAAAGTCATGTTCCTGTTAGAGTGAAAAATAAGGCTGATAGATTTGAGAACAATGGCTGAATAAAGATATTGAGAATCTGGTCAAGAAAAAAACAAGAATCATAGGTTTGGTCAACTAGGTTCAAATGAATCTCTTGAGCAGTATGAAGAGTGTAGAGGTATTCTTAAGAGGGAAATCAGGAAGGCAAAGAGAGGATATGAGATAGATTTGGCAGATAAGGATAATCAAAAGAGATTCCACAAGTACGTTAAGAGTGAGGGAGCAGAGGGAGAGAGTAGGCCTCTTGAAGATCAAAGAGGTCATCTTTGTGTTGAATTTAAGAGGAGATGGGAGAGAAATTAATATTTTGTACCCATTTTACTGTGGAAAAAGAAATGGAAGCTAGAGAACTGGGAAATAAATATTGATAGTTTGAAAACCATTCACATTACAGAAAAGAGGAAGTGCTTGAGGTTTGAGAAAAAAATAAAGGTAGATAAATCTCCGGGACTTGATCTAGAGTATTCCAGGACATTGTGGCAAGTTAGGGAGGAAAATATGGGGCCTGTTGCAGACATATTTGCTTCATCCATAATTACGGGTGAGGTCTCCTTGTTTAAGAAGGGATATAAGGAGAAGCCTGAGAACTTTAGACCCATGATTCTGACTTTGATGGTTGGTAATTTGTTGGAGGTGATTCTGAAACATAGAACTTATATGCATTTGGAGAGGTAAGGATTGATTGGAAATAGTCAATATGGTTTTGTGCATGGGAAATCATGTCTCAAAAACTTGATTGAGTTTTTTGAGGAAGTAACCAAGAAGATTAATGAGCATAGAGTGAAAGGCGTTGTTTACTTAGACATTAGTAAATCCTTTGACAAAGTTCCACGTGGTAAACTAATTAGTAAAGTTAGATCTTGTGGGATTCAGGCTGAGTTTCCCTGTTGGATACAAAATTGGGTAACAGCAGGAAACAGAGAGTGATGGTGGAGGATTGTTTATTTGGACTAGGCCTGTTACCAGCAGTGTTCAACAGTGATCGTTGCTGGGTTTGCTTTCATTTGTCGTTTATATAAATGATTTAGATGAAAATATAAAAGATATGGTTAGTAGGTTTGTGCGGATGACACCAAAATTGGTGGTATACTGGACAGTGAAAAAGGTTATCTGTGATTACAAAGAGATCTTGAACAATTTGGTCAGTGAGCTGAGGAATGGCAGATGGGGTTTAATTTGGATAAATGCGAGGTATTGTATTTTGGTAATATAAACCAGGGCAAGATTTATACAATTAAAAGTAGAGTCTGAGTAGTGTTGTAGAACAGAGAGACCCTGGGGTTCAGACACATAATTCTTTGAAGTTTATGTCATGTGTAGACAGAGTGGTTAAGAAGGTGTTTAGCATGCTTGCCTTCATTGGTGTAGGGGTGCCAGTATTGGACTGGAGTGGAAAAGGTTAAAACTCACACAACAGCAGGTTATAGTCCAACAAGTTTATTTGAAATCACAAGCTTTTGGAGTACTGCTCCTACATCAGGTGAAGGGCCTGAGGAATGGTCATCAGAGATGAAACATTAACTCTGATTCCCCTTCACAGATGCTGCCAGCTCTGCTGAGCTTTGCCAGCAAATTCTGTTTTTGTTTTTAGTTACAGCATTAGCGGTTCTGTCAGATTTTCTTTGAGTATCGGAGTCGGGGGTGTCATGTTGAAGGTGTACAGGACATAGGTGAAACCTCTTCTGGAGTATAGTGTCCAATTCTGGTTGCCCTGTTATAGTGAGGATATTATTAACCTGGAGAGGGTTAAGGAAAGATTTCAATCATCATAGAACCCCTGCAGTGTGGAAATAGGCCATTTGGCCCAACAAATCCATACCGACCCACCAAAGATTAACCCACCCAGACCCGTTCCCCTACCCTATTACTCTACCTTTCCCCTGATTAAGGCACCTAACCTACACATTCCTGAACACTATGGGCAATTTAGCATGGTCAATCCACCCTAACCTACACATCTTTGGATTGTGGGAGAAAGCCAGAGCACCCGGAGGAAACCCATGCAGACATGGGGAGAATGTGCAAACTCCACACGGACAGTCACCTGAGACTGGAATCGAACCCAAGTCCCTAGTGCTGTGAAGTAGTAGTGCTAACCACTGAGCCACCATGCCACCCCAATTTGTCACGCTGTTGCGGGAAATGGAGGGTTTAAGTTATAAGGAGAGGCTGGATAGTTGGAGTGTGTGAGGTTAAGGAGTGACTTTAAAGAAGTTTATAAAATTGTGAGGGGCATAGATAAGGTGAATGGCAGTTGTCTGTTCTCTAGGGTGTGAGATTTCAAGGCTAGGGGCATATTGCTGAGGTGAGAGGAGAAAGATTTTAAAAATACATGAGGGACAGCTTTTTTATGTAGAGTGTGGTTCATGTGTGGAATGAACTTCCAGAGGAAGTGGTTGATCCAAGAATAGTTAGAACATTTAAACGACGTTTGGATAAGTACATGAATAAGAAATGTTTGGAGGGATGAAGGCCAAGTGCAGGCAGTTGGGACAAGTTTAGTTCGGGATCATGGTCAACATGGACAGTTTGGATCGAATGGTCTGTTTCCATGCTGTATGACTCGATGGTCTTATAGCCTTTTACTCTTGCCCCTCTCTCTTTCTACCTCTTCTGTTTGCCACCTCAACCCCTCTTCTCTCTCATTCCCCCTTTTCTCTCACTCCTCTTCTCACAACCCCACTTCTCTCGCACCCCCCCTCCTAGGTCCACCCACCTTCTCCTTCCCTGCCCTGCATATTGGACATATAGCTGCAAGTAAATTTTCATCCAGGGATTTTAAAACAGTTTTGTAGGAACAAGACCAAGTTTCAAATATCAAACTTAGAAACACATTAACTGTTTGCATTGGTGTCGAGTCTACAGATATTTTCTAATCAAACTATTCCAAAGTGTTATCACACACCTTGGGCTTCCTGGTTCAGATATAGGGACACTACCACTGCCACAAGAGCCCAAACATAATAAACCAATCAATCACACACCGGATGATAAGCAGATTTTGAACCCAGGTCCAACAGGGCATTACCTGGTTCTTTGGATTAGTACTTGAGTGATAATACCATTTGGCTGTCACCTCCCCAGACTGTCACTGTAGTAAAAAGATTTCAACATTGTTCACCTGACTGTGGCTCAGACAATAGTTAGCTCTGGTACATAAGGGATACGTTTGAGCAAATGAAAAACATCCTGGGCAAAGGAAATTTAATGATAGCACATTTTATAATTTAATGGCACCACAGAGTTTTTTATGATCAGTTGAATAGATATTGAAGCATAGGTTTAATCATTGTGTAAAGAGAGAGAGTGTAGCAGAGATGAATTCCAGACCTCAGCCACAGTCACCAGTTCTGGGCCAAAGTAAATTTAGAATTTATGTAAAGCCAGTGTTGAAGGTGTACAGAGGTTTGTAGGGTCTAATGGAGGTTTCAGAGAGAGGGATATCAGGCCTGCTGGAAGTTATAGAGAGAGGGGTGTTGAAGGAAGTTACAGAGATGGGGAGGACCACGGGTGCTGGAAGAGGTTACAGAGTTTGGGAAGTTTGTCAGGATTGGAGGAGATTACAGATTTAGGGAGGGTTTTGTGGGTCTGGGGGGAGGTTTCAGAGATAGAAGTGTCGGGGTAAGAGGAGGTAACAGAGATAAGATTGTATGATTTAGAGGCATTTACAGAGATGGGGAGGACTGTTGGACTGGAGGAGGTTTCAGAGAGAGTTACCAAGATGTAGATACTATTCCTTTTACAATATAATCCATCGTGCATGATATGATGTAAAACAATGCATTTGCAAAAGTTAGAAGAAAGCCAATGACTAAGGGGTTGGAGGAATTGGATTATGCAGAGTGATTCTCTAAATTGGACACATTCTCACAGGAAGTGTAATGAATAATAGATAATACAGTTATAGATTTGAAAGGGACAGTGTTGGCTATAACAAGCTATCAACCTCATTCAGAATAGTAAAACCGGGTAATGCAGCCTCTACTTAACGGAGAGATGTTCTGAATTAAACTGAGTCAACAACGTCACGTTACATAGCTTCAATCTA
The DNA here is from genome assembly GCF_047496795.1 of Chiloscyllium punctatum. Classification (NCBI taxonomy): domain Eukaryota; kingdom Metazoa; phylum Chordata; class Chondrichthyes; order Orectolobiformes; family Hemiscylliidae; genus Chiloscyllium; species Chiloscyllium punctatum. The sequence continues at coordinate 2,928,048 of NC_092750.1, read as the reverse complement.
TGGAGCAGGTTCTTCTTCTTCATAGGAGCAGTTAGATTGATTTATTCATTATATAGATTTCTTTCAGAAAGTGTAGAAGAAGCATCTAAAACCGTGGTGTACCTGCTCTGGGAGTGTTTGATAGGAACAGTGTCGAGGGAGTTTTACTTGTAGTTTAAAAGAGCAAAGGAATCTTTTGTTGTATCTAACCCCTTGTTTTCATCAGGCTGGTATTTGTATACTTTGAAAGAGTTAATATCTTCAACCGTATTAAACAAAATGTACAAGGCTACATGTAACAAAATACGATTTAGTTTTCCATGCTGCTTCACTCTTTGTTTTGTTTCTAATATTTCAGTTCATGTGCTGAAGCAGTTCAGATAAGCCTGAATAGTGACCACGGTTATGTTTCAGCCTTCGTCCAAACGTGGTCGCCAGCCTTACTTAGCACCGCAAGAAGCAAAACGACGACGTTTGGAACGATACCGTTTGCGGAGGAAGCAAATGATTAATATTGGCATAGAGATTGATCGCTGGCAGCAGCTGAAATTGGAATTGGGTTTTGAGAAAGATGCTTGTTTGGCTAAATTCCTTTTGGATTATTACAGGTCTCATATTTATTCATGTATTGTTTCTTTATCAACTGTCAAGTTCACCAAATGTTTATGATGCATGAAGTAAATGGAACAAGACAAATATTTTGTAAAATGCAGTCACCTTTTTCTTCTTTCTATAGGGCCCATCATGTTTCTACAACATTATATTTGGATCCAAAAGGAAGGGGAGAGCTTGTTCACCACAGAAGTTAGTAATTACAAACTTATATATTGATTGACTAGTGTTGTGTCCTAGGCGAAAGTGAAGACTGAAGATGCTGGAGATCAGAGTCAAGATTAGAGTGGTGCTGGAAAAGCACAGTACATGAGGCAGCACCTGAGGAGCAGGAAAATTGATGTTTCGGGCAAAAGCCCTTCATCAGGAATGAGGCTGGGAGCCTTGGGGGTGGAGAGACAAATGGGAGGGGATTGTGGCTGGGTAGAAGGTAGCTAAGAGTACAATAGGTAGATGGGGGTGGGGATAAAGGTAATAGGTTGGAGAGGAGGGTGGAGTGGATTGATGGGAAGGAAGATTGACAGGTAGGACAGGTCATGAGGATGGTGCTGAGCTGGCAGGTTGGAACTGGGGTAAGGTGGGGGGAGGGGAAATGAGGAAACTGTTGTGTCCTGCACGTTATTTAAACCCTCCCAGTGCTAAATCTTCATATCTTCAATGTATGTGGCCATTGCTGGCTGGGCCGTATTTTGTTACTCATCCCTAACTGCCATTGAGAAGGTGATGGTGAATTGCCTTCTTGAACTGCTGCAATCCTTTGTTGCAGGTAGACCCACAAAGCTGGTAAGGAAGAATTCCAGGATATTGACCTAACAATACTGAAGGAACAACAATATATTTCCCTGTCAGGATGGTGTGTGGTTTGGAGAAGAAGCTGCAGGTAATGGTATTCCCATGTATCTGCTGCCCTTCTTCTACATGGTAGTCTGTGGATTTGAAAGGTATTATTGAAGACACATCTGTGACTTGCTGCTGTGCATCTCATAATTCTCGCACACTGCCGCCACTGTCTATTGTTGGAGGAGGGAGTTAATGTTGAAGGTATTGGAAAATGTTCTAAGTTACGTAGCACTGAGAGGTTCTTCACATACCAATCAGCCTGCTACTGCATTGTTTTCTAATTCAGAAGCTGCTGCATGTGAACCTCAGGTCTGGCAACAGAAAGAAAAGGTAACATTGGTGTTCGGTAGGTTGCCAATCCAGGAGCTGCTTTTTCCTGGATGATGCTGAGCTTCTTGAGTGTTATCAGACTCAACCAGGAAACTGGTAAATGTTCCATCACAATCTGGACTTGTGCCTTTTATAAGTTGGAAGCACTGAATCCTCAACAGAAGCAAAGAGTCTTTAGAAAAAATATAGTGTTGGAAAAGTTCAGCAGGTCTGGCAGGATTTGTGGGAAGAGAAACTGTTTATTCATTGAGTCCAAAATGACTATTGCTTGGAACTGAAGACTGAGGAGGATGTATTCAGAAGAAGAGTCATTTTGAACTGGACGCATTAACTCTATCTCTCTCTGAAGGACACCAGGCACTGACAGTATCAAGATAGAGGTAGGTACAGTGGATCAATGAGTATTCCTGCATACAAAAAGCTCTATATTCTAGTCCAATTTCAATTAATTATCCACAGAGTAATGGGTAAATTTCATTGCATGGATTGCTTGTAGCAAATTCGTATGTAAATTCTAACTGCACATAAACACACATGATTTTATATTTTTTAGTGCAAGATGAAAGCTGTAATACATCATCTACATCCTCCAGGGAAAATCAAAGTGAACAACGTATCCAATCTTCACTGATGATTAAATTTCCTCAGAGAACACCTCCACAATTGTCAGCTGAAGGGTATGTTTCTCTAAATCACGGTGGATGTTAATACTCAAAACATATTGGATAATGATTCATGTGCAATGTTGGCAAAGATTCATTTTAGCATTACTGCTTCAGCATGAGTAAGTGCATTGGAAAGTTGACTGTCATCTTTACATTTCTACCTCCAAAGATTTTTCTCCTTCCTCTCTCAAGCCACAGCCTTTTCCAACTGTGGCTCCATGGATAATGCTCCCTCTTGCCACCATAGAGTCATAGAGATGTACAGCATGGAAACAGACCCTTCAGTCCAACCCGTCCATGCCGACCAGATATCCCAACCCAATCTAGTCCCACCTGCCAGCACCCGGCCCATATCCCTCCAAACCCTTCCTATTCATAAACCCATCCAAATGTTTCTTAAATGCTGCAATTGTACCAGCCTCCAACACTTCCTCTGGCAGCCCATTCCACACACGTACCACCCTCTGTGTGAAAAAATTGACCTTCAGTCTCTTTTATATCTTTCCCCTCTCACCCTAAACCTATGCCCTCTAGTTCTGGACTCACCACCCCTCCCCCCCCACCCCAAGGAAAAGACTTTGTCTATTTGTCCTATCCATGCCCTTCACAATTTTGTAAACCTCTATGAGGTCACCCCTCAACTTCCAATGCTCCAGGGAAAACAGCCCCAGCTTGTTCAGCCTCTCCCTATAGCTCAAATCCTCCAACCCTGGCAACATCCTTGTAAATCTTTTCTGAACCCTTTCAAGTTTCACAACATCTTTCCGATAGGAAGGAGTCCAGAATTGCAGGCAATATTCCAACAGTGGCCTAACCAATGTCCTGTACAGCTGCAACATGACCTCCCAACTCATGTACTCAATACTCTGACCAATAAAAGAAAGCATACCAAACACCTTCTTCACTATCCTATCTACCTGCGACTCCACTTTCAAGGAGCTATGGACCTGCACTCCAAGGTCTCTTTGTTCAGCAACACTCCCTGGGACCTTACCATTAAGTGTATAAGTCCTGCTAAGATTTGCTTTCCCAACTCCATCTACCACTTCTCAGTCATAAGATTATGCTTTCAAGTCCTGTTCCAGGGACCTGAGCACAGAATCCTAGGCTAACATCCCCAGTGCCATACTGAGGGTGCTGTCAGTTGTTGATACTGCTGTCTTTTGGTTGAAGGGTCAAACTGAGGCTCTTCTTGCTTCCCCAGGTGGATGTAAAGATCCCACAGCCGCTATCTTGAAGGAGCAAAGTGAGGCTCCTTAATGTCCTTAAACTATATTTTCCATTCGATCAGCATAACAGACTATCTGAGCATTATCATCTTGCTGTTTTGAGTCAGCGTTTTGAGTCCAGTGATCCTTCTTTAGAACCTCTTCAATCAACAAAACATGTCTCTCGCTCTCTCTCTAACTGTCTCTTGCTCTCTCATGCTCTCTCTCTTGTCCTCCCTGCCCTCTCTGGATGTCCTCTGTAAGGGTTTCTTGAATGAAAGCAAGCTGTGGTACTGCGCTTAGTGAGACACAGCTATCAGCTGTACTTCAAGGTTTATGCATGGTCATACTTTTCTGCATGAAGCTGGTCACTGTTCAGAAGCACAACGTGTGATTGTTATTCCTCATCCCTAGCTTGCAGAGTCAGCTGTAACATGGGGCTCATTCATTTGATTAAGTATTGGATGGTAATCTCATCAGCTCTGTGTGGCACCTATAGTCCACGTAAAGACCAATTTTGTTTTAAAGAGAATCATATTTAGAGTTAATGGCTGAAAAGAGTGATTAACTATTTTGTGTTTTAAGATTTTTACCATGACTTTGCATTATTCATAAAGGCAGAGGCATGGTGAAGCACAAGACCATTAAACCGTTGTCCATTGTCATAAATTCACCAATGAGGAAGTTGCTCCCCGGCTATGGTGAAAGGCAACGTAGTTCAGACAATGGGAGGATTTAAAATTGATAAGGAGGCGATATTGGACAGGGCGTCCGTACTTAAAGTTGACAAGGCACTAGGACTGGAAGTTGACATTTTACTAACCAAGCACTCTACTCCCTATTCATCTGTTACCACCCCCCTGGCATCCTTACCTAGAACCCTACCTCTTACTCATTTCACATCCTATCATTGGCAATGTATTCCCATCCAGTTGGCATCCGGCACCCTACTCAGATGTCACATCAGGTATCCGACCTACCTCTGGCTCCTTACCCCTTCCTAGCTGTCATCATGCCTTGCATTGGAACATTGACTGTCATCTTTACATTTCTTGCATCCAACCCCCTACTTACATGACACCCTACCTCTACCCAGCTGGCACCCTAGCATCACACTTGCCTGATGTACACTTGCTTTGACAGCAGTGTCAAAGTAGATGTCAGGACCTTTACAGTTCAGAATATGCTAGCTGACTGCTGTGAAAAGGGGCCATGGTTTGCCCTTTTCTGACAGTTCTATACAACAAGAGAACTGTCGGAATGGATGTAGAGCTCCGCATTTCTGAGGAAACCCTCAGTGGAACCTCCTGTCAGAAATATGAACCTCCCTTAAAAGGATATGTTGAGAACTTCCCAATTTTGTCAGTAGCTCTCAGATGTTCGTAAGAAGGATTTTGCAAGGTCTACACTGTCTATTGTTGTCACTTCTGATGCTTGAGTCCATGCATTTGGCCCAACCAGTTTAATTCCTTCTTGAAGGAACTCAATGGTTTGCTTGGCCATTTTAGAGGGCTGTTCTTAAGTCACAAGTAGGACACGCCAGATAAGGACAGCAGATTTCCTTCCCTAATGGACATAAGTGAATTTATGACAATGGACAATGGTTTAATGGTCTTCATTAGACTCTTAATTGAGACCTTTATTGAATTCAAAGTCCATCATCTGCAATAGTGATATTTAAGCCTCAGTCTCCAGAACATTATCTTGATCACTACATTATATCCTTCCCATTTGTTATTCCTCTGAATTTATTATTTATAATTATTAATGGTTGTATGAATGAGTTTTGATTCACTTTCCGAACGTTTAATTTTCCATGCAATTTTTTGCTTTTTATGGTCTACATTTTTCTCCCTTCTTTCAAAATTGTCGATTGATGCTGTGTTTCAACCCAATGGCATCAGTAAGCTCAGAGTATCAGCCTAATTGTAGAGGGCCTCACAGATGAGACAGACGCAGTCCTCACCCAATTCCCACAACTCTGTCAGTTCAACAGGTTGTGATGTGAAACAGGAACCATGGCTGATCTTCTGCTCAAGATTCAATCGTACATCTGGAATTAAACCTGAACCTCCATCTATATTGCTACCAAGCGATAAAGCATGTTTACTCACTTGAGTTATAGTATTAATTTGTTGTTTATCCATTCTGGATGAGGACATAATTGGCTGGGCCAGCATTTATAACTCATTCATAATTGCCCTTCAGAAGGTGGTGGTGAGCTGCCTTGTTTTATTGCTGATGTCCATGTGGTGTAGGTACATCCATAAGACTGTTCAGAAGGAAGTCCCATTATATTGATCAAGTAGCAGTGAGATAACTGATATAGCTGCAAGTCAGGATGATGTGTGAAAAAAGGGCAAACTTGCAAGTGCTGGTGTTGACATGCATCTGTTGCCATTGTTCATTTAGCTGGTAGCAATCGTTGGTTTGGAAATTGCTGTCAGAGGAGCTTGAGTGGTTTATTGTTGTGCATCTTGTAAATGGTGCACATTTTTGTCACTTTGCCTATTTGAAACACAAGGCTGTCAGTCAGTAATGCAAATGTAGCATCTTTAGTGTGGTAAAATATTCCATAGCCATCACAGGAACATTGTTACAGTAAAATTAATTCCAAACTACATAAGTATCTGTTTGCAGCAGTGAACAAAAGTAAATCACAGAATTGTTACAGCTGAGAAGGAGGCCATTCAACCCATCATGTCTGTACCAACAAACCAGGAACAAGCAATGGACACAAATACTAAAAGATTAGCCATTTGGAGGAGGATACACAAAGAGGTGCAGGACCATGGAAAGATTTAGGGAATAAAAGAGGATGGATCTTTTAAATTGAGGCCTTGACTGACCGGGAGCAATATATGTCAGTGAATGCAGAAAGTGCTAGGTAAATGGATTTGCTGCGAGTGAAAATGAACATTAGCACTATATTGGAGTCAAGGTTGATGTTGACTGGGTTTAGCATTGATAAAGTATGGAACTGGAAAAAGCACACCAGGTCAAACAGAGGAGCAGGGGAGTTGACATTTCAGATCAGAACCTATCTTCAGGATATGGGAGGGGGAAGAGGGCTGAGAAATAAATAGGGAAGGGGATGGGGCTAAGGCGAAGGTAGGTACGATGGCGATAGGTGGATGCAGGTAGGAGGTGATTGTGATTGGTCAGTGGGACCTTACATATTAGCAGGATGCTACAAGGTACATTTATTCTTGCAGTTTATCCACTGCTGATAGTGACACAGACACGGAGCATGGTAAAGATGGTATGGAGTTTGTCGAAGATTCTATGGATGTGACTGAATATCTCCTGCCAGAGAAGTAAGTATATTTATCCTTATTTACCTTTATTCATTCATTCCTGTTGTGTAAAGATCCCCAGCAGGGACATTTCTTACTCATCCTTATTCCAGACTCTCAGAAACATGCAATCTACCTTTGTTAACATCTACAGAAAGTACTGGAAATGTTCAACAGACCAGATATCATCTGTAGGAGAAGACATACATTTATAATCCAGGTCAATGATCAGTCATCAGCCATTTCCAGACCATTAAACTGAAGCACTAACTTCCTTTCACCACTGCTTCCTGACTTGCTGCGTATTAACGATGTTTTCTGTTTTTAATTTCAGATTTTCAACATTCATAACTTGTTTCTTTTTGTTGACATCTAAATTCCTTTTCTAATAATACTTGAACTTTCCTGGAACACCAATTCATGAAGACAAGACAGACACCAGTACCTGCTCCCCTGTGACATTGCTTGCATTGGGTCTGAGATTTCCATGGAATGACCTGCAATTCAGAATGTTTTAAATACAGTTAAACAATGCATTTACCAAGAACAGAAAACCTAATGTCTGCTAATTGAATGCTGTTCAATTGCTGTTGAAAGCTTAAAGTCTTAACTCCTGGTTTTCTTTAAAACATGTCAGTTGGTAAGTGACATAGAATGTACATCATAAAATCAAGCTTAGAAAGTCAGTGTTGGTGTTCATACATCACACTGGTGTCCACTTACTCCTGCTCATTTAACTTAAAACCATAACATGTAGAATATTCAGTTCTTCATATCTTCTTCACCATTCAAAAAGATCATGGCTGATCTCCATTCCACTTTCCTGCCTTTTTTTCCCAGAATCCTTGATGCCTTCACTGTTGAAAAATCTACCTACCTTGAATGTACCAAACGACCCAGCCTCAACAGCTCCCTGCAGTAAAGATTCCATAGATTCACTACTTTCAATTATGATGCAATTAGGCAAGATTTAAGATGCATAGGATGGGGAAGGAAACCACAAGGGATGGACACACTTGAAATGTGGAGCTCATTCAAGGAACAGGTACTGTGGGTCCTTGATATGTATATATCTATTAGGCAGGGAGGTAGTTGTCAAGAGGAAGAGAAAGAAGTTGAAGCTCTTGTCAAGAGGAAGAAGAAGGCCTTTTTGAGGATGAGGCATGAAGGCTCAGTTCGGGGGCTTGAGAATTATAAGTTAGCCAGAATAGATCTAAAGAGAGAGCTCAGAAGAGCCAGGAGGGGACATGAGAAGTTGTTGGCAGATAGGATCGAGGAAAACCCCAAGGCCTTCTATAGATATATCAGGAATAAAAGAATGACCAGGGTGAGATCAGGGCCAATCAAGGATAGTAGTGGAAGTTGTGTGTAGATCTAAGGACATGGGGAAGTGCTTAATAAATCCTTTTCATCAGTATTCACATTGGAAAAGAGCAATGTTAATGGGAATACAGAGACATAGGCTACAAGATTAGATGGGATTGAGGTTGACAAAGAGGAGATGTTAGCAATTTTGGAAGATCCGAAAATAGATAAGACCCCTGGGCTGGATGGGATTTATCCTCGGATTCTCTGGGAAGCCAGGGAGGAGATTGCCGAGCCTTTGGCTTTGATCTTTATGTCATCATTGTCAACAGGAGTAGTGCCAGAAGACTGAAGGATAGCAAATGTTGTTCCCTTGTTTAAGGAGGGGAGTCGAGACAACCCTGGTAATTATAGACCAGTGAGCATTCAGTTTTGGGTAAGGTGTTTGAAAAGGTTATAAGAGAAAGAATTTATAATCATCTGGAAAGGAATCATTTGATTAGGGATAGTCAACATGGTTTTGTAAAGGGTAGGTCATGCCTCACTAACCTTATTGAGTTCTTTCAGAAGGTGACAAAACAGGTGGATGTAGGTAAAGTGGTTTATGTTGTGGATATGGACTTCAGTAAGGCATTTGGTAAGGTTTCACACGATAGACTATTGCACAAAATACAGAGTTTCGGGATTGAAAGTGATTTAGTGAATTGGTTCAGACATTGGCTAGCTGAAAGAAGACAAGATGATGGTTGATGGGAAATGTTCATCCTGGAGCTCAGTTACCAGTGGTGTGCTGCAAGGATCTGTTTTGGGGCTACTGCTGTTTGTCATTTTTATAAGTTATCTGGATGTCAGCTTAGAAGGATGGGTTAGTAAATTTGCAGATGACACTAAGGTAGGCAGAGTTGTGGACAGTGGTGAAGGATGTTGTGGGTTACAGATAGACATAGATAAGATGCAGAGCTGGGCTGAGAGGTGGCTAATGGAGGTTAACGCGGAAAAGTGTGAGGTAGTTCACGTCGGAAGAAGTAACAGGAATGCAGAGTACTCAGCTAATGGTAAAATTCTTGGCAGTGTAGATGAACAGAGAGATCTCCGTGTCCAGGTGCATAAATCCCTGAAAGTTACCACGTTGGTTGATAGGGTTGTTAAGACGGCATATGGTGTGTTGGCATTTATTGGTAGGGGATTGAGTTTTAGAGCCACAAGGTCATACTTCAGCTGTACAAGACATGGGTAAGGCCACACCTGGAGTATTGTGTGCAGTTCTGGTCACCGCATTATAGGAAGGATGTGGAAGCTTTGGAAAGGGTTCAGAGGAGATTTACCAGGATTTTACTTGGTATGGAGGGAAGGTCTTACAAGGAGAAAATGAGGAACTGAGGCTGTTTTCGTTGGAGAGAAGAAGGTTGAGAGATGACTTAATCGAGACGTATAAGATAATCAGAGGGTTAGATTGGATGGACAGTGAGAGCCTTTTTCTTTGGATGGTGAAGGTTAACATGAAGGTACATAGCTTTAAATTGAGGGGTAATAGATTGAGGACAGATATTAGGGGTAGTTTCTTCACTCAGACAGTAGTCACGGCGTGGAACGGCCTATCTGCAACAGTAGAAGACTCGTCAACATTTAGGGCATTTAAATGGGCATTGAACATATATATGGATAATAATGGAACAGTGTAGGTTAGATGGACATCAGATTAATTTCACAGGTCGGCGCAACATTGAGGGCTGGAGGGCCTGCACTGCACTGTAACTTTCTGTGTTCTTGCAGAGGACAGTCTTCTTCATCTGTGTTATAAATGGCTAACCCCTTATTCTGAGATGATGCCCCCTGGTGGTCCAAGGCTCTCACAAGGGGAAACAATCTTTCCAACCTCTATCCTATCAAGCCCCCCCCCCAAGAATCTTGAATTTTTCAATAAGTCTACCTCTCATTCTTCTAAATCCCTTTGGGTATAGGCTGAGCTGACTCCTCATAACTGGGTACAGAGAAACTATTTTATCAGTCTAATGAACCTCCTCTGGACTTCCTCTAATGCCGAAACAACCAGTCCCTGGGTTGCAAATGGGTTCTGTTCCTGGGTCCGTTTGCAAGTCGATTTGTATGCAAGTCGGAACACGATGCAGAACCATATAAAGCAGCCTTTCAAAAATGTTCCAGTGTCACATATTTAAAATTACACACCTGCATTCATAAGTATGAGCATTCATAAGTTGAACATTTTACATTGCACTCCCCACCCCATATATCTTCCCTTAGGTGAAAGGACCAAAACTGTTGACAGTACTCCAGCTGTGGTCTGATTGATGTCTTACCTATATTCATAAAACCTCCTAGCTTTTATACTGTACTCCCTTTGAAATGAAGACCAACATTTTATTTGCCTTTCCTATTGCTCACTGAACTTGAATGCTAGCTTTTTGTGATTCATGCACAAATCACTCTGTTTTGTAGCTTTCTGCTCCTAATTCTTCATGCCAAAGTACATTATATTTCATCTACCAGGTTGCATGACGTGTCTATGTTACTCTGCAGACTCTTTGTGTCATCCTCATTACTTACCTTCCAATGTCATAGAGTCATAGAGATGTACAGCGAGGAAACAGACCCTTCGGTCCAACTCATCCATGCCGACCAGATATCCCAACCCAATCTAGTCCCACCTGCCAGCACCCGGCCCATATCCCTCCAAACCCTTCCTATTCATATACCCATCCAAATGCCTCTTAAATGTTGCAATTGTACCAGCCTTCACCACATCCTCTGGCAGCTCATTCCATACACATACCACCCTCTCTGTGAAACTGTTGCCCCTTAGGTCTCTTTTATATCTTTCCTCTCTCACCCTAAACCTATACCCTCTAGTTCTGGACTCCCCGATCCTGTGGAAAAGATTTTGCCTATTTACCCTATTCATGCCCCTCATAATTTTGTAAACCTCTATAAGGTCACCCCTCAGCCTCCGATGGTCCAGGGAAAACAGCTCCAGCCTGTTCAGCCTCTCCCTATAGCTCAAATCTCCAACCTGGCAACAGGGTTGTAAATCTTTTCTGAATCCTTTCAAGTTTCACAACATCTTTCTGATAGGAAGGAGTCCAGAATTGAATGCAATATTCCAACAGTGGCCTAACCAATGTCCTGTACACCCGCAACATGACCTCCCAACCCCTGTACTCAATACTCTGACCAATAAAGAAAAGCATACCAAACACCTTCTTCACTATCCTATCTACCTGTGACTCCACTTTCCAGGAGCTATGAACCTGCACTCTAAGGTCTCTTTGTTCAGCAACACTCCCTAGGACCTTACCATTAAGTGTATAAGTCCTGCTAAGATTTCCCAAAATGCAGCACCTTGCCTTTATCTGAATTAAACTCCATCTGCCACCTCTCAGCCCATTGACCCATCTGATCAAGATCCTGTTGTAATCTGAGGTAACCTTCTTTGCTATCCACTGCACCTCAAATTTTGGTATCATCTGCATGTACTTTTGTGTCATTTGTAAACTTCTTTATAGTGCATTCACACCCCTCATCAAAGTCATTAATGTATATAAAATCAATATTGTCGTCCCAGCACTGATCCCTGTGGCACTCCATTAGTTAATGATTGCCACCCTGAAAATGCCTCCCCTTCTCCCAACTCTCTGTCTTCTTATTTAGCCAGTTCTCAGTCAATCCTGATGTAGTGTCTCCAACACCATGGTAGCCTAATGTGTTTTACCTTATCAAACACATTCCAAAAATCCAAATATATCCGCTGCTTCCCCTTTATCAAACTTGTTGAAAGAATTCAAGTAAATCTGTTAGGCAAGATTTCCCCTCATTGCTGCTATGGGGCTCACCATCCCAAAGTCTCGCCCCATGACCTCACTTGGATGGTTACAATCCAGAGTTTGAAAATCCCTGATCAATACTATTCTCTTCAATCATAAGTGGTAGTGAGTTTAAAATTCTGCCCCAATCTCTTGATGAAGGTTCTGAATTTCTTGTTGCATTTATTGGTGACTATCTTATATTTTTGTCCCCAACTCTTATTCTTTATATATATTTGACATGTGAATTACAGTTGTAAATAACATCTCTGATTTCTGAACAGCTGCATAAATACTAAGCTAATGGACTGCACAGTTGAAGAAGAGGTATTAAATATCATTAACAATAAAATAGTGCCTGAGGAAGAAGAATCTGTCCAAGTTCCAGTGGCTTTGACACCCAACAAGAGTGTATGTAGCATGAGGACCGGTATTGTCTACGATACATGTCTTATGTCCCTAGCTAAGAAAGCATTTTCAAGGTGTGAGCATCTCAACTGCAAAGGTAAAATAGATTTGGAACTGCACATTGTAGCAACAGCTATGAAAGTTGTGAGCCATTGCTGCCATGGACACAAATCTGTCTGGTGGTCACAACCATTGCTCAAAGGTGTCCCTGCTGGCAATACTCTGCTGGTGTCAAGCATAGTTTTATCAGGAAATAACTATCGGAAAATTGCTCTAATGTTCAAATTCCTAAATATGCGTCTGGTTAGTTATCAGTCATTCTTCAAGACTCAAAAGTCGTATGTTCAGCCATCAGTGACAAATTTCTGGAAGAAGATGCAGGGAAAACTTTTTCTGGAGCTCACGCATCCCCTTGTGGTATTAGGGGATCAAAGCAACAACAGCTGTATCTCTTCAGAGCGATACCTCACTTATACAATGATGGACAATTGTACTCACAAGATCCTTGACGTTCAAGTGATCGATGCCAGAGAAGGAGCCAGGAGACTGAGAAATTTGGAAACCTCTGCGTTCCGACGTGCCTTCCAGTGGTTGGTGAAGAATAATCTCGATGTTTCTGAGATAGTTACAGATGCAGATCCTCAGCTTTTGTCAACGATAAGTAAGTGTCCATGATGTGAGAAAATAAGAAGGAATGATCTGTTCAATAGAGTCATAGTGTCATAGAACTGTACAGCATGGAAACAGACCCGATTCTCCATCCTTGATCTCCCACCGTAAAACTCCCCAATGAGCTTACCCCTGCTATGCTTTAAATTCTCCAGTTTCCCCCCTATCCCTCCTCATGCTCTCTCTCACCTCACTCTCCAAGAGAACCTGATTTCTCAACCCCATTCCCACTAAACTGCAACCACATAACAATTTATCCTAACAAATCTCCTTTGCTCAATAGTGAATAACCCCAACTTTTCCATCCTAAACATGTGACTGAAATCCCTCATCCCTACCACCATTTTCGTAAATTGCTATACCCTCTCAAGAATCCTCACATTCTTCCTCAAGTGGGCTGACCAGTACTAGACATAATATTAATCATCTATCTGTCACTTTGTTGTCAGGCTGCTTGTTCGCTATCCAGTCTTTGAGGCACTGCAGTTTGTTCCAGCTAAACATTGGACAGACAATTCCCTGTGGCACCTATCTGAGAGAAGAATATGGGGGTGGAGTGAGCTATTGAGCTGCCATCTCTCTTACTGAAGAACAGTTCACAAGTGCTATTCATCCTCCAGCACTTTGCTTAAGTGATCTTTCTTCAATAAGATTAATTTGCAGTTAAAGTAGTATATTGTCCCAAGGTATTTCACAGGAGCATTATCAGACACAATGGACAGCGAACCTCCTAAAGACACATTAGGATAGATGTTCATAAAATTGGCAGGTTTCATAATCGTGGTTTAATGTTTTTCTCTATTTGTGTTTAGAGTCAGTATATCCAAACGTTCTTCACCAGTTAGATCTCTGGCACGGAATCAGAGCTGTCCATGAGAGGATAAGCAAGGTAATTTAATATCAACCAGTATTTATCTCTTTAGTCATGAAGGAACTTAGCATTAAGCCCTCTACTGTCAGTTAGCACCATAGAAATGATATGGTACAGAAGCAGACCCTTCAGTCCAGCTTGTCCATGCCAATTCAAAGACACCCAATGACCTTTCTAATCCCATCTTCCTGTACACAGCCCATAGCCCTGCAACATAGAACACTTTTTGAAAGAATCTAGGGTCTCTGCTTTCACCACCACCTCAGGCAGTAATTTCCAAACACTTGCTACCGTTTATGGAAAATAAAAAAATCATCATATGTCCTCTTAGCCTTCTGCCACTTAGCTTGAATCTATGACCCCTGGTTTTTGAACTCTCTGCTGAGGGAAAACAGTACCTCCTGTCTACTCTATCTCCAACCCTCTCAATTTTGTGTTTCAGTCAAGGACAGCACAGTGGTTCAGTGGTTAGCACTGCTGCCTCAAGTTTGATTCCAGCCTCTGGCGACTGTCTGTGTGGAGTTTGTACATTTTCCCTCTGTCTGCGTGGGTTTCCTCCCACAGTTCAAAAATGTGCAGGTGAGGTGGATTCACCATGCTAAATTGCCCATAGTGTCCAGGGATATGCAGGCCAAGTGGATTAACCATGGGAAATGCAGGTTTAGAGGGATAGAGTGGGTCTGCGTGGGATGCTCTTCGCAGGATCAGTGTAGATTCAATGGACCAAATGGCCATTGGGATTCTATGATTCTGTTACCCCTCAACTTTCTCTATTCCAAGATATCAACCCCTACCTCTCCAATCTCTCCTCATAACTACAGTTCTCTCTTGTCAATCTTCTCTGCGCTCTCTCCAGAGCAATTACATCCTTCCTGTAAGTCATATCATAGTTGATATGTTGCTCAATTGCATTTACTTTCCTTTACTCCTTATCCCTTCATAGCCTTATTAAGTCATGAAGATGTTGTTTGTGACCTGGCATACACTCTTTTGAGGCAGAGATTTCCAGACTTCATTATTTTCTGTATGAAAAAATGCTTTTAAAAAAGTGCTTCACCCGGAAAGGTCTGATGTATTTAAGATTTCAATTGGATTGAGTGTGTGCAGTTGTTGTTTAGGTGTGGCGATACTATGTCTTTAAGAGGTAAATTTTGTCCTGGAGTTTTTGTGAATAAAGGTTGAGATAGTCGTGGTGAGCAGTCTGCTGCAAAGCCAAGAAAGTAAACAGCTTGTGAGGCCTTGGTGTTATTTTTAGTCAGAGCAGTCGAAGCAACTTGAATGGGTAGAGCCAAGCTCGCACAGAACCAAGATATACTTTTGTTTTTAGGTTTCACTAGCAGTTGCTGCTGGGGTATTGAAGCTGGATGTGGAAGCTATTTTTCCCCTCTCTATCACAGCTTAAAAAAAAGCTTCCTGATACTAGAATTGCATGTGAGACAAACAATTTTTCTGAATTTGCCTTTGCTAAGTATGTGTTTATGGGATATTACTATGTTGGAACAGATGTATTTAGTAGTTAAATAATCTAATATTCTTTTAAGTTTTCCAGTAAAATTATTTCTTCCAATTCTTCTATCTTTTTGTTGCTTTTTAACTAATGCATATGAATAAAGTGTTTTGCTTCAAGACTGGTAATTTGATTAATCGAATTGCATTCAGAATGCAACGCCTGACACATGCCTTTAAAATAAGAGAAAGTTTGGGTCTCAGCTACCTTCTTAATATTTTGAAGAGGTTTGGTCTGGTCTACAACATTAAGAAAGTGTAGACTGATTTAGTTCATAGCTGAAATGGAGGAGAAAGTGAGGACTGCAGATGCTGGAGATCAGAACTGAACAGGAGAATCCCCTTCTCCTTGGATGCTGCCTGACCTGCTGCGCTTTTCCAGCAACACATTTTCACCTTCATAGCTGAAATCTACAATTAAAGTTATGGAGTTGTAAAAGTCAAGCAGGGTTTGTTCAACAGTTCCAATAAAAGGCCAGCTAAATCTTGGATTTGGTGCTTGGCAACGAACCATGCCAGGTGTCAGATCTCTCAGTGTGAGCATTTCAGTGACAGTGATCACAAAGCCCTGATATTTACTATATTTATGAAGAGGGATAGGAGCAGATGGTATGGAAAAATATTTAATTGGGGGAGGGGGAATTACAATGCTATTAGGCAGGAACTGGGGTGCCTAGATTGGGAACAGATGTTCTCAGGGAAATGCACAACTGAAATGTGGAGTTTGTTTAGGAAGCACTTGCTACAAGTGCTGGATTGGTTTGTCCCACTGAGGCAAGGAAGGGATGGTAGGGTGAAGGAACCTTGGGTGACAACGGATGTGGAACATCTAGTTAAGAGGAAGAAGGAAGCTTACTTCAGGTTGAGGAGTCAAGGATCAGACAGGGCTTTAGAGGGTTACAAGATAGCCAGGAAGGAAGTGAAGAATGGACTTAGGAGAGCTAGAAGGGGGCATGAGAAAGCTTTAGCGGGTAGGATTATGGAAAACCCTAACGCATTCTACACTAATGTGAGGAACAAGAGGATGGACAGCATGAGGATAGGGCTGATCAGGCATAGGGGAACTTGTGGCTGGAGTCAGAGGAGGTAGGGGAGGTCCTTAATGAATACTTTGCTTCAGTATTCACTACTGAGTGGGACCTTGATGTTTCTGAGAACAGCATGAAACAGCTGATATGCTCGAACAGGTTGATGTTAGGAAGGAGGATGTGCTGGACATTTTAAAAAACCTAAGGATAGAAACAAATCAATCCCCTCGGCCAGACGGGATATACCCTAGATTACTACAGGAAGCAGTGGAAGAGATTCCTGGGTGTTTGGCAATGATCTTTGCATCCTCACTGTCCACTGGAGTAGTACCAGATGACTGGAGGGTGGTAAGTGTTATTCTCTTGTTCAAGAAAGGGAATATGGATAATCCTGGGAATTACAGACCAGTCAGTCTTTATCTCTGCGGTGTGCAAAGTATTGGAGAGGATTCTGAGAGATGGGATTTATGATTACTTGGAAATTCATAGTTTGATTAGAGATAGTCAGTATGGCTTTGTGAGGGACAGGTCATGCCTCACAAACCTTATTAAATTCTTTGAGGATGTGACAAAACACATTGAAGGTAGAGCAGTGGATGTGATGTACATGGATTTTAGCAAAACACTTGATGAGGTTCCCCATGAGATCTTTCTGAAAGCAAGGAGAGATCGCTTCTGGGACCTCTGTTCTTTGTGATTTTTATAAATGACTTGGATGAGGAGGTGGAAGGGTGGGTTAGTAAGTTTGCTGATGACACGAAGGTTGGTGGAGTTGTGGATGGTGTGAAGGCGACAAGACATTGACAGGATGCAGAACTGGGCTGATATGTGGCAGATGTACTTCAACCTGAAAAAGTGTGAAGTGATTTCATTTTGGAGGGTTGAATTTGAATTTGAATGCAGAATCCAGGGTTAAAGGCAGGATTCTTGGCAGTGTAGAGGAAAAGAGGGATCTTGGGGTCCATGTCCATAGATCCTTCAAAATTACCACCCAAGTTGATAGGATTGTTAAGAAGGTGTATGGTGTGTTGGCTTTCATTAGCAGGGGGATTGAGTTTAAGAGCTGTGGGGTTATGCTGCAGCTGCATAGAATCCTAGTTAGACCGCACTTGGAATATTGTGTTCAGTTCTGGTCACCTCATTATAGGAAAGATGTGGAAGCTTTAGAGAGGGTGTAGAGGAGATTTCCCAGGATGCTGCCTGGACTGGAGGGTGTGTCTTATGGAGAAAGGTTGGGGGAGCTAGGGCTTTTCTCATTGGAGTGAAGAAGGATGAGAGGTGTCTTGATAGAGGGGTACAAGGTGATGAGAGGCAGAGATAGTGAATAGCCAGAGCCATTTTCCCATGGTGGAAATGTCTGTTATAAGGGAGCATAATTTTCAGGTAATTGGGGGAAGGTTTAGGGGAGATGTCAGAGGTAGGTTCTTTACACAGGGAGTGGGGGATGCATGGGATGCAGTGCCAGCGGTGTAGTAGAGTCGGATACATTACGGACTTTTAAGTGACTCTTGGATAGGCACATGGAAGTTAGTACAATTCAGGGTATATAGGTTAGTCTGATCTTAGAGTAAGATAAAAGGCTGGCACAACATCGAGGGCCGAAGGGCCTGTTCCGTTCTACATACTAAATCAAACTTGAGCCTGCTGAAAGTTAGTCCTCATTAAATTAATCAGATAGGCCTTTTGTTTTAAGAGCATATAAATTCACCTCGCAAATTCAGTTTAACCTAGGACTCAGATGTGGGGTTAATGGGGAAGAAAGTTTCCATTTTATTTTGCATAAGTCCAGTTTAGTTTGTAGTGTGCATTAAACTGAAACCTACAGGTAGTGTCAGCTCAGTCAAGAGAATGATCTACAATCAGGAAACCAGGATGTTGAACGGTTTGGGCAGATATCAAACATACTCAAAGAAGGAAGTCACTTGTGGGAGTAAATCACATACTCCCTATCAATAACCACATGACGGGGTGAAGCACAAAAGAAGAAATAATGAGAGCTTGTCTGAAAAGCATAGTGATAAATAAGGGAGATTTTAATCTAGTTATAGAATGTTTTAGATTAGATTACTTACAGTGTGGAAACAGGCCCTTCGGCCCAACAAGTCCAGACCGACCCTCCGAAGAGCAACCCACCCAGACCCATTCCCCTTCCTTTTCCCCCTTCACCTAACACTATGGGTAATTTAGCGTGGCCAATTCACCTAACCTGCACATTTTTGGACTGTGGGAGGAAACCGGAGCACCTGGAGGAAACCCACACAGACACGGGGAGAATATGCAAACTCCGCACTGACAGTTGCCCAAGGTGGGAATTAAACCCGGGTCCCTGGCGCTGTGAGGTAGCAGTGCTAACCACTGAGCCACCATGCTGCCCCAAAGGGACAGTTTTCAGTTTTTTGGAACAGCAGGTTCTGGAGCCAGAATAGCGTACACTAGACCTGGTACAGTGCAATGAGAGAGGATTAATTAAAGATCTCAAAGCGAAGGCACCCCTACATGTAAGCAGCCATAATAAGATTGAACTTTACATTCAGCTTGAGGGAGAAAGGAGTAGGTCCAAGATTATTTTTGAATTTCAATAAGAGCAATTAAGGGGGCATGAAAGCAGAGGTGACGAAAGTGAATTGGCAAATAAGCTTAAAGGATAGGTCAATAGAGATGCAATAGTAGACATTTAAGGAGACACTTTTGAGACACTCTCAGACACTGTTTGGAGTACTATACACAGTATTGGTCACCTTAATTAAGGATGGATGTAAATGTATTGGAGGCTAGTCAGAGAAGCTTTACTAGAATATTAATGGAATGGGCAAATTGTTTTCTAAGGAAAGATTGGAGAGGCTAGGCTTATATCTGCTGGAGTTTAGAGGAATAAGAGACAACTTAATTGAAGCATATAAAATCCTGAAGGCTCTTGACAAGATAGAGGAGTCTATAATTAGGTGCCACTGTTTAAAAGTCAGAGGTATCCCATTTAAACTGAGAATAGGCAATTTTGATTTCTTCTCGTGGTCATGAGTCTTTGGAGCACTGTCCTTAAAATGTGGTGGAAGCAGTGCTCTTGAATATTATAAGGCAGATGTGGATTGATCTGTGTTAAGCAAAGTGTTAAATGATTATCAAGGATTAGCAGGAATATGGATTTGAGTTTACGACCAATTCAGCCATGATGTTAGTGAATGGCAGAGCAGGCATAGGAACTGCATTGACTATTACTGCTCCTGATCCATATGATTGTATGTAACTTCTTAATCTGCATTCTTCCAGTAGAGGGAATAGTTTTCTCCACATCCGCCCTATCAAACCTCTGTCTTGGCTAAACACCTCAATCAGGTCACCCCTTAATCTTCTAAACCTGAGGGACTCAAACTGAGGTTATATGTGACCATGCTGCCAAAATCGTTTTGTTATGAGTGCTATCTGAGAGCAGGTTGGCATACTGTAGGATGCTTTCCTGATGAAGACCTTATGCTCGAAACGTCAATGCTCCTGCCTCTCGGATGCTGCCTGACCGGTTGTGCTTTTCCAGCACCACACTCCCGATACTTTAGGATGCATCCAGAATGGTGCCTGCGACATTTTGTTAATTTCCCCATGATGATGAGGAAGTAGTCAAATTTTGAATCTTTTCACCTTCCTGTTAGTCTTTTATCATGTGATTTGGTGGCACACCATGAGCCTGGATTCTTTACAGGCTAGATGAGAGGAAGACAAACCTCAAGACTTCCTTCAGATTTCAAAGTACCATTTATTTTACGTATTAATACTAAACACTTATTAGACAATTACATTAGTGAGGAGTAGTCTATCGGGATGTTGCCAGGATTGGAGGGTTAGAGCTATAGGGAGAGTTTAATGGACTGGGGCTGTTTTCCCTGGAGCATTGGAGGCTGAGGGGATGACCTTATAAAATCTTGAGGGGCATCGATAAGATAAATAGACAAGGTCTTTGCCCCGGAGTGGGGGAGTCCAGAACTAGAATGCATAGGTTTAAGATGAGAGGGGAAAGATATAAAAGGGACTTAAGGGGCAACCTTTTCATGCAGAGGGTGATGCACGTATGGAATGAGTTGCCAGAGGAAGTGGTGAAGGTTAGTACAATTACAGCATTTAGATTAGATTCCCTTCAGTGTGGAAACATGCCCTTCGGCCCAACAAGTCCACACCAACCCTCTGAAGAGCAACCCACTCAGACCCATTCCCCTACATTTACCCCTAATACCACGGGCAATTTAGCACGGCCAATTCACCTAACATGCACATCTTTGGACTGTGGGAGGAAACCGGAGCACCCGGAGGGAACCCACACAGACATGAGGAGAATGTGCAAACTTCGTGCCTGAGGCGGGAATTGAACCCGGGTCCCTGGCGCTGTGAGGCAGCAGTGCTAACCACTGAGCCACCGTGCCGCCCCTTTAAAAGGCATCTGGATGGGTATATGAATAGGAAGGGTTTAGAGGAATATGGGCCAAATATTGGCAAATGGGACTAGATTAATTTAGATATCTGGGTTGCATGGACGAGTCGGACCGAACGGTCTGTTTCCGTGCTGTACATCTCTATGACTGTATATCCATTAGCTCTCAGTGTATTAGTCTTTATAATTTCTCAACCAGCGTGATAGGTGAATTCAATAATTGTCAGTCTTTTCTTGTACAAAATTTCTTATTTTCCTGTTTCATATGAAAGATCAGAGAGCTTAGCTCTTAGTAGCTGTGCAGCTTTCTAATGCTTATCCTGTTTTCCAGGTAGTGGCTTCCAGTGACAACACAGACCTACAGCCGTGGATTAGTGACATCATAAAACACTTCATATACTGTTGCCAACATAGTAATGGTGATGTAAACACCTTGATGGTGCGAGTCACGAGTGTATGGGAATAATGGGGTGAAGTATTATTTGGAATTGGAATGAGGGCAGGCTGTGATTCACACAAGATACTGATTCAGCAGGACTCTTTCGATTCAGTACTGTATTCAATCAGATCTCATTTTGACTGTTAAAAGGACCTTTGTCTGTAGTGTGGGGGTCACTAATTGGTGGAGGAGATGCAAACCCACCCGGAAGGGTGAACAAGATCTGCTTAACTATCATCATTTGAATTATTTAGAACATAGCGCA
The DNA here is from genome assembly GCF_047496795.1 of Chiloscyllium punctatum. Lineage (NCBI taxonomy): Eukaryota > Metazoa > Chordata > Chondrichthyes > Orectolobiformes > Hemiscylliidae > Chiloscyllium > Chiloscyllium punctatum. Next base: position 2,906,392 of record NC_092750.1, on the reverse strand, counting down.
GAACAGACCCTTCAGCCCTCAATGTTGTGCTGACCTGTGAACTGTTCTCAGCTCGTCCCCCTACACTATCCCAAAATTATCCATGTGCTTATCGAAGGATTGTTTAAATTCCCAGCTCTTTTTAAAAAAAGCTTGCAGAAGTCAGTGAGCATTGAAACTGCTCTACTTTCTCACTTTGATTGACAGAGCAGATGGTCCAGCATTTATTCTATAATTATTTGTTGACATTTCCCCAAGGACACTTTATGAATGCTTTGCTGATTTCCAAATGCTATAGTTATCTCAGCAAAGAGAAGGGTGTTTGAGTTCACAATTTGAATGATAGGTTAAACAATCTATTAAAGGATTAACTGGCTTTGACCTGAGGTCAGGAGCTTATTAATAAGAAATTAAGCATTTATAGTCATAGTTGAAATGTGTTGCTGGAAAAGCGCAGCAGGTCAGGCAGCATCCAAGGAACAGGAGAATCGACGTTTCGGGCATGAGCCCTTCTTCAGGACGTCGATTCTCCTGTTCCTTGGATGCTGCCTGACCTGCTGCGCCTTTCCAGCAACAAATTTTCAACTCTGATCTCCAGTGTCTGCAGTCCTCACTTTCTCCACTTAGAGTCATAGAGATGTACAGCATGGAAACAGACCCTTCGGTCCAACCCATCCATGCCGACCAGATATCCCAACCCAATCTAGTCCCACCTGACAGCACCCGGCCCATATACCTCCAAACCCTTCCTATTCATATACCCATCCAAATGCCTCTTAAATGCTGCAAAAGTACCAGCCTCCACCACATCCTCTGGCAGCTCATTCCATACACGTGCCACCCTCTGTGTGAAAAAGTTGCCCCTTAGGTCTCTTTTATGTCTTTCCCCTCTCACCCTAAACCAATGCCCTCTAGTTCTGGACTCCCTGGCCCCAGGGAAAAGACTTTGTCTATTTATCCTATCCATGCCCCTCATAATTTTGTAATCCTCTATAAGGTCACCCCTCAGCCTCCAACGCTCCAGGGAAAACAGCCCCAGACTGTTCAGCCTCTCCCTATAGCTCAAATCCTCCAACCCTGGCAACATTCTTGTAAATCTTTTCTGAGACTTAAAAATTGTTTGAATGGGCTTTCATGGTGTAATTTAAAGAAGCAAATCTGTGGAATGATCTCTTTGATAGATTTTAAGTTCATCTCCACTTGGCTTCTGAGCTGTATTTATGGTGGATACTGAGAGAGGTGGCTAAAAGATGTGATGTGTTGGGGTGCAGGCATGACTTGCCATGAGTTGGTATGGTGGGAATAAGGGACAATGGAAAGTGAATGAAATGCTTTCCAATGAGCCCACATCAGTGCACACTTGGCTCTCCCAGGATCACCTGCACACTGTTTCCAGGGCTGCTGGGTACTTCCATAATCCTACAAACTCCTAGTGGATCGTGGTTCAGCTAAGCTTCTGGAATGTTGGGGAATCCTGGGATCAGTTGCTCAGTAACAGGTTAGTGCCTTCAGGAGCAAAAAGGGGGTGGGGAGGAACTCATGGTGTCTTTGAAAATCTGAACTGAATGCCTGTCATTAAAGGCTCGGTGGCGCAGCATCCTGCATCACATAGTGAACGTACACGAGTGGCAGCTTGGTGATGGCTCCACTACAGCATCCTGTGAGCATGGCCATCTCACAGACAAGGAAATCAAGGACAAGCAGTGGCTAACAGCAGGTTCACCTGCCCATCATGCTCTTCGTGAAGTGGTCTACGATAAATGGCTCACCTCCCACCTCAACTATTTTGTCCAAGCTAGGTTTGTTTCTTTACTGCCTTTTTAGTGGGTGAGCTGAAATCCTTGAGTGTATGGTGGATGCTTGTTCACTATTGAGAACATTTTTCACATTCTTCAATGTTTTAATAACTCTTTCAGGGTCACCAATGAACTGGAGTCATTTAACAATCACATACAAATGTATGCTGCACAAAACTTCACATATGAGTAAGTACAAGTCAACTAAATACTCATAATTTTATATTTATCAGTGAGGTTATGTGGAGATATTTAAAAGAAACAATTGGTTTCTTTGAGCAGAGAAGGTTAGGGGGAGGTTTAACACAGCCATTGAAAATTGAGTGATTTTCAGTAGAGGAAACATCTGCAGGGCTGTTGAGAAAGAGTGGGGATGTGGGGCTGATTGGGTAGCTCTTTCAAAGAGCTAGTACTGGCTCGATGGGCTGAATCACCTTCTCCTGTGCTGTACAGTTCCATAAACTTGTTCTAACCCTGTGCATCATTCAATAACACAGTAATGCGGAAGCTGCTGATGGAAGTTTGTTTACAGATTTACTGAATGACGATAAATGTTATAAAGGAGCTGCATGAGTAACCACCAGTACTGTACTTAAGAGGGAGCCAGCTGCATTTACAGTGTCACAAAAGTATGTTGCTTACAGTGGCGTATAAAAAATCAGTTTGGATTACAGTTACATTCAGATATGACAAGTACTTTAATTAAGGAGAATCCTATAAATGGTAATGAGATGAATGACCACTGCATGGGCTGGTAGCAAGTGGCCTGCTCTGGTCCAATTGTTGCAAATAGAATCATCTAAGGTCTATAACTCTGATAATCTGCAATTTGTACAGGTTAACAGCTGCTCTCCAAGGGTTAAAAAAAACACAAGAAATGAGAGGCATTGTTCCTTTAACTAAGATTTTTAGATTTATCTTATTGAAGTATGTTTTATTTATTTGTTTACGAAATGTGGATGTTACTGGCAAGGCCACTATTTATTGCCCCTCCCTAATTGCCTTCCATCTGAGTGGTTTGCTCGGTCATTTCAGTGGGCAGTTAAGGGTATGAACTAAACCCATTGCTGTGGGGGTGGAGTCACATGTAGGTCAAGTTGGACAAGGACAGCAGATTTCCTTCCCTATAAAGAGCATTAGTGAACCAGATGATGACAACAATTGATAGTTTCATAGTCACCATCACTGAGACTAGCTCCATATTCCAGATTTATTAATTGAATTGAAATTCTACTAGTTGCCATTATAGAATTTGAACTGGTATCCTCAGACCATTAGCCTTGGTCTCTGGGTTGCTAGCCCAGTGATTACTACTATGTCCCCTCCCATTCTTACCTTACAAAGAGGTTTTAAATATGAACATTTTACTTAATTATGAATCAGTGTGGTAGGCAGTCAGTAGTGTTCATTGCCAACTTGCTTTCTCTGCTCTAAGTCGACTGGTTAACTACTTCATTGGTTTTCTCCTGTAGCTATGACGATTACCAAGTGCGTACCTTGCTGGCAGCAATTGATTATAATGCGCATGTTGATCGTGAATACCAACGTAATGCTGATGGTGAAATTGTGTAAGTAGGTAATAAATAAGGAGAGAGGGAAACTGGGTATAACCAGTGCAATCCAGTAGTGGTCTTTACTCCTTTGATCCAAGCCGATATTGAAACTGTTGATTCATGGCGTGCTTCGCTGCAGCCACTGTGATGTAGGGACATCCAAAATGCTGTTCAGGGAGGGAATTCCAACACTTTAACCCAGCAACACTGAAGGAGCAACAATATAATTCCAAAACTGAGTGGTGTGTAACTTTTAGGGGAATTGGTAAGTGGTGGTATTTCTTGTCCTTCTAGTTGGTAGGGTTCTCTGGTTTGGAAGGTGCTATCACAAGGGCTGGGTGAGTTTTTGCAATGCATCTCGTAGAGGGCTGCTACCAATCTTTGGTGGTATAGGGAGTGAAAGTTAAAGATGGTAATTGTGGTGCCAGTCAAGTGGGCTGATTTGTCCTAGGTGTTGATAGCTTCTTGAGTGTTGTTGGAGTTGCATCAAAAAGTGGAAAAACACAGTCGGTCAGACAGCATCTGAGGAGCAGAAGAGTTGACGTTTTGAGCATAAGCTCTTCATCAGGAATGTTGAGGATGCACCCATCCAGGCAAGTGGAGTATATCCCATCACACTCCTGACTCTGTGCCTTGTAGATGGCGCACAGGTATTGGTGGGACAGAAGGTGAGCTATTCACTACAGGATTCCCCGCCCTGTGACATGGCTAGTCCAAGTGGGTGATTCAATGATGGCAATGCCATTGAATGTCAAAGGGAGAAGGTTAATTCCTTCTTCTTGGAAATGGTTTTTGCTTGGCTCTTGTTTAGTGCAAATATTACAGTGACTCTGGTCAGTGGGCAGCACCTTCATTAGCCATTGTATTCATCAAGGATTGCTCCCTGTTCATAGGCAGTGTCAAAGGGCATTCTGCCTGTTGACTAAGCGCCTCTCTCTTTCTCTCAGATATCACAGGATGTACTCAAAACGGCGAAACCACTGGAGAGCCGTTCCCACAAAGGTCCAGAAACATTACCATCATTTTGAGGAGCTGAGAGAGGACATGGTGAAAGCAGTACTGTCGAAGGATACTGTCCGACAACTGCCCAGGGGTTTCAGAACAAAACGCAGGAGGGTTCCAACCTAGCTAAACAAATCAACGTGCTGAAGATCAAATGAAGATTGACAGAAGAAAGTGTGATGTAAAGGAAAGAGAAGTGCCTATGGTTGATATTTTGATTTTTGTACTGTTTATATGAAAAGTTTTATTTATTATAGCATTAAATATACACTCTGTCTTGCAATACAGAACCCCTGAACTGACTCGGTCCACCTGCAGTTTGTGAATGCCTTCTTTTGATTTCCGGTTGCCACAGCATACTGTTTTGCCTTGTGCATATCTCAAAAACGATATGGAGGAGCCGGTGTTGGACATGGGGTGGACAAAGTTAAAAATCGCACAACACAAGGTTACAGTCCAACAGGTTTGTTTAGAAGCACTAGCTTTCAGCTACCTGATGAAGGAGCAGTGCTCCAAAAGCTCGTAAGTCCAAATAAACCAGTTGGTCTATAACATGGTGTTGCGTGATTTTTTTAAATGATATCTCAGAAAGGGGAGTGTGAGTTCCACAAATCATTAAGGGTGGGTTTTGTGAGCCCATTTGCCATAATGACTGTGGTAACGGTGCAGCATCAGTGTGAAAATGTGAGAATCCCGTTACCAACATTCTGAGTGTCTCTGCACCAGCCACAGTCCTCCCACACTCCTCTTCCCCGATTCTGTTCTTCAGTTACACTAATTATTTCCCCTTTTCCCATTTCCTATGTCAATGTAGAATGCAACTAAATGGGACAGATTGGATACTATAGGCTTGTAATGATTCTTGTAGCCACAAGACCATTAAAGCCAGGATCCTTGCTGAGAACACAAAAGGACAGCATGATTCTGTCAATGATCCACAATTCCACTGCAATACTGGGATATAATCTTCATGTTTTACATTTCATTCTTGTGTTGGAGGAATTAGGGGGTTTTACAAAATACGTATATTTTGCAATATACCAGAGATGAGGCAAATTATAAACTTCAGAAAGATTGTGAAGGCAAATGGTGTAAAAAGAATTTCCTCACTGGGATTGTGGTCCTTACAATTTAAAGAGACTGCATTTGGACATTAACCCACACCAATAACCTGCTACCCTTCAGCCACCCTGTGTGAGACATGAGTTAGCAGCTTACTCAGCATGTGAAGTATAGCTGCTTAGATCCAGCTACCTGGTATCCTGTGACAGTGTTCAATCACTAATAGTAACAATATATTAACTTGTTATCAAATTAGTAAATGCATTTAAAACATTATAGTCATGATATTCTAAAATTTGTCAGTGAGGCCAAATCATCACAAGAGTTTCTTGTATACTGTGTCTAGTTCTCTGAAGCTTGAAGGTTTTTCATGCTGGATTATGGAACACAGGTTAAGTCAGTTACTTCATAGTTAATGTTGAGTACAGTTCCCTCAATATTGATCAACAATTTGCCTCAGCCGCCAAACTCAGGATACCAGCTCCTCCTTCATGGTAGGAGTTTAGAATGCAGATTCCATTTGGGCCTTCCAATTCTTTGTCAGTCTTTATTCTCAATGTGAGCAAACAGACCCCAATCCCATTTACCCACTTTCTTCCCATTGTTTTTCAATTCCTTTTCCTTCATTCCCCTCCCGTTTAGTCCAGGCCTTGAATGTGGACAGTGGTTTGGCTTTAGTCATTGACTGTGAGAGTGAATCCCACAGTGTTCAGAATGTGAGGGAGTCTGTCCTACTCTTAAATCTCTGATAATTAATCTTGTGCCTTTTGTCTAATGTTGCAGATCACTTGACCAACATCACTGAAAATAGACTGTCCAGTCATTGGTCCTATTGCAATTAGTGGGATCTTTCTGTGCACAGATTCACTGCTGCATTTCCTTTTTTATAACATTACTTGATATTGAAGAGTACTTTACTTTCCCTCAAACTTTGGGGTATCTTGAAGTGGTGAAAATACTATAAAAGTGCACGTTTTTCATTCACTCTGTGGTTAATGTCGGTCATTTTCTAATGGACCAGCAGGTGTCACCAAACTTCCAATTGTATTTGTGTGAAAATTGGCAGGACAAAAAAGATAAGTTGGCATGTGGCTGTTTGACTGTTCTCTTACTTTTCAGTCCAAGTTGATGAAGGATTTGAGTGCATAGCTGTGAACGATGCACACATTGTCAGAGAGAGTGAAGAACTGTCGAAGATAGTAAGAATGTGGAGGTACTTTTGGAGAGCTATAGACAATGAAAGAGAGGTGAGGCAGTGTTAGAAGGATTGAGGAATGTACATTTGGTGAACTTGTGTCTCCATAACCGAGAAACCAATAACCTCACCATTACTGACTGAGCTGGCCAAGCCCTGGAGGACATAGCTGTTAAACTGTGGCTGTGATAAGTGGAAGGAGAACTGACACCAGGATAAAACCTAGTTTATACAGAATATAGAATTCCTACAGTGTGGAAACAGGCCCTTCAGCCCAACAAGTCCACGCTGACCTGCAAAGAGTATCCCGCCCAACCTATTCCCCATTGCTCTACATTTACCCCTGACCCATGCACCTAACCTGCACATCCCTGAACACTGTGGGCAATTTAGCATAGCCAATTCACCTAACCTGCACATTTTTGGATTGTGGGAGGAAACTGGAGCACCCAGAGAAAACCCACGCAGACACGGGGAGAATGTGCAAACTCCACACAGACAGGATTTGAACCTGGGTCCCTGGCACTGTGAGGCGGCAGTGATAAACATTGAGCCACTGTGCCGCCCCGGTTTACAATAGCCTCACCAATCGACCTTTTCCAGATGCATCTGTTCTTGGCAGTACTGGTAACAGTGACATCAGTATCTCCTTGTGGAGACCATTGCATTTTCACACTGAGCATATGCTCCATCATGTGTGTCATGACCACTCTGTGAAATGGGGGAGAGATTCAAACACATCCAGCAACTCAAACCATGGCATCCAGGAGGCACTGTGAGCCATCAGAGCTCCAGAATTCTACTGTCAGCTCAATGCTTGGCATGTCTCCTACTCTTATCATTACCATCAGGCTGGTTCAATGAGGAGTATAGGAGAGCACTGTAAGGTGCCAATGTGGTTAAAATATAATACAGGTTACAGCATATGATAGACAGAATGAAGCAATCCCACAACTAATTGATGAAAGAGTGATAAGGATGTGGTGAAAGTTCTCAGGATCACAAGTGCCAGCCCTAAATACTGAGTGCTGTACTTGCATACTTACGTTTTTGTGATTGATGCACCCCAACATGCAAATCAGTCTGCACCGTGACTGCAGAAGATACAGGGATATTTTGATTTTCTTGTGCGTGTATCATAGAAAAAAAAGACTACAGCTACAGCAAGTAATTAAGACGAATAGGATGCTGCCATTTATTACAAAAGGAATTGAATGTGTAAGTAAAAATGTTATGCTGCAGCTATACAAGGCATTGGTGAGATCATATCTTCAATACTGTGCAGTTTTGGTCTCCTTATTTAGGGAAGGATGTAAATACACTGGAGATGGTTCAGAGGCAGTCAATGAGATTATTACTCAGAACGAGTGGGTTGTTTTATGAGGAAATATTGGGCGGCACAGTGGCACAGTGGTTAGCACTGCGGCCTCACAGCGCCAGACACCTGGGTTCAATTCCTGCCTCAGGCGACTGACTGTGTGGAGTTTGCACATTCTCCCTGTGTCTGTGTGGGTTTCCTCTGGGTGCTCTGGTTTCCTCCCACAGTCCAAAGATGTGCAGGTCAGGTGAATTGGCCATGCTAAATTGCCCATAGTGTAAGGTGACGCGGTAAGTGTAGGGGAATGGGTCTGGGTGGGTTGCACTTTGGCGGGTCGGTATAGACTTGTTGGGCCAAAGGGTCTGTTTCCACACTGTTAGTAATCTAATCCAAGACTGCATTTGTTTTCTCTGGAGTTTAGTAAAGCAAGGGGTGACTTGATTGAAGCATATAGGATCCTGAGTGGCCTTGACAAGGTGGACATGGAAAGGATGTTTCCTTTTGTGGATCCTGAATGAGGTTGGGGGAGGGTGGGTATTGTTTTAAAATTAGGGTTCACTTTTTTAGGACAGAGATGAGAATTTTGTTTTTCTTAGGGATGTGTGTGACTTTTGAGCTGTGCCTCGGATGATGGTAGAGGTGAATCATTGAATATTTTTAAGGCAAGGTTTGTTTGGCAGGGAATCAAATTTTATCAAGTTGCATTAACTCACTGCTAATCTGCTGAGTCTGGGTTGCATGAAGACCATTCCTGATTTTTGCAGCCTTGATTTGAGCATGAAAGCTGAACATCAGAGGTGATGTGGCATCAGGGCCATATTCTACCAAGTATGGAATCAAGAAGCACCGTTGACAAAAGTGAAGCCAATGGGAATTGGAGGAAACCTCCCCTCTGGTTGAAGTCACACCAAGCATAAAGGAAAATGGTTACAATTGTTGGAGGTCAGTCATCTCAGTTCTGGGGTATCTCTGCAGGAGTTCCTCAGGCTAGTGTCCTTGGCCCAACCACCTTCAGCTGCCTCATCAATGACCTTCATAAGATCTAAAGCAGGGATGTTTACAGATGACTGCATAATTCCTAGCACCATTTGTGAATCCTCAGATACTGAGGCAGTCTGTGTCCATATACAACAAAACTAAGACAACATTTATGCTTTGGCTGAGAAGTGGAGAGTATGTTTTACACCCTAAATTCAGATAATAATCATCAACAAGTGAGAATCTTAACCATCAGCCCTTGTCATCCAATAGAATTACCATCACTGAATTTTCTCTAATCAACATCTGGTGGGTTACCAGTGGCATACAGTCTTACAACATGGTCCAACTCGTCCATGCTGACCAAGTATCCTAAACTGAACTAGTCCCATTTGCCTGTGTTTGGTCCATGTCCCTCTAAACTCTTTCTATTCATGTACCTGTCTTTTAAATGTATCCAGCTCTACCACTTCCTCTGGCAGCTCATTCCATGCATGCACTACCCTGTGTGAAAAAGTTGCCCCTTAGGTCCTTTTTCAATCTTGCCCCTCTCATCTTAAATCTAGTTTTGGAATCTCCTACACTTGAAAAAAGATCTTGGCTATTCACCTCATCTATGCCTCTCATGATTTTCTAAAATTCTATAAGGTCACCCCTCAGCCTCTTAGTCTCCAGAGAAGTTTATCTAAGAGGCTGAGGGGTGACCTTATAGATTGACCTTATAGGGTGGTGGGGTGGCACGGTGGCACAGTGGTTAGCACTGTTGCCTCACAGCGCCAGAGACCCGGGTTCAATTCTGTGTGGAGTTTGCACATTCTCCCCGTGTCTGCGTGGGTTTCCTCTGGGTACTCCGGTTTCCTCCCACAGTCCAAAGATGTGCAGGTCAGGTGAATTGGCCACGCTAAATTGCCCATAGTGTTAGGTGAAGGGGTAAATGTAGGGGAATGGATCTGGGTGGGTTGCTCTTTGGCGGGTCGGTGTGGACTTGTTGGGCCGAAGAGTCTGTTTCCACACTGTAAGTAATCTAATCTCAGAAAAAGTCCAGCCTCTCCTCATAACTCAAGCCCTCCAGTCTCAGCAACATCGTTGCAAAGTTTTTTATGCCCTTTCTAGTTAAACAACATCCTTCCTATAGCTGGGCGACCAAAATTGTATGTAGTGATCTAAAAGTGGCCTCACCAATATCCTGCACAGCTGCAACATTACGTCCCAAGTCCTATACCCAATGATCTGACTGATGAAGGCAAGTATGCAAATGCTTTCACCACCCTGTCGACCAGCCAAGTCACTTTCAAGGAACTATGCACCTGCATCCCTAACTACCTCTATTCAACAATGCTCTCCAGGGCCTCCCATTAACTGTTTCAGTCCTACTCTGGTCTGTCTTACCAAATTGCAGCACCTTGCATCTGTCTAAACTCCATCTGCCACTTCTTGGCCCAGAAGCCCCTCTGATCAAGAGTTTTATCTTAGATAACCTTCTTCACAGTCCGCTGTTACCACCAATTTAGTTTAGTCTGCAAACTTACTAACCATACTTCCTATATTTTCATCCAAGTTGTTGATATAAATGACAAACAACAGTGGACCCAGAACTAATCTCTGTGGCACACCACTGGTCACAGGCCTCCAGTCTGAATAGCAACACTCCACCACACGCCCGTCTTCTACCATCAAGTCAATTTTGTGTCCAATTGGCTATGTCTCCCTGCATCCCATGTGATCTAACCTTACTAACCAGTCTACCGTTCTGGAACTTGACAAAAGCCTTGCAAAAGACCATGTAGACAATGTCTGCCACTCTGCCTTTGTTTCTGGTCAGTGACCAGAAACTGAACTGGACTCACCATATAAACACTGTCATCAAGAGCAGATCGGAGGCTTGGAATCGTACAGCGAGAAACTCACCACTTTACTCCCTAAAACTTGCCCACCATCTACAAGACACAAGTCAGGAGTGTGTTGGAATACTCCCCACTTGCCCGGATGGGTACAGCTCTAACAGCAGTCAGGAAGCTTGACACCATCCACCACCAATGCTCAGTAGCAGCAGTGTGTGCCAAGTACATTTTGCATTGCAGAAATTTACCAGAGATCCTTAGCACCTTCCAAACTCACAACCACTTCCATGGAGGAGGACAAGAGCAGCAGATACATGGGATCACTGCCCCCTGCAATTTCCCCTTCAAACGACTCACCGTCCTGACTGGGAAATATATCGCCATTCCTACACTTGCTGGATCAAAGTCCTGAAATAAACTGGTCACTCATTCTTACCTAGTACCTGGTCTGTATAGCCTTGCAGGAAACAGCACTTCAAGTGCAGATTGAGACAGATGTTTCTGCCTTAGACACCAAGCTCAGCAACCATTTGCTGACACCCACCACTGTCTGGGTGAAAACACTTTTCCTCATGTCTCCTCTCATCCTCCTGCAAATCCTTCTGTAAACCTGTGTCGCAGTAACTAGATTAGAGTGGTGCTGGAAAAGCACAGCAGTTCAGACAGCATCCAAGGAGCAGGAAACTCGACGTTTCAGGAAAAAGCCCTTCATCAGGAATACAGTGACTAACCTCTCTGCTGGAGGAAACAGGTCAACCCTGTCCTTTCTGTCCAAGCCACTCATTATTTTGTATTCCTCAGTTAAGACGCCTTCAGCCTCCTCCAGTCTAAGGGAAACCCCAGACTATCCAACCTTTCTCACTGCTGCAATTTACAAACTCTGATAACATTCTTGTAAAACTCCTCAGTACATTCTCCATCACAATTATCTCCTCCCTGTAATGTGGTGACCATGTAGTAGACAAACCTTCAGAGGTGGCCTGACCAGTGGTTCATGTAGTTCTCGCATTACATTCCTGCGTGTGTATTCAGTACCTTGCCCAATGAAGCTAATCATCTCATGTGTCTTCTTTACCACTTGTCTATGTGTCCTGTTACCTTCAGTGACCCACGGGCATGTACTCCAAGGTACATGATTTCCTCTACCCCTCTCAATCCCCTTTTGTTATTTGTGAAATTGATTTATTTTTGTCTTTATTAATGTATAACCTCACTCTTCTAGATTGAATTACATTTGCCATGTTTCCAGCCACTCAACCAAACAGTTGGTAACACCCTTTTCACTCCACAAGCTACACTATTTTTTGTGTTGTCTACAAATTTTCCAGTCATGCCTTCTATGTTTAAATCTAAATCATTAAAACATACCTGAAACAGCAAGGGACCTGACACTGTGAGCCCTGTGAAACACCATAGGAAGCTGTTTTCCATTTGGCAAACAAATCCAATCACCATGACCATTAGTCACTGAGCCAGAAATTCAACTCCCCACACTCCCCTGCATCCCATCGGCTTTACCTTCTCTGACCAATTTAGGGTGCCACAGTAAACCTCGGGTAACATGCCAATCAAGAGAAATGTCTGCAACCTGACTGTCACAATCAGATTGTACAAGAGTGAAACTATCCTGTAATCTTCACCAGCACAGGAGCTCCCAGGTACCCAACAACCAACCAGGTAATTGTGAAATAGTGGCACATTTTAACATCAAGGGACCTTATGCACAGTAAGCTCCCAAAACAGCAAAGAAGCCAAACATGATGTCTTACAATGATAAATAATTGGTCAAAGCACTGGAATAATAACACCCCTCTTCCAATAGCGACTGCAGGATATATGGGAGCCATCTCAACATAATATTTGATCAATAAGATGGTCCCTCTGACAGTGCGGCACTCCCTCAGCACTGACCCTGTGACAGTGCAGCATTCCCTCAGCACTGACCCTCCGACAGTGCAGCACTCCCTCAGCACCGACCCTCTGACAGTGCAGTGCTCCTTCAGTACTAACCGTCCGACAGTGCAGCACTCCCTCAGCACTGACCCTCCGATAGTGCAGTGCTTCTTCAGCACTGACCCTCCGACAGTGCAGCACTCCACCAGCATTGACCCTCTGACAGTGCAGCACTCCCTCAGCACTGACCCTCCGATAGTGCAGTGCTTCTTCAGCACTGACCCTCCGACAGTGCAGCACTCCACCAGCATTGACCCTCTGACAGTGCAACACTCCCTCAGCACTGACCCTCCGACAGCGCAGCGCTCCTTCAGTACTAACCCTCCGACAGTGCAGCATTCCCTCAGCACTAACCCTCCGACAGTGCGGCACTCTCTCAGCACTGACCCTCCGACAGTGCAGCGCTCCCTCAGCACTGACCCTCCGACAGTGTGTCACTCCCTCAGCACTGACCCTCCGACAGTGCGGCACTCTCTCAGCACTGACCCTCCGACAGTGCTGCGCTCCTTCAGTACTGACCCTCTGACAGTGCCGCACTCCCTCAGCATTGACCCTATGATAGTGCCGCACTCCCTCAGTACTGACCCTCCGACAGTGCGGCACTCCCTCAGCACTGACGCTCCAACAGTGAAGCACTCCCTCAGCACTGACCCTCTGACAGTGCCGCACTCCCTCAGTACTGACCCTCTGACAGTGCAGCACTGACCCTCCGACAGTGCAGCACTCCCTCAGCACTAACCCTCTGACAGTGCAGCGCTCCTTCAGCATTGACCCTCTGACAGTGCAGTGCTCCCTTCGTACTGACCCTCTGACAGTGCCGCACTCCCTCAGTACTGACCCTCTGACAGTGCAGCACTGACCCTCCGACAGTGCAGCACTCCCTCAGCACTAACCCTCTGACAGTGCAGCGCTCCTTCAGCATTGACCCTCTGACAGTGCAGCGCTCCCTTCGTACTGACCCTCTGACAGTGCAGCGCTTCTTCAGCACTGACCCTCCGACAGTGCAGCACTCCACCAGCATTGACCCTCTGACAGTGCAGCGCTCCCTTCGTACTGACCCTCTGACAGTGCAGCGCTCCTTCAGCACTGACCCTCCGACAGTGCAGCACTCCCTCAGCACTGACCCTCTGACAGTGCAGCGCTCCCTTCGTACTGACCCTCCGACAGTGCGGCTCTCCCTCAGCGTTGAGACTGTGGTACTGGAAAAGCACAACAGGTCAGGCAGCATCCAAGGAGCAGGAGAATCGATGTCTCAGGCATAAGCTTTTCATCAGGAATCCCTCAGTACTGACCCTCCAATGGTGCAGCACCACCTCAGCACTGACCCTCTGACAGTGCGGCATTCCCTCCATACTGACACTCCCTCAGTAGTGACCCTCCCAGCCTCTATTCTGTACCCCATCAAACATTCGCAGGACAAGGACAGCATGGGGTTAGATACAGAGCAAGGCTCCCTTTACATTGACCCCATCAAACACTCCCAGGACAGAGACAGCACAGGGTTAGGTATCGAGTAAAACTCTCTCCACTATGTCCCCATTCAACACTCCCACGGAAGATTAGACATAACTTTCATTCTGCACATCCCAACCAGATGACAATTTTGGTATGATAAATCAAACTGAGTGAATCTGCTTGTAACTGATAAACAGAAGGAAATGTTTTGTCTGATTAGATGTTAAGTTTGAAAACCTCATCCAATATGTTTCTCAGATTGCCATTGTAATTATTTATACCACCATGTTGTAAAAGATATCATCAATATTATCTCCTGTGGCAATGACATTCCATTCATGCCCGAACTTGTCCGTCAGAGTTAGCGTTATTCAATAACTCAGACAACACTCGCTGCAAACATCAAACACTATTGCAGTCCCCCGGTGAGCAATTCAGCTTCTTCCGAAGTTCTTCCTGAGGAAGCTGTTATATCTCTTGCCAAGTCTGAAACAATGGGACAAGGACAGGCAAGGTCCAAGAGTGAACACCAATTGGCAAAGGAAACATAAATATGCATTTCTGTGTCAGCTTTTACAATCTCAGTCAATGCAGAACATTTGGACTTACAATTTCCATATGGGAAATGGAACAACCAATGTGTGCACAGTCAGATCCCACAGTGTAAATGATAACTTGTTTCTCTGTCACTGATGGTTCAGGGATAATCATTGGCCTAGAACTCTGAAATGTACTTCCTAATGGTCTTTTATAGAAACCCTACAGTGTAGAAACAGGTCATTTGGCCCAACAAGTCCACACCGACCCTCTGAAGAGTATCCCATCCAGACCCATTCCCTGCCATTTTACATTTCCCCTGACTAATGCACTTAACCCACACATCCCTGAACACTATCAGCAATTTAGTATTGGCAATTCACCTAACCTGCACTTTTTTGGACTGTGAGAGCAAATCAGATCACCCAGAGGAAACCCACACAGACACTTGGAGAATGTGCAAACTCCACACAGACAGACACCCAAGGCTGGAATCAAACCCAGGTCCCTGGCACTGTGAGGCAGCAATGCTAACCACTGAGCCACAGTGTAGTCCTGGAGTCTTCTCTGGAGTTTTGTCATGAGAAGGCAAATGAAGCCCCAAAAGTTGGCATTACCTCAGTATTCCACTTGGGAGTTTGAGATGATGCATACATAGTATTTTATAGATGCATTGAAATACAGAGATAAAGATCAGGAATGGCCTTTTGAGCTTGCTCTGCCATTCAAACCTTTTCTGGCTGATCCTCGACCTCAGTGCCATATTCCCACTTTCTCCCCATTTCCCTTGACGCTGAACATTTATTCAGTGCTTCCTTAAATATAGTCTCTGGTAGAGAATTCCAAAGATTCACTCCCCTGTGAGTGAAGAAATGGTTTCTCAACCCAGTCTGAAATGACCTATCTGTATCCTGAGACCATGTTTGTGGTTCTAGTCTCCCCCCACCCAGGGGATCACCCTCCCTAAATCTCATCTTTCCAAACCTGTTAGAATTTAATACTTTTCATCTTCTAAACGCTAGTAAATACAGGCCCAGACAAACCAATCTCTCCTCATACAACATTCCTGTCATCTCTGGTATCAGCCTAGTGAATATCCACTGCACTCCCTCGATGACAAGTATAAATTATTTTTGTTTACATTTAACACCAGCTTGATTCTAAAGTAGACCAATATTAATTGATATATTTTTGGCAGGCTTTAACAATATTTACTCAAGGAAGTTGTGAAAGTTCTGATCCAAGAAGTGATTATGTGTCTCAGATTGACATTCTTGAGCTGATATAGTCTGAGTAAGAACGAACTTTGAAAAATGTACCAGAGAGAGTCGATAAATAATACCAATCAATTAGACAGGGTCGTGTAAATTATAGAAGAAGGGCTCATGCCCGAAACGTCGATTCTCCTGTTCCTTTGATGCTGCCTGACCTGCTGCGCTTTTCCAGCAACACATTTTCAGCTCTGATCTCCAGCATCTGCAGTCCTCACTTTCTCCTCGTGTAAATTATTACTAACTATTACTTTATTACTCAACAACTAACCCAGAGATTGTCAGTGCAAATTCCCTCGAGTTGCAAAACTCAATAAAAATAATCACAAAGCTGCCAGATTGAAAGCCCAACTGATGTTCTTTAGAATCACACAATCACAAAATAGTTACATTACAGAAGGAGTCTATTCAGCCCACCATGCCTGTTCTATCCCATGAGTGCCAATCTCATGCCTTTCCCCATATGCCTGCACAGCATTTCAATCCTAATAACCATCTAATGCCCCTTGAATCCACAACTGAACCTGCCTCCACTACATTTCCAGCCAATGCATTCCAAGTGAATCACTGAGTGAAAAAGATTTTTCTCAAATCATCCTTGCTTCTTTTGCGCATCACAATCAGGGAGGGAAATCTGCTGTCTTTACCCGGTCTGGGCCTATAGGTGACCCAACAGCCCACACCAATGCGGTTGGTGGTGAACTGCCTGTGGAAACAGTTTATGAGGATACTCGGTTGTATTGCTCCGTCTCGATCAGCCTCAACAGGACCCAAGATGAAAAACACCATCCTCACTATGACGAGCCAACTAGAGGATGGCAAATTAATGCCACCTTTGCCAGTGGTACTTCACATCTCACTGTGATATTGTGATGGAAATCAGGGACCTGCTATTTCCAAAGTCATCACTAAAGTTTATTAAGGTACACAGAGTCTCTAAGTTACCCACCTGATAGACTCAGAGTTTCTGTATGACTAGTCATTCCAAACAAATAGTAGCCTCATTCCTGCTCCTTGGATGCTGCCTGACCTGCTGCGCTTTTCCAGCAACACATTTTCAGCTCTGATCGCCAGCATCTGCAGTCCTCACTTTCTCCTCGAAAATAGTAGCTAACGACAAATAAACGTCTATGACCATTTTACAGAAAACTCCTTTATATCCCCCTCAGAGAGAGAGAGAGAGAGAGAGAGAAAGAGAAAACAGGCAGTTCCTCAGTTTAATTTCTCGTCTGACCGAACCTCCAAGAATGCAGAATGCCATCTATACTGCTTTCAGTCGGGAAGTTGTACTCAAGAATCTGCTGTGGGTCTTGAACCCTTACCCTTCAAACACTGCCAGCAAACACATGAACTAACTGATTCAGCATGACAGCAACCCCTCACCCCTGAAACTTCTGTTCCCCTACTTGAGAAGAATTAATTTCTTTCAATCAACATTACTGACTGCGTTAATCTCTCTCTGAACTTGTTGATCAGTTCAGCCATTAATCTTTGATACTCAAGAGGATACAGGCCAAACTGTGTAATCTGTCTTTGTAAATTAAGTCTCTCAGCCCTGGGATTATTCTGATAAATCAGCCTGGCTCCCTTTCTAAAGCCAATCTCTCCTTCCTGACTGGTGGGGTCCAGAGTTGAATGGACTCTGTTCTAATCTTCAGAAGGGAAAGAATTGTCCCCACTTTTAATGCAGAGAACAAGAAGTCATAGAATCCCTGCAGTGCCGAAAGAGGCCATTTGGCCCATTGAGTCTGCACTGACTCTCCAAAGAGCATCCCATGCAGACCCCTACCCTATCTCTGTCACCCCACATTTACCAATCCTATCCAGCCTACACATCCCTGGAGCAATCAAATATGGTAAATCCACCCTGACCTGCACACCTTTGGACTGTGGGAGGAAACCAGAGCACCCGGAGGAAACCCACGCAGACACGGGGAGAATGTGCAAACTCCACACAGACCGAGGCTGGAATCGAACCCAGGTCCCTGGCTGTAAGGTCAGAAAAACTCATGTTTCAAAGAAGGGTCAAAAACATTAACTCTGTTACTCTCTTCACAGGCACTGTCAGACCTGCTGAATTTCTCCAGCACTTTGTGTTTGATGTCTTGAAATACTGGGGATGAAGATGTTACAGAAAAATCAGAGTGCAGGGGAATATGTCCAATACAGGTGGGAGGGATCAGTGACAGCTGGGAGGATATCTCAGGAGAGAATGGGTGTGAGTGACAGAGAGTACAAGATCATTAAATACACACTTGTTTGAAAGGATCAATATCAGATTCATTCCTAATAACATTTTAAATAATCAAATGTTTATGTTGTGAAAGTCTTGCAATTGCCACAGATTAGGAGTTACCAATCAGAGGGACAGAAGGGATTTGTTGGGAATGATTAGTTTTGGAATGAAGATCAAGTAAAATCTGATCCTTCACACTCTCCTGACCAGTGTCAGTCTCAGCCTATCAGATGTACTGATACCAATCCCACTCCATTTCCTAACTGGAAGCTCAGATACAATGAGGAAACTGTAGCCTGTTCCCAATCTCACACCTTCCAGCCGGCCGCAACTCAGACATTACTCTGTGGCATTACTTACCACAGAATCCAAGATTAAAGTCTTCGCATTTTTTCAACAAACAGAGCTGTCGGCCCATTGTGTCTTCACTGGTCATCAAATATCCATCAATTCTAACCCCATTTTCCAGTATTTGGCCTGTACATGAGGAGGAATTTCTCCAGCCAGAGGGCGGGGAATCTGTGGAACACATTGGAGGCCAAGTCACTGAGTGTCATTAAGACACAGATAGATCAGTTCCTGATTAGTAACAGGATTGAGGGTGACAGGGAGAAGGCAGGAGAATGGGGTTGAGAAATGTATCAGCCATGATGGAATAGTGGAGCATACTCGATGGGCCGAATGGCCTAAATCTGCTCCTATATCTTATGGTCTTATAGTTGCCTTGTATGCTCTTGGCATTTCAAATGCTCATCTAAAAACATCTTAAATATTTTGAGAGTTCCTGCATTGACCACCATTTCAGGCAGATTCCCATCATCTTTCAAGTCCAGAGACCCGACTTCAGAGCTCTTTTTGTTTGGATCAATTTGGATTTCTGTGGACAGGAGTAATTGGGGATGGGCAATAAATTCTGGCCTTGCCAATAATTACTTTCAAAATAGGTTCGAACCCTGAGGTGAGCCGAAGTTCTTATAGACACAAGTCAGTTAATTCTGGAGTTCTGGCAATGCCTGTGATGGGCACACACACAGTGGATGAACAACCAAAGAAGGGTCACTAGGCTCAAAAGTGTTTCTGTCTCCCCACAGACGCTGCCAGACCTACTGAACCTTACCAGTTCTTTCTGTTATTGAATGAATGCCAAAGTACCTTCTCACGGATAATTTCCTGTTTCCCCCTAGCCACTGTCAGAGGGAATCCAGCAGTAGCAGAGTAAATATACATACACACACACATAAACACACAGACACACACACATACATACACACACACACACGCTCTCACAAACAGAGACACACAGATGCACACACATGTATAAAGACACACACACACATAGAGACACACAGACACATATAGAGACACACAGATGCACACACATGTATAGAGTCTCTCTCTCTCTCTCTCTCACACACACACACACACACACACAGCATTCCCTGATGGTTTCCTTGTGCAGAGGCTGTGAATGGCTGATCACATCAGAAAGGAATGGGAAGCACTCATTCTGAGCTGAACTTGGAGAGTGGGAGCTGTCAGCAGAGAACGCACACAATTCCTGAGAGTAATGAGTCACAAGCTGTGTACAGCTGAGCCAGTATATTGTGATTATTCTTTCTTTCTCTCTGTTGCAAACTAAACATGAAAGAAGAATGTTTTGAAAGGTTGTGTGGACCAGCCCCCACGTAGGATGCCAGACCAATGAGAGTAGAGTCATTAGGCGAGCCTCCCCCATGTAGTGCCTTGTGTTTTCTTGAGCAATGAGAGAGCTCAGTCTGCAGTCACATGTGGACAGAGTGAATCCTCTAACACTGTACACACAAGCTACAGCTAGAGCCGGCTTCAATGACACATTGCTTCAGGTAGGTCACAGCCCACTCTTCATGCAACTCACTTTGATTTTGCAAAGTGACCCATGGTCCCCAGTGGAGGTTTTGTTTTGACAGTTTCACTGATCAGTGACAGATCACTTTCTGAATGCTGTCACTTTCTCTCAGTGTTTCAGAAACTTTGTGCGCCTTGGAATTATTCCTTTCCTTCCCCGTCTTCTTCATTTCTCACGCCCTCCCACCCCTGCACTGTCGGTGAATTTGCCGAGTTTGGCTCCAACTGACAGTCCTGGCTGGGGAAATGGAGTTGGGAGGGTTACTGTCGGTCAAACTGATATGGGGCCAGTTTGGGGAACAGAGAGAGAGAGAGAGAGAAACAGACAGGTACAGGGAAGGGAAGAGAGAGAGAGAGAGAGAGATCGGAATGGGAGAGAGAGATTGGAATGGGAGAGAGAGAGAGACAGAGACAGAGAAGGGAAGAGAGAGAGAGAGAGAAAAATGGGAATGGGAGAGAGAGAGAGACAGGGAAGGTAGGGGAGCAAAAAAGTGAGAATAATGAGAGAGACAGAGAGGTCGAGGAGGGAAATGGAAAGGGAGAGGGGGAGAGAGGAGAGAGAGGGAGAAAAGATGGAAGGGAAGCACAGTGTGAGAGAGAATGTGGGGGGTGTGAGGGGAGTGAGGGGGGAGTGTGGGGAGTGAGGGGGGAGTGTGGGGGGTGTGAGGGGGGAGTGTTGGATGAGTGAGCGGGGAGTGTGGGGTGAGTGTGGGGGGCTGTGAGGGGGGAGTGGGGAATGAGGGGAGTGGGGAGTGAGGAGGGTGTGAGGGGGGAGTGTGGAGGTATGTGAGGGGTGAGTGTGGGGGGTGTGAGGGGGAGTGTGGGGGGTGTGAGGGGGGTGTGTGATGGGTGAGTGTGGGGGATGTGAGGGGGGTGTGTGGGGGGAGGGTGGGAGTGTGAGGAGGGGGTGTGAGGGGGGAGTGTGGGGGGTGTGAGGTGGGAGTGTGGGGTGAGTGGGGGGGTGTGTGAGGGGTGAGTGTGGGGGCTGTGAGGGGGGAGTGGGGAGTGTGGGGTGAGTGTGGTGGGACTGTGGGGTGAGTGAGGGGGGTGTGTGGGGTGAGTAAGGGGGGAGTGTGGGGTGAATGAGGGGGTGAGTGTGGGGGGTGTGAGGGGGAGTGTGTGGGGTCTGAGGTGGGTGTGTGGGGGTATGTGGTGAGTGAGGGGGGAGTGGGGTGAGTGAGGGGGGATTGTGGGGTGACAGTGGGGGTGTGAGGTGGGAGTGTGGAAGTTGCGAGGGGTGAGTATGGAGTGCGTGAGGGGAAGTGTAGGGTGAGTGAGGGAGGAGTGTGGGGTGAGTGTGGGCGGAGTGGGGTGAGTGAGGGGGGAGTGTGGGGTGACAGTGGGGGGTGTGAGGGGGAGTGTGGAAGGTTTGAGGGGGAAGTGTGGAGGGGGTGAGAGGGAGTGTAGGGTGAGTGAGGGAGGAGTGTGGGGTGAGTGTGGGGGCTGTGATGGAGGAGTGGGGAGTGAGGGGAGTGGGGTGTGAGGGGGTGTGAGGAGGGAGTGTGGGGGATGTGAGGGGGAATGTGGAGGATGTGAGGGGGAGTGTGGAGTGAGTGAGGGGGAGTGTGGGGGGTGTGAAGGGGGAGCAGGGAGTGAGTGAGTGGGGAGTGGGAGTGATGGGGGAGTGTGGGGGTGAGTGGGGGGGAGTGTGGGGTGAGTGGGGGGAGTGTGGGGTGAGTGTGAGGGGTGTGAGGGGGGAGTGGGGAGTGAGGGGAGTGTGGGGGGGAGCGTGGGGTGAATGAGGGGGGAGTGTGGGAGTTGTGAGGGGGGAGTGTGGGGTGAGTGAGGGGGGAGTGTGGGGGGTGTGAGGGGGAGGGTGGGGGGTATGGCGGGAGGGTGGGTGAGTGAGGGGGGAGTGTGGGGGTGTGAGGGGGGAGTGTGGGGGTGTGAGGGGGAGGGGGAGTGTGGGGGGTGTGAGGGGTGTGTGTGGGGGTGTGAGGGGAAAGGGGAGAGTAAGGGGGGAGTGTGGGGGTGTGAGGGGGAGTGTGGGGGAGTGTGGGGTGAGTGTGGGGGGTGTGAGGGGGAGTGGGGAGTGAGGGCAGTGTGAGGAGGGTGAGGGGGGAGCATGGGGTGAATGAGGGGGGAGCGTGGGGGTGTGAGGGGAGGGGGGAGTGTGGGAGGTGTGAGGGGTGCGTGTGGGGGTGTGAGGGGGGAGTGTTGGAGGTGTGAGGGGGTGGGGAGACTAAGGGGGGAGTGTGGGAGGTGTGAGGGAGGAGGGACACGAGAGGAGGAGAGGGGGGGGGAAGGGTAGATGAGGAAGGGAGAGGAGAAGTGGAGAGTGTCAGGGAGAGAGAGCAGGGAGAGACAGAGTGAGCCAGGTAGAGAGGGAGAAGGAAGGGGAGAGTGAGAGCGTGGTCACTCAGGATGCATTTCTCTAAAGTCTAACATTGGAACCGTTGATGATCTTGGTTTGGATTCTATGACTTTTACAACCTTTTAAATAATGTTTATGGACAGTTTTTAAATGACGGGAAGGTTTCAGAGCTGTGCAAGGTCCAACCTTCTCGGCAGGGTGCAAACATATGACAGTTGAGGCCAGAAACTTATTGATATTCGTTAGACCCTGACACAGCATCACACCGTCCCGCTCCCCGCCACAGCCCCCACCCCCCCCCAGTACTCTCTCAGATTCCAACATTATTAACTGGATAACAACTTCTCTTTGACTCTGAGGCACTGATTGTGACAGAGGGCCCTGAAAACCAGGCCACTGAGTGTACTTAAAACAGAGATCAATAGGTTCCTGACTACAAGGGGGTCAAGGGTTACAGGGAGAAGGCTGGAGAATGGGGTTAAGAAACAATTTGGCCATAATCGAATGACGGAGCAGAGTCGATGGGCTGAAAGGCCTAATCCTATATCTTACAGCCACTGAGTAGTTTTCCTCTCTTGTACAACCTTTTGGGAAAGAAGAGATCAAACGCGTGATAGACCAATTTAGGGTAGACCATTGAAAACAAAACTTCTAAATATTTCACACCAGGACTGTGAACAATGAAGCTACTGAGATTGCTGCTCAGTCTGACTGACATGTTCCCCAGAACCAGACCCCACTCAGTGATATTGTGCCGATGGGTTGGAAGGTTCTGGATCAAGTCCCCCTCCAAGGCCTGAGCACCGTGCTGACGATCTAGTGACAATGAGGGAGTACTGCACTCAGTCAGAAGATCTGCTCCTCAGATGAAATGTCACGCCCCAGCTCAATGTGTAAGATCCAGGGTACCATCCTGCAGAGGAGAAGGGAGTTCAGGATATTGTGGGACAGTCAACATCGCCAAAGCAGATCCCTGAGTCATTACCCCGTGACTGTTTGTGGGAGCGTGCTGTGTACATTCCCTCCATTACAACAGAATTTCAAAATGTCTCAGGAAGGAGCTTTGAGGCACCAGCTGCTCATTTGGATTTTAGTTTCCAGGTGGCCTCGTCAGTCATATCCTCACTGCTGACTGGATAAGAGAAGCAGGAATTCCCAAGTTACACAGTGTGCTGTGCCTGGTCCCAGTCCACCTGGGGAGAGAACACAGTGGCCACTACCTGGGCCAACAGGAGGACTGCAGACAATGGATCCCAGCTGGAATTTCAACATGCATGGGCTGCCATATTGACGGTAGATATGGGGCTGGCAAGGTGACTGAAAAAAACAACACCAGGTCTTGGATAAAGAGAAGACCCAAGGTTTTATGAATCAAAATCCAAACCCTTTGAGAGGAAGGAGCAGAGAATCTCAGCAGGAGGGTCAGATTCTGCCTCCAGTGCTCTCCCCCTGTCACTGACTCATCCCACAGCCCTGTGTACACTCTCCCCCTGTCACTGACCCCTCCCACAGCCCTGTGTACACTCTCCCCCTGTCACTGACCCCTCCCACAGCCCTGTGTACACTCTCCCCCTGTCACTGACCCCTCCCACAGCCCTGTGTACACTCTCCCCCTGTGTACACTCTCCCCCATCACTGACCCCTCCCACCATTTCATTATCAAAATATTCTTCATCACAAGAGCCTTCATGTTAAACTATTGAATATTTGACCCCATCTGAGCTACAGCATTGAGCTCTGAGCAGGAGTCCTGCACTACCCTGTTTTTACAGCCTGGCTATAATGACAATGATCATCATGCAGATCAAATGTGCAGATCAAAGCCTTGTATGGACTCTCTAAGGCTTTCCTTTTTTTCCAGCCTGCTATTCAGTTCCCTTTTGGGAGTCTTTCTGTTTCCGCCACCTTTCCCAACAACACAGTAACCTGATGAGATCGCTTCCCTGCACCTCGCTTTCAGTTCTTTGCCAATCACCTTAAATCTGTTTGACCTGTGAGGCCCTCCACTGCTGAATAGCCTGTAGGTATCCAGTGCTTCAGTTCAGCCAGAAAAACAGTATAGTGGACAGTGAGAAGGTCTGCTGAAGTATTTGGAGATATTCAAGGAAGAGAATGAACAATGAACAAACACAAACAGTGTGGTTAGGATCTGATCACACTGAGACTCACATCTTGTGACTTTGACTCTGGTGTGCTGTGAGGACAGGTCCCGTCCCCTGTCACTGGGCTTTTTATGGCACTGTGCAAATGATTCACATTCTCCTTGCTGCAGTCAGCTGACACCGAGCAGATCAGATACAGACTGAGGCAGGACGTGTGCAATAGGTGAATTCCTCAGAGCACTTCACATAGTGAGACTGTGCTGTCCCTGTCCTGGGAGTGTTTGATGGGGACAGTGTAGAGGGAGCTTTACTCTGTATCTAACCCCGTGCAGTCCGTGTCTTGGGAATGTTTGATGGGGACAGTAGAGAGGGAGCTTTACTCTGTATCTAACCCCATGCTGTCCCTGTCCTGGGAGTGTTTGATGGGGACAGTGTAGAGGGAGCTTTACTCTGTATCTAACCCCGTGCAGTCCGTGTCTTGGGAATGTTTGATGGGGACAGTAGAGAGGGAGCTTTACTCTGTATCTAACCCCATGCTGTCCCTGTCCTGGGAGTGTTTGATAGGGACAGTGTAGAGGGAGCTTTACTCTGTATCTAACCCCGTGCAGTCCGTGTCTTGGGAATGTTTGATGGGGACAGTATAGAGGGAGCTTTACTCTGTATCTAACCCCATGCTGTCCCTGTCCTGGGAGTGTTTGATGGGGACAGTGTAGAGGGAGCTTTACTCTGTATCTAACCCCGTGCTGTCCCTGTCCTGGGAGTGTTTGATGGGGACAGTGTAGGGAGAGCTTTACTCTGTATCTAACCCCGTGCTGTCCCTGTCCTGGGAGTGTTTGATGGGGACAGTATAGAGGGAGCTTTACTCTGTATCTAACCCCATGCTGTCCCTGTCCTGGGAGTGTTTGATGGGGGACAGTGTAGAGAGAGCTTTACGCTGTATCTAACCCCGTGCTGTCCCTGTCCTGTGAATGTTTGATGGGGACAGTGTAGAGGAAGCTTTACTCTGTATCTAATCCCGTGCTGTCCCTGTCCTGGGAGTGTTTGATGGGGACAGTGTAGAGGGAGCTTTACTCTGTATCTAACCCCGTGCAGTCCGTGTCTTGGGAATGTTTGATGGGGACAGTATAGAGGGAGCTTTACTCTGTATCTAACCCCATGCTGTCCCTGTCCTGGGAGTGTTTGATGGGGACAGTGTAGAGGGAGCTTTACTCTGTATCTAACCCCATGCTGTCCCTGTCCTGGGAGTGTTTGATGGGGACAGTGTAGAGGGAGCTTTACTCTGTATCTAACCCCGTGCTGTCCCTGTCCTGGGAGTGTTTGATGGGGACAGTATAGAGGGAGCTTTACTCTGTATCTAACCCCGTGCAGTCCGTGTCTTGGGAATGTTTGATGGGGACAGTATAGAGGGAGCTTTACTCCGTATCTAACCCCATGCTGTCCCTGTCCTGGGAGTGTTTGATGGGGGACAGTGTAGAGAGAGCTTTACTCTGTATCTAACCCCGTGCTGTCCCTGTCCTGTGAATGTTTGATGGGGACAGTGTAGAGGGAGCTTTACTCTGTATCTAACCCCGTGCTGTCCCTGTCCTGGGAGTGTTTGATGGGGGACAGTGTAGAGAGAGCTTTACGCTGTATCTAACCCCGGCTGTCCCTGTCTTGGGGGTGTTTGATGGGAGGACAGTGTAGAGGGAGCTTTACTCCGTATCTAACCCCGTGCCATCCCTGCCCTTAGTGAACATAAACAATGTGAAATAGGTTTGTGTGTTTCAAGTGGGATCCTGTTGTGTAGTTGAAATGTAAATATAGATCTTCTTTTGTTTATTAGGCGCTGGGTCCAATTGGTTTCCTGTGGGTGTGAGCCCAGATCGTGGGTGATCTCATTGGTCCATCATTGATCTACATCACTCTACAGGCAGCCATGGTGGATCACCTGCTGTCCAATAAGAGCCACTTCCTGCCGCTGGGTTACCATGGCGGTAAGATGATGGAGAGCTGCAGTTACCGGATGTTACCATCTCCTGTGTCTGAGGATGATAGTGACTGCTCCAGTTCCTGCTCCTGCTCCAGCCCTGACTCCTTGGTGCTGAACTCCAGCTCCCGGAGCTCCTCCAGCAGCCACAGTGGAGACAGCATCATCGATTACCTGCTTTCCCAGGCTTCCATGAGGAGCTTCCCAACTCCGGCTTGGGACCAGAAGGCTGGTCATCCCGTCATCAAGGAGGAAGCTGTGGAATTTCCCAGCTTTGGGGCAGAGAGGGATGCGTTGCGGCCATTCCAGCCAACCCTGGAGGAAATTGAAGAATTCCTTGAGGAGAACATGGAGGTGGATTCAAAGGATGAACCCAAAAGTGAAGTGACCGAGGGGACAAGCGATGATCCCGGCTCCTCCATCATGCTGCAGGGCAAAGTGATCTCTATGCAAGCCAAGTCGGAAATGAAAGATGTGAGGAATACTGAACAGGCATTGACACCTGGCGGGGCCATCCCAGTCCTTGTTCAGCTGCAACCGGTGAAGCAGGAGCAGGGCAGTGAGGGTCACCCACACCCTCGAACTGACCTGAAGGTCGCTCAATTCCTTGTCAACATTCAGGGGCAAACCTTTACCCTGGTGCCTCAGCTTGTGCAGTCGTCCAGTCTGAACTGCTCCCGTCAGTACGTGAGAATCGCGCCGGTCCCTGTTGCTGCCAAGCCCATGGCTGGAGCTGTGGAAGGTTCCCAGGGCCAAGGTGCCCTCCTCCTGGGCCACAAGTTTCCAAAAGGGACCCCAGCAGAACTTCTGAAAATGCACAAGTGCACCTTCCCCGGTTGCACCAAGATGTACACCAAGAGCAGCCATCTGAAAGCTCATTTAAGGAGACATACAGGAGAGAAGCCATTTGCCTGCACTTGGCCTGGGTGTGGATGGAGGTCAGTTTGATAATTCTGTTATAAATAAGAATTTCTGTCACATCTTTCACCACCTCATGACACCTCGGAGCATTTCATAATAAATAAAGTAATTGACACTGATCTAGTCCTTCATAAACAGCAACATGACCCGGAGCAGATTAGATTCCCTACAGTCTGGAAACAGGCCCTTCAGCCCCACAAGTCCACACCCACCCTCTGAAGAGTAACCAACCCCAGACCCATTTCCCTTTGACTAACGCTCCTATGGGTAACTTAGCATGACCAATTCACCTGACCTGCACATCTTTGGACTGTGGGAGGAAGCCAGTGCACCTGGAGGGAACCCACACAGACATG
The DNA here is from genome assembly GCF_047496795.1 of Chiloscyllium punctatum. NCBI lineage: Eukaryota > Metazoa > Chordata > Chondrichthyes > Orectolobiformes > Hemiscylliidae > Chiloscyllium > Chiloscyllium punctatum. The sequence continues at coordinate 2,878,673 of NC_092750.1, read as the reverse complement.
GGGAGAATGTACAAACCCCACACAGACAGTTGCCCAAGACTGGAATTGAACTGGTGCTGTGAGGCAGCAGTGTTAACCACTGAGGCACCGTGCTGCCCCAGATAACCTGTGGGTATTGACTGGGGCTAAAAGATTGGCCAGAAAACTAAGCAGAACAGCCTGATCCTCTTTGACCTTTGTATTTATCCATTCATGGGACCTGGGTGTCGCCAGAGGGCAATTAGGAACCAACTTGCTGTGGGCCTGGAGTCACATATGGGCCAGACTGAGAATAGAGAGTGGGAGAGAAACACTCCCACAGAAATTTACCAGCCTGTTGGAGTCTCTCCCAGGGTCAGTGATTGAGACAGAAATTGGTGTCAACGTCAATACACAGAGGGAATAAATCATAAAAATGCAGAAAATTCTAGAAGGACCACACAAGGCAAATACAGGAAGGATGTTCCTGATGACCAGGAAGCCCAGAACCTGGGAGCACAGTCTCAGGAGATTGGTGAGCCATTGGGACTGAGCTGAGGGGAAATGTCTTTGCCCAGAGAGTGGGGAGTGGGTGGGATTCACTGCCACAGGAAGTGTGGTCTCGGCTGTAGAAAACTCATCAGTGAATCTGTGCACAGCATGATCCCACACGCAACAGCATCATGATGCCCTGGTAATCCGTTTTGGTGATTTCAATTGAGGAATCTAGCAGTTAATTGAGAAGTAAAGAAGAATTTAAAAAGAAGCATATTATCTAAATGGGGAGAGGTTACTGAGCTGCAGGGAGATCTGGGGCTTCTGGTCGATGAATCATGAAGGTTGGTATACAGGTGCAGCAAGTCATCCAGAAACTAACAGAATGTTAACATTTATCACAAGTAGACAGGCAGGAGGCTGGAAGAACACAGCAAGCCAGGCAGCGTCAGGAGGTGGAGAAGTCAACGTTTCAGGTGTAACCCTTCTTCAGGGCTGGGGGTGGGTGGGGGGGGGAGGGGGAGCTGCAGATAAAGGGGGTGGGGGCGCAGGGTGGTGAGGTGGGGATAGGTGAAGACAGGTAGAGGATATGACCTGGTTGGTCAATGGGAGGAATGAATCCAGTTGGTGGCTGGGAGGAGCGGAGGGAGGGGGAGGGGCTGGGAAGGGAAACAAGGCAAACTGAATATGAAAATAAAAAGGTCATATTTTAGTTATACATGGCTCTAGGGAGATCACATCGGGAGGACTGTGTATAGTTTGTTCACCTTATTCATGGAAGAATTTAATTCCTAGCTTGTATGTTTGTGTTTTTGAGGGCAGATTAAAGGTTTATGAGGGTCTGAAGCAAGACCAGGGATAGGTCAAGAGAGAAGGTCAGAATAAATGAGGAGCTCAGTGATTGGATGGAGGCAGGAGAGATGAAATGACCAAAGTAAAGATGGTAAAAAGGAACAGGAATCACATCTGGAGACAGTGTACAGAGCAACCGAACGTTTGTGGGCAAATTACAATATTTAAGATTCATGAAAACATGCTTTGATTAAAATTTGTTATTTATTTTGGCATTTATTGTCAATCCCCTCATGGTTGGTGCTGTCCTCTCTGTCAGTTTCACTCTTCCCATCTGGGTACCCCCTCAGTCCTTACTGTGTTAAAATTAAATCCCATTACTCCAAGTATGTAACAGGAGGCCATTCAGCCCCTCTGTTTGTGGTGCTGTAGGCGAACCAAGTGGCAGTTCTTGAATTTCTCACTGCCCCTGTCAGTCTCTGCAGCCCTCCCTCCTTCCCCACCTCAGTTTCATCTGTAAGGACAGTGAATGAGGGCCCTTCAGTCATCATTCTGACACAGTTCCCTGCTCTGCTTCTATATTCCATTAATCTGCACAGGTTTCTTAATCCCTTGGCCCAACAAACAAAAAAAAACTTGTTCTTAATTTTTATGCTTCTGTGAGTTCTGTGTTTCCTAACATTGCAGTTGAATAGCATGGCTTGAATTTTCAAGCATACCCCCCCCCCCCCCCCCCCCCCCCCCCGCAAAAGATTGGGTGGACTGCCTGAACCAACTCGGAGTTCATCTCTCGCCATTGCACCCATTGGACCCCTTTGATCATCTGAAACAGCTCAGACAGGTCACTCACTCAGGTTGTTTGGGTTGAGGGATTACAAAACTAATCTTTGCAATTTGTCCTCATAATCGGAGCCTTTAACCTTAGAGACTGAACCCTGCAGCTTCGAGTGAGGACTGGGGTGAAACGGGGTCATGGCAAGTGGAGATGGTTGGCTATTGAGATGTTAGTGGTGAATGACGGCTTAATTGCTTGGTATGTTATTTCAGGTTCTCAAGGTCAGATGAACTCTCCAGACACAGGAGATCGCATTCTGGAGTCAAGCCGTACCAGTGTGCCATCTGTGAGAAGAGGTTTGCTCGCAGTGACCACCTTTCCAAACACATCAAGGTCCACCGCTTTCCCAGAACTGGTCGGACAGCCCGGCCTGTGAACTGAACAGACTGAACACTGACCCAGCTGTAAGGGCTGCCTATGGAAACTACAGGTGAATGGGAGCAGGGGGTGGACATGGAGCCAGGACAGAGACGCACCGTTCCATTCAAGCCCATTGCAGGATGTCTGCACCTTGACCTCCTTAGAAGTGGCTGGCCTGAATGTAATTAACCCTTTGGTGCCAAAGCTGCTGAGAGATGACAGATTCAAGATGGCCAGACCCAACTACCCAAACTTTAACCTCAGGTCACTGTCCCAGCCACACCGTGTGAATCTCACATCGAAAGGTGTCCAGCTACTGTGTTCCTCACTGTCACTTCTCCTGTTACTCTGCGTGGATGTGTAGGGCGATTAAAAGCCCTTTGTCCCCTCTGAACCGCGGGTGAGACTCCATTTCAGTGCCTGAGCTATGACTCCTCCAAGTGGCACTTCTCCATGTAGACTGAAGGTTATTTACTGGATACTGTTTGCGACATGTTGTCTATGAGATGTGTAAATAAGCCAGCGAACGTTCACCCTCTCACATCATTTTAAATGTGTGACTTATTTTCCTTTTTAGGAAAGCAAGTATATCTCAAATTTATCAGACTATATGAAAAAAAAAGTAAGGCAGGATAGGGAGAGATTGATCAGACAGCTCAATCACCAAGGCTCCTCAGCTAGGGATGGGTATTAAATGCTGATCCCAGCCAGCAATGCTCACATGAACAATAACTCCAAGATATAGATTTTTTTTTATTTAGGAATGTAGTCAAAGCCACTCTCTCAGCAAGCCTGAGTACCTATGAAAAGGTTTCACTTCCCACTCACCTCAGCAATTATTTGCTCACCACAGTGATCCCGCAGTGAGCCCCAGCTGTCACAGGGAATGTCTTCCACAATCTCCACACCGAGGCATAAGGCATGGATTCAAGTCTCACTGCAGAAACACAAGCCTGACTGTTTCAGTGCTGAGGGAGTGCCTCGCTGTCGGAGGGTCAGTGCTGAGGGAGTGCCGCACTGTCGGAGGGTCAGTGCTGAGGGAGTGCCACACTGTTGGAGGGTCAGTGCTGAGGGAGTGCCGCACTGTCGGAGAGTCACTGCTGAGGGAGTGCCTCGCTGTCAGAGGGTCAGTGCTGAGGGACTGCCACACTGTCGGAGGGTCAGTGCTGAGGGAGTGCCGCCCTGTCGGAGGGTCAGTGCTGAGGGAGTGCCGCCCTGTCGGAGGGTCAGTGCTGAGGGAGTGTCGCACTGTCAGAGGGTCAGTGCTGAGGGAGTGCAGCACTGTCGGAGGGTCAGTGCTGAGGGAGTGCAGCACTGTCGGAGGGTCAGTGCTGAGGGAGTGCCGCACTGTCGGAGGGTCAGTGCTGAGGGAGTGCTGCACTGTCAGGGGGTCAGTGCTGAGGGAGTGTCGCACTGTCAGGGGGTCAGTGCTGAGGGAGTGCAGCACTGTTGGATGTGTATTTTTGACTATTTAAAATCAAGCATGAGAGTTATTTTCAGTTCCCTGTTTATTCCCCAGCCAGTTCCACTGAAACAGCTAATCCAGTCATTATCACCTCACTGTGTTTGGGATCTTGCTGTGTTAAAAATGGCTGCAATGTTTCCTATTTACAAGTGCAACTACTTTTTAAAAAAAACACTTCATTTTGGCTGTGACACAAATTGGATCGTCATGAATTTGTGTTGGGCGCTTTATACATGCAGGCCTTCATGAAGTTAAAAGAAGTCAGTTTGGCTAAAACTGATTAATGAATTTTCTGATTAATGAAAATTAACTGAATTTTCTCAGTGACCAGCTGTTCTGTTTTGTGTTGATCAGCATCTGGCACCACCTCAGCTCGTTATATTTTGATTCCAGCCACAAATCATGAGATTTATTGAATTCAATTTCATAATTTGACAAAATGACATTTGAAGTCACAAATTGAAAGTATGTCAAAAAGATCAGGAGAGCTGAAAAATGTGTTGCTGGAAAAGCGCAGCAGGTCAGGCAGCATCCAAGGAGCAGGAGAATCAACGTTTTGGGCATAAGCCCTTCTTCAGGAACCACCGTATCCAGATTCCTGAAGAAGGGCTTATGCCCAAAACGTTGATTCTCCTGCTCCTTGGATGCTGCCTGACCTGCTGCGCTTTTCCAGCAACACATTTTCAGCTCTGATCTCCAGCATCTGCAGTCCTCACTTTCTCCAAGAAGATCAAGAGAATTTCATTCACCATAGTGTTTTTGTCCTGGATCCAATCTATAACTTGTTCATTCACGTGATTTTGGTGTCACTGGCTGGGCCCAGTATTTATTGCCCGTCCCTAGTTACCCCTTGAGAAGATGGGGGTGAGCTGCCTTCTTGACCCACTGCAGTCCATGTGCTGTGGGTTGACCCACAATGCCCTTTGGGTGGGAATTCCAGGATTCTGACCAAGCGACACTGAAGGAACGGCGATATATTTCCAAGTCGGGATGGTGGGTGGTTTGGAGGGGATCTTGCAGGGGGTGAGTATTCCCATGTATCTGCTGCCCTTGTCCTTCTAGATGGAAGTGGTCGTTGGTTTGGAAGGTGCTGTCTAAAGGACCTTGGTGAGTAACCCATTTCTGTTGGGACCATTGTGCGATTCCTGATTCCCTTCAGTATCTGACAGAGTTTGGGTGTTCTAAATCTTACCTGGAATTTGGAAATCCTCAAATCATATTGCCACCTTGTTCAGTTCTCACTCAGGATTGTTATCCAATCCTGGCCAACCAATCATAAGACCCTAAGATATAGGAATAGAACTAGGCCATTTGGCCCATCGAGTCTGCTCCGCCATTCGATCACTGCCGATCTGTTTCTCTACCCCATTCTCCTGCCTTCTTCCTATAACCCTTGATCCCTTTACTAATGGAGAACCAATCTATCTCTGTCTTAAACACACTCAGTGACTTGGCCTCCACAGCCCTCTGTAGCAATGATTCCCCACCCTTTGGCTGAAGAAATTCCTCCTCATCTCAGTCCTAAAGGGTTGTCCCTTCACCCTGAGGCTGTGCCCTATGGTCCTAGTCTCTCCTACTGTTGGAAACATCTTCTCCATATCCACCAGAAAATGTCCCACCTCGCGCAGAGTATGTCGCCTGGATTTGAAGATGGCACATTCTCAACTAATCTGGGGAAATTACATCTCAGTCTGTAGTCCCTCAGGAGGTGATGGGGAGAGGATAATCAACTGGAGAATCGAGGGTTACAGGGAAAATGCAGGAAAGTGGACCTAAGGAATGTTGGATTAGCCACCATCCTATTGAATGGTGCAGCAGGTTTAAGGGTCCAAATGGCCTATTCCTAGAATCCTTACATTGAGGAAATAGATCCTTCAGCCCAACAAGCCCACACTGACCCTCCGAAGAGTAACCCACCCAGACCCATTCCGCTACTACTCTACATTTACCCCGACTAATGCACCTAACCTACAAATCCCTGAACTCTATGGGCAATTTAGCACAGCCAACTCTGCACATTTGGATTGTAGGAGGAAACCGGAGCATCCGGAGGAAACCCACGCAGACACGGAGAGAATATGCAAACTCCACACGGACAGTCGCCTGAGGCTGGGATTGAACTTGGCACTGTGAGGCAGTGGTGGTAACCACTGAGCCACTGTGCCTGTTCCTATTTCACATGGTTTTATAATATTGATTCACTCACGTGTAATTTGAAAGATTTCTCCCATATCATTACGATTTGGGATAGACAGAGTACGATGTGGTGTGTGGGACCTGCTCACGAGAGACCAGTGTTTCCAAATCTCTGCCCCAACCCCACTGGGGCTTTACCCTTCCTCATGTCTGGCTCAATAGTGGATTTGTTGTTAGAGTCTGGTCACAATGATTCCATCTCCAGATGGGGAGAAAATGAATTTCTTGCCCAGAAAATATGACATTCCTGAAATTGGGAATGCTTGTGTATGTGATGATGGATATTGTCCTTAATGAAGGAGTGATCTGTGCTGTGTCCTCACAGCCACCGTGTACACCCCTTCGATGGCTGGAGACCTTCTTCCCAGGTATCCTCTCTGATGTCAAGGCAGCACAGTGGCTCAGTGGTTAGCACTACTGCCTCATGGTACCAGGGACCCAGGTTCGATTCCAGCCTCGGGCAACTGTTTGTGTGGAGTTTGCACATTCTCCCCATGTCTGTGTGGGTTTCCTCTGGGTGCTCCAGTTTCTTCCCACAAACCAAAAATGTGCAGATTAGGTGAATTGGCCATGCTAAATTGCCCATTGTGTTTGGGGATGTGTAGTATAGATGCATTATTCAGGGGTAAATGTAGAGTAGTCGGGGAACGGGTCTGAACGGGTTACTCTTCAGAGGGTCAGTGTGTACATGCTGGCCAAATGGCCTTTTTACACATTGTAGGAATTCTAATTCCCCAACTCAGGAACCTTCAGATGAATCTGCATCTCTCCACCTGGATCCAGACAAGGCTTAATCCCATAAAATGGATTTCTGGATGGTTCATAACATGAACCTCCAATCATCCTGCAGTCCCACTCTCCTCTTTCCAACATCAGTTCCCCAAAGCTCATCTGGGAAATCTGACCCTTTAACCACTTGATTCTAAAGTCAAGCAATATTTTCTCTTAACTTTTAACAAAGTGTTCAGCATAGTGGGCATAGTGGGCGGCACGGTGGCACGGTGGTTAGCACTGCTGCCTCACAGCGCCAGAGACCCGGTTTCAATTCCCGCCTCAGGCGACTGACTGTGTGGAGTTTGCACGTTCTCCCCGTGTCTGCGTGGGTTTCCTCCAGGTGCTCCGGTTTCCTCCCACAGTCCAAAGATGTGCAGGTCAGGTGAATTGGCCTTGCTAAATTGCCCATAGTGTTAGGTAAGGGGTAAATGTAGATGTAGGGGTATGGGTGGGTTACGCTTCGGCGGGGCGGTGTGGACTTGTTGGGCCGAAGGGCCTGTTTCCACACTGTAAGTAATCTAATCTAATCTAATAAACAGTTGCTGTTAAGAGGATATAATCTTCTTGGGTTGTTTTGCTTCTAACATTGTCCCAAAGATTAATCTTCCAATTCCTGGAGCCTTCAGGACAAATCTAAAGCCAAACTTAAAAATGTCCCTAAAATGTAAAATATTTAGGTGAGGCTTTCACTGAGATCACAAAAGCAAAATACTGTGGATGCTGGGAATTCAAACTTGGAAGAGGAAATGCTGGAGATACTCAGTGAGGCCAGGCAGTATCTGTGGAGGAAAACAGGATAAAGGTTTCAGGATGTTATCTGACAATAGAAACTAGTAATTGAATTTACTCCCTTTAATTGAGAATAATATGTGGAAGTGAGTGAGTTGCACTGCAAACAGCTTTATGCAGAGACAGCTTACATCCAGACATATCTCTTAGACCCTGCAGCTCCCAGGGTTAAACTTTGATTGTGTTATTGTCAGGATTGGAGGCGATGCTGGTTTGTTTTGTGTGGCATGGTTTTGGTAATATAACTATTGGCACACTCACTGGGGAGGAGTCCCATGCTCTTCATTGAAAGAGAGATTTTTACATCCATCTAAGAATGGTCATGTTTCGCTCACAGGCCAGTCCCTCTGACAGTGCAGCACTCCCTCGTCACTGCACTACACATGTCAGCCTGGAGTATGGCCTCAGGTCTCTGGATGTGGGGCTTGAACCAATAACCTTCTGGAGTGAGTGTGGAGAGATGTTTCTGTCAGATCCCCTCACTTGTTCTTCTGTTTCTGTGCTGTTGCTCCCACGTAGTCTCCCATGCTGTTCCCATCTCCTGTCTGGATCTCACCAGTTTCTCTTGTGTGATTTGGTGCCAGTGAGAGGATAGGATAACATTCAGCTCGGACAACATCTAGACAATACCAGCCTTATTGTTGTCCCTGTAGTGGCTGGAAAATGGTTGTTAATTTCGTAACTTATACACATCAGAGAGCAGCCTATATAAATATTTAGCAGTGTGTTAATTTTGACACAGTACATTATTTTTAATGTAACAGATCTTGTTTGCATCCTATGAATGTGTGTGTACATATCCTGTATCCAGCTAGTCTCTATATAGTTAAACTATTTGACATTTCTCTCTGATTATGTAAATCTTGTCATTTGTGTGATGTACATAAAAAATTCCATATATTTTCTTTTGTTCCATAAAATGTACAGCATATACTTTAAAAGGAATAACATTAAATTCTGACTATGAGAGAGTTTCTAATTAATTGCTTCTTACAATGTTGGAATTGGTATTTGATGGGCTCAACAACTTTGGGCATTGTAACTGTCATCACTACAACGCTCAGGTGCACACTTGACTTTCTATCATCATCCTCTCTGTTTATCCTCCAAGACAAATCATCTGGCACGTTGGATTCCATCAGGGTGAGAGCACCCAGAGGGACCCTGCTGTGAAGGGGGAAGGATACCACAGATAATTGATTTTTGGGTGATTTGCAATTTCAGGATCTTTCCTCCTCGTGTTTTCTCTCCATTTCTGAGTCTTTGCTTTTGAGATTTCTGAACCTGGCTGCACCAACTGCAGAGATTTTGACTGGCATTTAATGGAATTCAAAGTTGGAATTCTGACAATTAAGCCTTGCTCGTATGTTTGTAACAATATCATGTCTTTGTAACAATGTTGTGTGTTTGTAACAATGTCATGTATTTGTAACAATGTTGCATCTTTCTAACAATGTGTATTTGTAACATTGTCATGTGTTTGTAATAATGTCGTGTGTTTGTAACAATGTTGTGTGTTTGTAATAAGGTGTCTTCGTAACAATGTGTGTTTGTAACAATGTCGTGTGTTTGTAATAATGTGTCGTTATAACAATGTCATGTCTTTGTAACAATGTTGTGTCTTTGTAACAATGTTCGTGTGTTTGTAACAGTATTCAAGGTTGTGTGTTTGTAACATTGTCATGTGTTTGTAACAATATTGTGTGTTTGTAATATTGTGTATTTGTAACAATGTCATCTGTTTGTAACAATATAATGTCTTTGTAATAATGTTGTGTCTTTGTAACAATGTGTGTTTGTAACAATATTGTGTGTCTGGAACAATAAGCAAACCAAGGACAACACTGAGTCCTTGGTTGCTTAGAATCATATCATAGAATCCCTACAGTGTGGAAACAGGCCCATTGGCCCAAAAAGTCCATACCAACCCTCCGAAGAGTATCCCATCCAAACCTACAGTTTACCCCTGACTAATGCACCTAACTTACTCATCCCTGAGCACTATGGGCAATTTAGCATGGCCACTTCACCTAACCCACATATATTTGGACTGTGGGAGGAAACTGAGCACCTGAAGGAAACTCACAAAGACACAGGGAGAACGTACAAACTCCAGACAGACAGTCACCTGAGGCTGGAATCGGACCCAGGTTCCTGGTGCCGTGAGGTAGCAGTGCTAACCACTGAGCCACCATGCCGCCCCAATGAGTGACCCACTGGAAAGACTCCACAGACTCTCACAAAAAACTGAAGGATGAAAGTAGAACAAGGGGGCACAGCCTCAAAATAAGGGGGAGCAGATTTCAGACGGAGCTGAAAAAAAACTTCATCCAAAGAGTGTTAGAATTGCTTGCCCAGTGAAGTGGTTGAGGCTACCTTATTGAATGATTTTAAAGCAACAATGGATGGGTTTTTGAACATAGAGTCATAGAGTCATAGAGATGTACAGCATGGAAACAGACCCTTCGGTCCAACCCGTCCATACCGAACAGATAATCCGACCCAATCTAGTCCCACCTGCCACCACCCGGCCCATATCCCTCCAAACCCTTCCTATTCATATACCCATCCAAATGCTTCTTAAATGTTGCAATTGTACCAACCTCCACCACATCCTCTGGCAGCTCATTCTACACATGTACCACCCTCTGTGTGAAAATGTTGCCCCCTAGTCTCTTTTATATCTTTTCCCTCTCACCCTAAACCTATGCTCTCTAGTTCTGGACTCCCCAACCCCAGGGAAAAGACTTTGTCTATTTATCCTACCCATGCCCCTCATAATTTTGTAAACCTCTATAAGGTCACCCCTCAGCCTCCCACTCTCCAGGGAAAACAGCCCCAGCCTGTTCAGCGTCTCCCTATAGCTCAAATCCTCCAACCCTGGCAATATTCTTGTAAATCTTTTCTGAACCCTTTCAAGTTTCACAACATCTTTCCAATAGGAAGGAGACCAGAATTGCACGCAATATTCCAACAGTGGCCTAACCAATGTCCTGTACAGCCGCAACATGACCTCCCAACTCCTGTACTCAATGCTCTGACCAATAAAGGAAAGCATATCAAACGCCTTCTTCACTATCCTATCTACCTGTGACTCCACTTTTAAGGAGCTATGAACCTGCACTCCAAGGTCTCTTTGTTCAGCAACACTCCCCAGGACCTTACCATTAAGTGTATAAGTCCTGCTAAGACTTGCTTTCCCAAAATGCAGCACCTGGCATTTATCTGAATTAAACTCCATCTGCCACTTCTCAACCCATTGGCCCATCTGATCAAGATCCTGTTGTAATCTGAGGTAACACTCTTCGCTGTCCACTACACCTCCAATTTTGGTGTCATCTGCAAACTTACTAACTGTACCTCTTATGCTCACATCAAAATCATTTATATAAATGACAAAAAGTAGAGGACCCAGTACCGATACTTGTGGCACTCCACTGGTCACAGGCCTCCAGTCTGAAAAACAACCCTCCACTACCACCCTCTGTCTTCTACCTTTGGGCCAGCTCTGTATCCAAATGACTAGTTCTCCCTGTATTCCATGAGTTCTAACCTTGCTAATCACTCTCCCATGGGGAACCTTGTCGAACACCTTACTGAAGTCCATATAGATCACATCTACTGCTCTGCTCTCATCAATCTTCTTTGTTGCTTCTTCAAAAAACTCAATCAAGTTTGTGAGACATGATTTCCCACACACAAAGCCATGTTGACCATCCCTAATCAGTCCTTGCCTTTCCAAATACATGTACATCCTGTCCCTCAGGATTCCCTACAACAACTTGCCCACCACGGACGTGAGGCTCACTGGTCTATAGTTCCCTGGCTTGTCTTTACCGCCCTTCTTAAACAGTGGCACCACGTTTGCCAACCTCCAGTCTTCCGGCACCTCACCTGTGACTATTGATGATACAAACATCTCAGCAAGAGGCCCAGCAATCACTTCTCTAGCTTCCCATAGAGTTCTCGGGTGCACCTGATCAGTAGCTCGGGATTTATCCACCTTTAACCGTTTCAAGACATCCAGCACTTCCTCCTCTGTAATCTGGACATTTTACAAGGTGTCACCATCTATTTCCCTACAGTCTATATCTTCCATATCCTTTTCCACAGTAAATACTGATGCAAAATATTCATTTCGTATCTCCCCCATTTTCTGTGGCTCCACACAAAGTAAAGCAAGTAATGGTTATGGTGAGAGGGCTGGTAAGTGGAACTGAGGCCATGATCTTATTGAATGGTAGAGCAGGCTCGAGGGGCCAGATGGCCTACTCCTGCTCCTAATTCTGATGTTCTTATGTTGGTCTGAGCTCAGACACCAGCTATCCCAAATGCTGCCTCTGGTTACTGACTGTCAGGCATTTCAGCCATGTCACCACGTTGGCACTATGCCAAGATGGTATGGGTACTTGGTATTGCTGGGTTGTGTTAGCACTTCAGCATCTGCAGGCATCATGTGAGCTCCCAAAGGTTTTCAAGGGGGAGAGTTTGAGCTTCTTGGTATGAAGCTGGTCTACATTGCAGGTCCCTGGTGTGTCGAGCTGAGTTGTCAGGATTACTGCTCGATGGAGTTTCAGATTGGTCTAAAGGCTGAGTCCTCTGGGACCCAGATTGAGGGTGAAAGTTTACTAAAGGTGACCCTTGCTTTGACTCTCCTTGCCTTCGCCTTAATCAACAGAGACAGCTTATGAGAGAGTGTGCTTCTGAGATAAATGGTCTTATCTTCTGCTGAGAGGTTGAGGACTGAGGACTAGGGCTGGAGAAGGGACACTCCTGGAGAAGGCTGGGGCATTACTGCATTTCTCTTTGTGTTGATCATAATGTCAAAAGCAGGTCACGACCCTCTTCTGCGAGCTCGCAAAGGGGACGACAAAGGGGAATGTCCTTCACATCTTGGGATGTCCCAAACTGTTTCCTCACCAACTCCATCATGGGAAACGAGACAACCAATTTCTGCACAGTAAGATCCCACAAAGAGGAGTTTGCGAGTAACCAGGTCTCAATTAATCTCAGAAGTGATATGGCACAGATAAAGGCCATTTGGCCCATCAGAGGAAGGGGAAGCTATCCATAGTGGACACCATTTGTGCTGTTGGAGGAAATCTGAACATATAAAACATCAGCCATCTGGAGTGACTCGTTCAGAATTCACCCCCCCACTTCCTTCCCCAACAAGCACAAGCTCATCCAAAACTCCATGACTGATAACAAACACCTTCACACTCGTTACCGGAATACTCACTGATATCCATTGGCTCCTGTCCCACACAAACCTCTTTAATTAAATTCTCACCCTCAGGATCAAGTCTCTCTGTGGTCTTACCCTTTCCTATAACTGCATGGTTCCTTTCCATCACACAAGCCAACCTTCTATCCATTGACGCCATCTACACTTCTCGTTGCCATGGTAAGGCAGCCAACACCATCAAAGGCCCCTCCCACCCCAGTTGTAACCTCTTCCAACCTTTCCATCAGGCAGAAGATCCAAAAGCTTAAACACAAGTACCGACAGGTTCAAGAACAACTTCCTCCCCGCTAGATTTATTTTAGTTATTAGATTTCTGAATAGACCTCTCAAATTTTAAATTTAATGTTCTCCTCACTTTCTGTGCACCTTCTCTGCTGCTGTAACATTGTATTCATCGCTCTGTTCTATCACCCTAATGCACTTTATAGACAATAGACAATAGACAATAGGTGCAGGAGTAGGCCATTCTGCCCTTCGAGACTACACCACTATTCAATATGATCATAGCTGATCATCCTTAATCAGTATCCTGTTCCTGCCTTATCCCCATAATCCTTGATTCTATTATCCTTGAGAGCTCTATCCAACTCTTTCTTAAATGAATCCAGAGACTGGGCCTCCACTGCCCTCTGGGGTAGAGCATTCCACACAGCCACCACTCTCTGGGTGAAGAAGTTTCTCCTCATCTCTGTCCTAAATGGTCTACTCCCGTATTTTTGTCTGGTCTGATCTGCCTGTACTGCACGCAAAACCAAACTTTTCACTGTACTGAGGTACGCGACAATAATAAATCAAATTAAATTAAATCAAACATTCTTTGTTAGCCAACTCCCCATCACCACCTCCATTCTCAGTGAAAAATCCTGCCAATGCTGCAATTCCAGACCCTATCCACTTTTCCATGACCTCATCTACAATTATTTTCATATCTTTACTGTGAAATAACACTGTAAATTCGACCTGATTCCCAAATCCACAGAATGTAAGCTAAAAGTATTTTTTCTTTATCGCATACCTTTCGTCACCATCTGATTAAACCCTCCCAGTAAGGGCAGGTTTACCAGGAGGACATTTTTCTATTCATTCCTGGGATGCAATAGTGTCCTTTGGTATTTCTTACAAATCTCACATCGACAGCTTATTTCTTCTATCACCATTCCTCACTTCTGCATGCTTTACTGAGATTATTAACCTTGTGGAGGATGAATGGCTGAAGTCCCCAGTTAGTTTTCTAATTTAGCACAATTTAATTTTTACCCTTTAAATTTCTGTCCCCTGATGTCACTAACGCATCCTTAATTTCTTTAGTGGGGAAAGTTACGTTCCATTAAAGGAATGCATTAACGTCTCAATTGTGTAAATTGCAAATGCATAGACTTTTCAAATGCAATAGCTTTCTCATTTTCCATATACAGTTTCATCTGAGCTTCCTTCATCAATGGCCAGCTTCACAATGATGGTATCTGACCAGACACTATGCTCTTAGTAAAAAAACTGATTCTGGCTAATTTACAAAGAAGTGCTTATCTTTTTAAAGATTTTACTTATCAACACCTGGGACTGATGTAATTCCTTAATTTATTCTGATCCTGATTAGTCAGTGAGTCTGGTATTTTACTAAATAAAAATAGAAAGAACTGCAGATGCTGTCCGTCAGAAACAAAAACAGAATTGCTGGAAAAGCTCAGCAGGTCTGGCAGCATCTGCGAAGAGAAATCAGAGTTAATGTTTTGGATCAGGTGACTGTTCCCCAAGAATCTGATAGTTTTCCATTTAGTTTCAGGAATGGGGACTTCCATCAAGGTCAGTACTTTCACTGTTCTCGACATCACCTGTCCATGTCCTACAGTGTTACTGAGATAATCATAGAATCCCCTATGGGAAGCAAACCATTTAGCCCACTCCAACCCTCTGAAGGGCATCCAAATCAGACCAATCCCCATCACCCTGCATTTCCCATGGTTAACCCATCTGGCCTGCACCTCTTTGGACTGTGGGAGGAAACCAGAGCACACCCAGGAAATCGTGGGGAGAATGTGCAAACTCCACACAGACAGTCGTGTGAGGATGGAATCAAACCTGGGTCCCTGGCGCTGTGAGGCAGCAGTGCTAACCACTGAGCTACCATACGGCCCTAGATAAGTCAGCCTCACTTTTACAAACTCACTATCGGCAAAGATTTATGACTAAAGTTAGCTAATTTTAGCTGTTTTAATAAGGGTCCCAATTGTGTTACACGTTCTTTCTGAATTTTGCTGTATATTAATACATCAACTAAGTAAACCACAGAATTAGGTACATTAACTGTCACTTGGTTCACAAGTATTTGGAATGTATCGGTAGTGATTTTAAACCTTATTGATAGGCCCCATGTGGTGATTCAAAAGTTAGCATTTCTGTAGCCCTTGATGTCAATGGTACCAATCATTCCCCTTCACTAAATCAGTCTTATAAGAGATGAGGCACTGCTAATCCCATTGATACAATCTTCTAACATGAGAATTGTGCATAATTTTTTTGCTACTGAATTTGCTTTTCTGTAATCTCTACAGAACCTAATCGACCCAACAGCTTTAGGAACTAATACCGCTGGGAAATTCTAATTAGTTTGATGAGGTTTAGTTAAGCAATTTTCTAACAGGTACCAAATTTCTGTTTTCAAACTGAGCTTATGTGTTTGAGTGGAATGTTGTTTTACTGCTTTTGATTCCGCTACAACCTCACCATGTCTGGTTAAGTTTGATACTCACATGGATCTGTACAGAACTGAGGTGAGGAGGAATTTCTTCAGCCAGAGGATGGGGAACCTGTGGAACTCATTACCACAGAGGGCTGTGGAGGGCAAGGCATTGAGTGTCTTTAAGACAGAGATAGACAGGTTCCGGATTAGTAAGGGGATTGAGGGTTACAGAGAGAAGGCAGGAGAATGGGGCTCAGAAACATATCAGCCATGATTGAGAGGCAGAGCAGACTCAATGGGCCGAATGGTCTAATTCTGCTCCTGTGTCTTTGATCTCTTTTGTCTTCAAACATTTCCTGGATCAATCTGAATGGAACTCTTTTCATTTGACCAAACATTAATTGGAATGATTTAAATCCAGTAGATTTATTTAGGGAATCTGTGAAGAAATCTAGACCTTTCTCCCACTTCTGAGGATATTTGTGATAAAATGCTTATATCATAATTTTGGGAGTCTAATGGCATTACTGTATATCTTTGGTGATGATACAATGTAGATGGTAACTCATTTAACCTGAGTTACTTAATACGTCTTAATATGTACTCTTGAAACCTTGGTCTGACTGTATTTGTATTGATAGACCATTGTAGTGATTGTAATGAGGTTAGTCAGCTGGATAGGGACTGTTAACCTGGTCCAATTGGGGCGTCCAGGCTGACAGATACTAACAGGGGTGTCAGAGCTGCTGGGTGAATCCTCTGTCAAAGCTGTGCCACAGTGACTCGGTGACAGGATACCAGCCTCAGTTACTGGTGGCAATGAGAGAAAAGCACACTCCTGAAGACATTCACTTACAACCATCGTCTTTAAGTTGGGTTAAGCATTTCTAGCATCGTCAGGGGCAGGTCATGCCTCGCAAACCTTATTGAATTCATTGAGGATGTGACAAAACACATTGATGAAGGTAGAGCAGTGGATGTGGTGTACATAGATTTTAGCAAGGAATTTGATAAGGTTCCCCATGGTAGGCTCATTCAGAAAGTAAGGAGGCCTGGGATACAGGGAGTTCTGGCTGTCTGGATACAGAATTGGTTGGCTCAAAAAAGACAGAGGGTGGTGATAGATGGAAAGTATTCAGCCTGGAGCTGGGTGACCAGTGGTGCTCCTCAGGGGTCAGTTCTGGGACCACAGTTCTTTGTAATTTTTATAAATTATTTGGATTAGGAAGTGGAAGGGTGGGTTAGTAAGTTTGCCGAAGACACGAGGGTTGGGGGAGTGATGGATAGTGTGGAAGGCTGTTGTAGGTTGCAACAGGACATTGACAGGATGTAGAGCTGGGCTGAGAAGTGGCAGATGGATTTCAACCTGGAAAAGTGCAAAGTGATTCACTTTGGAAGGTCAAATTTGAATGCAGATTACAGGGTTAAAGGCAGGATTCTTGGCAGTGTGGAGGAACAGAGGGATCTTGGGGCCCACGTCCATTGATCCCTCAATGTTGCCACCCAAATTGATAAGGTTGTCAAGAAGGCATATGGTGAGTTGGCCTTCATTAGCAGGGGGATTGAATTTAAGAGCCGCGAGGTTATGCTGCAGTTCCATGGAGTGCTCATTAGACTATGCTTGGAATATTGTGTTCAGTTCTGGTCGCCTCATTATAGGAAGGATATAGATGCTTTAGAGATGGTGCTGAGGAGATTTACCAGGATGCTGCCTGGACTGGAGGGCAGGAAGCTGGGAAGAAAGGTTGAGGGAGCTAGGGCTTTTCTCATTGGAGTGAAGAAGGATGAGAGGTGACTTGATAAAGGTGTACAAGATGGTGAGAGGCAGAGATAGAGAGGATAACCAGAGACTTTTTCCCAGGGTGGAATAGCTATCGCAAGAGGGCATAATTTTAAGGCATTTAGGGGAAGGTTTAGGGCAGATGTCAGAGGTCAGTTATTTACTCAGAGAGTGGTGGGTGTGTGGAATGCACTGCCAACGGTGGGAGTAGTGTTGGATACATTAGGGATATTTAAGCGACTCTTGGATAGGCACATGGATGATAGTAAAATGAAGGGTATGTAGGTTAATCTGATCTTAGAGCAGGATAAAGGCCGGCACAACATCGAAGGCTGAAGGGCCTGGACTGTGCTTTACTGTTCTATGTTCTTAATATAATTATACCTTTCAATGTATGATTTAAAGGAATAGGGTTATCTCTCACTTATATAACTCAGGCCTTCTACATGCAGCATCTCATTGTTGTAGATAAAACGTAAATCTAATTGTGGTATTTTTCTGATGAGCTCCTTTATCAGATTTGCTCTTATTAACCCTAATGTTTCCCATGGGCTTCCCTGCAATTTCCAGCATTCCGAATGAACATGTCCCACATGATCACAACACAGTCACTTCGAGCTTTGATTCCCATCTCCATCATCAGCTCCTTCCGTTTTGAACAGAGAGCGGGAGGTCCAGGCTATGATCAGCTGTCAGTATACATGTGTGTGTGCATGTGTGTGTGTGTGTGTGCACACGTGTGTGTGTGTGTGTGTGTGTGTGTGTTGTGTGAGCACAGCTGGGTGTGTCCTTACCCTTTCTTCCTCTCTCCCACCTTCCCTGATGAAAAGCATGTTTGGTTTGATTGGTCAGTGGATAACTTTCAGCCAATCCCACTGCTTTTCACGCTGTTGTAACCCTCTGGTCTTCAACATGAGTTCCAATTACTGACAGCAGTGAATGTTCAAATGCTTCCAATTCTGCCTGTATTCAATGGTCAAAATCATTTTGGTTCACTCTTTCAGCTTCAGTTTCATCAGCCCAGACTGTTTCCTTAAGTTTTAAAACTCTTGCCTAAGTAATTCAGGATTAACTGATATGCACCCAAAGTGACCTTTCATCATTGGGTTCGAATCCACTGAAACACTGCTGGATAAATCCTGACCTGGCAGCCTGGCCTGCACACGCACTGTCCAGTTTTCCCTCACCCTCTTTGTTTGTTTTATAACTTCTTCAAATGGCATAAAGAATACCTCTGAATCCACTTCCTCAAGTTTGTAGGACCTGTACAAATGTAAACATTTCCTTCCTGCACTCCAGCCTTTTAAATTGTTTTAATTCCCACTCTTTATCTTTTTCTCTCCCCTGAATCGCAATTTACTGTCTCTTAAGTGCTATTGCTTTTTGTCTCCTCCCTGATGTACTCTCTCTCTTTCGCCTCTTTCTGAGGTTCATGTCTGTTAAGCTCCACATCACGTTCCACCCTTCTCATTTCCAAATCCACAGATTCCCTACAGTATGGAAACAGCCCTTTGGCCCAACAGGTCCACATCAACTCTCCAAAGAGTAACCCACCCAGACCCATACCCCTATATTTACCCCTGACTAATGCATCTAACCTACACATCCCAGAACACTATGGCCAATTTCCTATGGCCAATTCACCCTTTAACCCCATTGGTTTATAGATAGGATTGGGGTCCTCTCAAACACATGCGCGCGCACACACACACACACACACACGCACAGACATGAACCCATGTTTGCTCTCACACACCCAGATGTGCTCACACAACACACACACACACAAACACACACACACACACACACACGCGTGCGCGCACACACACACACACACACGTACACTGACACACACACACAGACATGAACCCATGTTTGGTCTCACACACCCAAATGTGCTCACACACACATACACACACATGCACACAAAAACACAGACAGACACACACATGCTACACACACATGCACATTCTCTCTCACACACACATGCACACACAGACATAGGCGTGCACATGCATGCATCTACATACGCACGCATGCAGACATACTCAGTCTCATACACATGTGCACACACAGGTGCACATGCATGCAAACACATACGCACACGTAGACACACACACAGAGACACACACGCACGCACATGCACACAAAGACAGACATATATACACACACACGCACACACATGAACACATATACAGACATACACGCACATGCACACGCACATTCACAGGCACACATAGACACAACATGAACAAGGACAATTAAACTGCGATATGTCCCTGCTGTCAACATCAGTAAAAAACAGAGAGATAAGATTAGCTGGTTAAACATTAATTCTACACGACCTGTACAGAGGTTTCACTGGCCTTCACAGTTAACATTTAATGGGTTTCATGCAGTCTCCATAACAACATCCTGAAAAAACTTTGAAGTTCAGTTGAAAAAAAGGGAATGACATCTCCAAAGACTAATCTATAAGCGAATGTATTTACACAATGTCACACTTGGAAAACTGTGTCTGACCTTTCTGTAACACAGTAACCTCTGTTTAATTGGCCTTTTTGAATTGCGTCCTGAGGTTACATCCATTGCGTGTGTGATTCCATTCCATCACTGCTTTCCTGTCCCAACAACCACCAGCTCCTACAGACCCTGGGATCCAGGTGACAGCACAATGAGAAACCAGTCCATGCCCGTTAACCAGAATGGGCAGATAACCAAGGTATAACTCAGAGAGGACCTCCCTCCTTCAGCCCAGGCCTGTCGAGGCCATACCCATCGTTCTAATCTCATTTTGTTCACTCATCACAGCTTCAGAAACTCAGAGTAATGTTGCTCGTAGCATAAGTAGAGAAATAATTTCATTTCTACAGCACCTTTCATGACTTCAGTCCCACCCCTGAAGTGTGTTCCAACCAATGAAAGTGTTTTGAGGTCCAGTTGGTGATGTACTTCACAGCATTCTCCTGATATACAAAGGCATGATCCTGAAAGAATTAACTGCTCAGTTAAAAGCAAAATGCTGCCGATGCTGTAAATCTGAAATAAAAACAGGAGCTGCTGGAGAATCTCAGCAAATCTGGAGACAGAAACAGAGTTAATGTTTTGAGTTTAATGTGATTCTTTCTTGGACGGAGTTGAAACTGCATTAAGCTTCACACAGTCTGATAATTTCACACATTGTTCCTGCAACCTTAATAAATTCTTCCCAGCAGAACCACCACTCAATTATGGCTCTCCCTCTCTTACTGCAGCCTATTGAAGTCTTTCAGCTATCTTCTTCTGTTAAACAATGCTGGCTTTAGTTTTTAAATTGCTCTTTTCTTACAATAATCTCACTTTGTGACTTTCCCGGGACTGTGACTATGGGTGTAACATATTTCCAAGGCATTGATTTCCCTGCTACAGTCTGTGCACTAAGGAGATCTGGAAATTCTCCTTTTTCTTTTGTTTCTAATCTCCCCAGCCTGTTTGTACGCCATTACTTTAAAATTTTGAAGTTAATTCATGGAGCTCTGACATATCCACTTCCTCGCTGAACCTTAAAGCAGGAGTGTTTAAGTTTAAATTCCCTGCAGTATGGAAACATGTCCTTCGGCCCAACAAGTCCACACCGACCCCCTGAAGAGTAACCCATCCAGACTTATTCCCCTACATTTACCTCTGGTTAGGACATCTCACACTATGGGCAATTTAGCACAGCCAATCCACCTGACCGCACATTGTGGGAGGAAACCAGAGCACACCCACACAGACAGTCGCCTGAGGTGGGAATCGAACCCAGGTCCCTGGTGCTAACCATTGAGCCACTGTGCTACCCTCAGACCTCTGAATTTCCCAATGGGATCCATAAGTGCTAAGTGTGACCAGTTTGATTTGATTAATTACCATCATGTGTACCGAGGCACGGTGAAAAGTGTTGTTTTATGTACTTTACAGGCAGATTGTACTATACCAGTGCATCAGGGTAACAGCAGGGTAACAGAGTGCAGCATAGTGTTACAGCATCGGGACGATCAACATTAACATCTGAGATGTCCGTTCAAAAGTCTGACAACAGTGAGGCACAAGCTGTTCCTGAATCTGTTTGTACATGTACACAAATGTTTATATCTTCTGCTTGATGGAAGAGAGTATACCCGGGCTGGGAGAGGTCTGCGATGATGATGGCTGCTTTCCTGAGGCAGTGGGAAGTATAGATGGAGTCAGTGGGTGGGAGGCTGGTTGGTGTGATGGAGTGGGCTGTGTTCACAACTCTCTGTAGTTTCTTGCGGTCCTGGGCAGAGCAGTTGCCAAACCTCACTGTGATGCATCTGGATAGGATGCTTTCTATGGCGCATCTATAAAAATTAGTAAGCTGAATTTCCTTACCCTCCTGAGGAAGTAGAGACATTGTTGTGCTTTCTTGACCATTGCATCGATGTGAATGCACCAGGACAGATTGTTGGTGATGGTCACTCCCAGGAACCTGAAGCTCTTGACCCTCTCCCCCTCAGCCCCACCGATACAGACAGGGGGCCCTTCTCTCTGCTTCCTGAAGACAATGACCAGCTCCTTCAGTTCACTGACACTGAGGGAGAGATTGGTGTCTTTCCCACACTGAGCTCTCTATCTCCTTCCTGGATTCTGTCTCATCGGTGTTTGAGATCCAACCTACAATAGTGGTGTTGTCAGTAAATGTGTGAGTGGAGTTGGGATGGAATTTGGCTGCACAGTCAGTATAGTAAGGGGCTGAGTACGCAGACTTGTGGGACATCAGCGTTGAGGATTATGGTGAAGGGGTGTGTGGTTGCCTGTCCTTACTGATTGTGGTCCGTGAGTCAGGAAGTTGGGAATCCAGTTACCAGTTGGGGGGAGTTTGGGTGGGAGGTGGGGTTGTAGGTTGGGCAGAGACCTAGCCCTGGAGTTTTGAGATGAGTTTGTTTGGAATTATGATGTTGAAGGCAGTGTTGTAGCCAATAAATAGGAGCCTGGTGTTGGTATCCTTCTATCTTTGTTCCAGGGATGAGTGTAGGGCCAGGGAGTGTGCTGTGGATTTGAAGTTCTTTCTGATCTCCATTACTGGCTAACAGGTCTGAAAGGAAGGCTTTAGCCTAGACGCTGCCTCTGCCTTATCGTCCTTTCCCCATGTTTCTGGTTGTTTCTTCAAGCTGCTGGCTGTCTGTGTGAGCAGTGCTTCAGTCCAACCTTTTCAATAATAGTCTCAGGTACGAGTGACGATCACATAGTCTGGCCTGACTTGGGCCCAGATTGGGCCCTGATTCAAATTTTCAAACTATAGCAGTCAGCGTTTGACACCAAAGACCTCTGTAAGTCAACAAAAACCTGAGATTGCAGAGTAGATGTGGTCTCAACAATACTTCACCTAGTGGTGTCACCGCATCCTGCAGACTGAGTGGGAGGATCATCAAACATACACTAATGCCCATCTCAAAGCCAAATCCACAAACGTTTCAGGAAATCTCCTGCAAAAATCCATTGCAGCAGACTGGACACTGTGTCAGGAAATGGCAAGTGTCTTCCTGACTAAACTCTGCCTCCTCAGATCACAAACAGCCAGTGTTCTGGGGAAAGACAAAGATCCTCAGCATCTCTTGATGAAGTGCAGCAGCCTCACCATGAACAACTGAGAGGAATTTGCCGTCAATCGTTCAAAATGGTGACAGCATGCCCATAAGCTCAGACTTTTCTCTCTGGAGAGGAGGAGGAAGAGAGGAGACCTGATCGAGGTGTACAAAGTAATGAGTGGAATAGATAGAGTCAATAGCCAGAGACTTTTCCCCAGGGCAGGATTGACTGGCTCAAGGGGTCATAGTTTGAAGATATTAGGAGGAAGGTATAGAGGAGATGTCAGAGGGAGGTTCTTTATGCAGAGAGTGGTGAATGCATGGAATGCGTTACCAGCGGTGGTGGTGGAAGCAGAGTCACTGGGGACAGTTAAGTGACTGCTGGACTGGCACATGGAGAGCAGTGAGTTGAGGGGTGCGTAGGTTGTTACTATAGTTTACATTAGGATTAAATCTCGGCAGAACATCATGGGTCAAAGGGTACGTTCTGTGCTGTACTTTTCTATGTTCAATGTTCTATATAGCCCATCATGCTTTGAATCCTAAAGGCAGGCTGGTGACAGGGCTTATGCCCGAAATGTCGATTCTCCTGCTCTTCAGATGCTGCCTGACTGGCTGTGCTTTTCCACACTCTTCGACTCTGATCTCCAGTATCTGCAGTCCTCACTTTCTCCTGGTGACTGAAAAGGCAAGGAAAAGAAGCACCACCTGTTCCCTGGTCCCCTCTGTCCCGTCCCATGGGACTAATGTTCTCTGTGGTCAAACGTTGTGGTGCTGGAAAGGCATAGCCAGTCAGGCAGCATCCGAGAAGCAAGAGAGTTGATGTTTCAAGCTGTGGGTCAACAACTGGCCAATTCAGTCACATGGAGACCCACAACAAAACCTTCCCTGGACCTCAGCCTCAAACTGAGAGCCAGCCAATGATAAGACATGAACAACCAATTAAAACTAACTTCCACTTGCTGTTCTGAAGACAGAAAACTATCAGCTGCTGCCATTGCCTTGGTTTGGTTTTTAAACTTTTTTTAAACCTTCTCCATCACGATGAACCTCTCCCAATCCTTCAATCCTCGGAGGCATCTTCATTCCTTTAATTTTGGTCCCATGTCCATACTGGATTTCCATAGCTCCGCTTTTGGCTACCATCCCTTCCGCTTCTCCGTCATGATTTGCTCCTTTAAGTCACTCCTTAACATTTATCTTTGTGAACAAAATTTTGATGAACAATCTTAATACCTGCTTCTGGGATAGTGTCAAACTTTATTTGATCATGCCCCTGAGATATTTTATGTTATCATAGGCTCTGTATTCATCAAAGATCCTCCGACAGCACCTTCCAAACCCACAACCATTTCCATCTAGAAGGACAAGGACAACACGGGAACATTATCCTTGCAAGTTTGTGGGCGGCACGGTGGCACAGTGGTTAGCACTGCTGCCTCACAGTGCCAGAGACCCGGGTTCAATTCCCGCCTCAGGCGACTGACTGTGTGGAGTTTGCACATTCTCCCCGTGTCTGCGTGGGTTTCCTCCGGGTGCTCCGGTTTCCTCCCACAGTCCAAAGATGTGCAGGTTAGGTGAATTGGCCATGCTAAATTGCCCGTAGTGTTAGGTAAGGGGTAGATGTAGATGTAGGGGTATGGGTGGGTTACGCTTCGGCGGGGCGGTGTGGACTTGTTGGGCCGAAGGGCCTGTTTCCACACTGTAAGTAATCTAATCTAAAAGTTCCCCTCCAAGCCCCTCCCCATCCTGACTTGGAAATATATCGCCATTCCTTCAGTGTCCCTGGGTCAGAATCCTAGAATTCCCTCCCTAAGGGCATTGTGGGTCTACCCACAGCACATGGACTGCAGCGGGTCAAGAAGGCAGCTCATCCCCACCTTCTCAAGGGGGCAACTAGGGACAGGCAATAAATACTGGGGTATAAACAATGACTGCAGATGCTGGAAAGCAAATACTGGATTAGTGGTGCTGGAAGACCACAGCAGTTCAGGCAGCATCCAACGAGCAGCATCCAATAAATACTGGGCCCAGCCAGCAACACCCTCGTCATAAGAAAAACTAAGAATGCAATTTTTTGACATTGTTCCTATTTTTTTAAGAAATCTCAGAATGTGGTCACCATTGGCAGGGACAGAATTTATTGTTCATCTCTAGCTGTCCTGAGAAGACAGTACTGATGGGTTTTCAGCCTAAATCACTGAGAACAATCTGATACAATGAATATCCCATAAGAGGGCAGCAGTGAGTGGGTTTTATTGCTGTTGGACTGGAGTCACACACATGCCCAGGGCAATAGGCTTCGTCTTGAAAGGATCTTTGTTGGGTTTTTATGACCGTGTGCGTTTTTACTTACCCCAGTACTCTTTTGTTGAACATTATACTTAGTTCCAATTCTTAACCTGCCAGCTGGAGGACCTGCCTTCCATCCAATGCTCTTAAATAATGGTTCAGACGTCATACCCTCACCTCTGGCCCCTCGGGGGAAAAGGTAGGAAAGTGGAATCGAGGATGGTCTCATCAATCGCCATCTGAATGAATGACAGAGCAGACTTGATGGGCTGAATGGCATATTCCTGTTCCTCCAGCTTTTGGTCTCTGACTCTGATGATTGGAGATGTTAGGGTCCTGTTGAGGGATGTTCACAGCAGAAACGGATTGACTCTTGAGAGCTTGAAGAGTTATGTAAGTATTCTCCAAATTTAGGCAAATGACGGAGTGGTAATAAATGACGAGCTTTCCAGGGATTCCCACATCCTGAGACTAAATGGCTTGCCTTCATTGGTCAGAACATTGGGCATGAGAGTTGGGATGTCATGTTGCAGCTGTACACTTTCAGAATACTGTGTTCAATTCTGGTTGCCCTTCTATAAGAAGGATGTTCATAGAATAGAATCCCCACAGTGTGGAAGCAGGCCATTTCACCCATCATGTCTACACTGATCCTCCCAAGAGCATCCCATCCACACCCAACTCTTACCCTACAACCCTGCAATTCCCGTGGCCAATCCAACTAACCTGCACATCTTTGGAGTATGAGAGGAAACCAGAGCACCAGGGGACCCGTGCAGATATGGGGAGAATATGTAAACTCCACACAGACAGTTGCCAGAGGCAGGAATCATACCCAGATCCCTGGTGCTATGAGGCAGGAGTGCTAACACTGAGCCACCATGCTGCCCTGTATTGTGAGACTTGAAAGGGTTCAGAAAAGATTTACAAGGATGTTGCCAAGGGTTGGAAGATTTGAGCTACAGGGAGAGGTTGAATACACTGGGGCTGTTTTACCTGGCACATAGAAAGTTGAGGGGTGACCTGATGGAGATTTATAAGATCATAAGGAGCATAGATAAGATGAATAGCCAATGTTGTTACCCTAGTGCTGGGGAGTCCAAAACTAGAGGGCATAGGTTTAAGATGAGAGGAGAAAGATTTAAAAGGGACCTGAGGGGTAACGTTTTCACACAGAGGGTGGTGCATGTGTGGAATGAGGTGCCAAAGGAAATGGTGGAGGCTGGTACAATTACAGCATTTAAAAGGCATCTGGATGGGTATATGATTAGGAAGGGTTTGGAGGGATATGGGCTGGGTGCTGGCAAATGGGACTAGGTCAGATTGGGATGTCTGGTCAGCACAGAGTAGTTCGACTGAAGGGTCTGAATCGGTGCTGTGTAACTCTAGGAGTCTTAAAGAAAAGGTAAATCTAAGGCTTGGAGAGTTAGTGCTGAACAGAACTGTCTGAACTTTAATAGTTGAGTAGCTGTAGATCAAATCCGTGTTGGTCGCCTCTGTACATCCACTGCCCAGTCACCTGTTACACACGAGACCTTGAGACATCCGACAACAAACAGCTGAAAACAAGGTTCCTGTCAATATTACAGTCCTTGGGAAAATTCCACTCTCGTCAGAGTTGTACTCCATCCGGTGAGTGACGTAGCCTTGTGTATGGACAGTAAACATTCAGTTTCCCCACGTTATTTGGAAAGCAAGTTATTCCAGCTTCAGTACATTTCATTTATCTTCATCTTTAGTTGATTAATAATGAAAGATTTTGGACCTTTCGTCACCTCTGCATGCGTGAAGTTGCTTCCCAAGCAGTGAGATCCCCTTTGGATGTGTCAGCGCTGCGGCAATACAAGGCAGTCACTTTGACATTGTGGGTCTACCTACAGCACATGGACTGCAGTGGATCAACAAGGCAGCTCACCCCCACCTTCTCAAGGGGCAACTAGGGACAGGTAATAAATACTGGACCCAGCCAGCCACAACCATGTCCCAGAAGTGAATTTTTAAAAATCATACACAGTAAAATCCCAGAAATGGCAATGTCGCAATGATCAAATAATCCACTTTTCATGGTGTTGCTGAGGTAACAAATATACACCAGGAGCATAGGAGCAGAAGTAGGCCATTCAGCCCCTTGAGTTAGCTCTGCTATTTGAGACTGGGTGACCGCTTTGCAGAGCACCTACACTCTGCCCACAAAAAAGACCCTGAACTTCCAGTTCCTTGCCTCTTCATCACCCCACCCTGTGCCATGGCCAACATCTCTGTCTCAGGCTTGCTGCAGTGTTCCAATGAAGGTCAGCACAAGCTGGAAGAACAGCATCATTTTCCTCTTGGGAACTCTACAGCCTCTGGGTTCAATATCAAGTTCAACAACTTTCGGGTTTGAGACACCTTCTCCACCCCACCCCACCACACACAAGACCATGTGATCACATGGCCTGCCATTGCGCACTACCCATTGTTAGCCACTAACAGTCTCCATTAACAGCGATTCACTCTTCCAGCCCGATCCTTATTGACTCCTTTGTCTGTCCAACTCTCTGTCCTTCTCTCTCTTTGACCTCTATCCACACCTATCGTTTACTCCTCCCACTCCTCCTCCCACCCTGTCTTCTGCATAAAAAACAACTTTTTCCCATTGTCATCAGTTCTGTGGAAGGGTCACTGGACCCAAATCATTAACTCTGATTTCTCTCCACAGATGCTGCCAGACCTGCTGAGCTTTTCCGGCAATTTCTGTTTTTGTTTCTGCTATTTGAGACTGCGGCTGATCATTTAACTTCAGCGCCATATTCCACATTATTTCCACATTGATTGATGATATTATAAAGTGGCAATCTGTCACTTTCTGTCTTGAACCTGCTCAATGATTGAATTTGTATGGCCCTTTGGGCTAGTCAATTCCAAAGAGTGAAAACATTCCTCCTCGTCCCACTGCAAAATAGCCTGCCTTTGGTCTGAGACTGTGCCTCTGCTGGTTCTAGACCAGACCCTCCTTTACCACAGCCCAACCAGGGCAAACACACTTTCTACATCTACCTGTCATTAACAGTCAGAACTGTGTCCCTTTGTTTGAAATGACTTCTCATTCCCTGAATCTCCAGGGAATGCAGTCGCATGTGTAGTGATTGTCACAGGATCGGCCAGGTGCACCTCATAGAATATGAGTTCCCTGACTGGGGCTGTGAATCTGGTTCAATCAGGGAGCCCTGGCTGACAGCTATGAATAGGAGTGTCACTTGCCCACAAACAACATGGGTGCTGGGAGAAGAAAATAACCACTACCGCAGTTAGGAGGTAGTGTTGTGGTAATAAAATTTTAAAAAGAGAAAAAAAAACAAAAAATAATAAATAAACAGGAGTGTCAGGGGTTAAAAAAATGGGGAGTGTCAGACATTCTTTTCACTCTTAAAAAAAAGAAAGAATAAACAGGAGTGTCCTACCGCTATTTGGCGGTAGTGTGGGGGAAAAAAACAGGAGTGTCAGAGGTTCTGTTCACTCTGAGAGCTGGCTAGAAAAAAAAAATGAACAGGAGTGTCTCTCCATTTGTGTCAGGGAGGGGATTGACTCTGAGCTGTCTTCCCAGTGCAGACTGTGAAGAGGAGGAGGAAGGAGAAGAAAAGGAAGAGGAGAGTTTTCTTTTCTCCCCCTTGTCCACGGAAGACTTTTGCCTTCCATACTAATAAAAAAATGAACTGGAGTGTCCGAGGTTCTGTTCACTCTGAGAGCTGGCTTTGAGGGAGCTGGATCAGTGTCAGGGACTCTCCAAGTGTAAATAAAGGGGGACTCGATGACAGGTACCGGCCTCTGTGGAGTTATTCCAGCACACTCTTCAATCTCTCCTAAAGAACAGTCCCAGGATTCCCAGAAATCAGTCCAGGGAACCTCTGCCATATCCCCAAACATTCTGATCTTCCCTGGGCAAGGCACACAATATCCCAAGTGTCTTATACAACTGAAGTAAGACTTCTTAGCCCTTGTATTAAAGTCTAACAAACCATTTACCTTCTGAATTACTTTCTGAATCAGCAGGAAGTATGAGAGAAGCTCAATAGATATGGCCAATCAGTGACACCCACAGACCATGAGTAAATAAACCTGATGGCCTCCATGCAGGGACCTGAACGAAAGAGACAGGGATGTGCCACTTATGATTTTCCAAAATTCCTTACATTCTTGATCTGTTTCATTGTAATTCCACTTTTGAAGAAGGAAAGGGAGAGATCACAGGGAACTGGGGCCAGTTATCCTGCGATCAGTCATTGGGAAGATGTCAATATTGTCTGGGAAACCAAGTGCACTCTTCCATGAAAGAGTTTGATGGATCTTCAGGCAGGGCCTTGGTTTAATGCCTCACCTATTCACCCAACTCACCCGAGGGAGCTCAACAGATCCCGCCTGAGTTAAGTAGTCAGGTGAAGAAATGTCTCAGTTTCTGTCCAATCTCAGTATAACTCAGAACCTTATTGTTGCGATTGGTATTCCTGACTGAACACTGAGGTTAGAAGATGCAGAGATTGAACCTGAGACTTTCTCTAGTGAGTATCCCCCCGTAACAACATTATCCATTATTTCTGTCAAAGATGCGTCTATAATGAGGGGATGGAGGCAATTCCTGGCGATTGTTGATCTGTAACTGCTCCTGGTTGGCATGGAATCCAGATCCATGTTAGTCAGTGTAGGACCTGGTCAGTCTGGGGAAGTAATGAATCAGTGTGGGATCACTTTTATGCATTAACGGGATGAGGGCATCACTGTCCAGGCAGCATTTGTTGTCCAACGCTAATTGCCTAGAGTCAACCACATTGCTCTGGGTCTGGAGTCACGTGGAGGCCAGACCAAGTAAGGATGGCAGTTTCCTTCCCTAAAGGACATTAGTGACTCGGATGGGTTTTTTCCGCAAAATCGGCAAAGGATTCATGGTCATTATTAAATTTTTATTGAATTCAAATTCCATCAGCTACAATGGTAGGATTCAAACCCAGGACCGTGGATTAGCAGGCCAACAGGTCAGTAATGGGTCAGTGTGGTTCAGTAATGGGTCAGTGTGGATCAGTAATAGGTCAGCATGGGTCAGTATGGGTCAGTGTGGGCCAGTAATGGGTCAGTAATGGAGCAGTAATGTGTCAGTGTGGGTCAGTAATGGGTCAGTAATATGTCAGTGTGGGTCAGTAATAGGTCAGTAATGAGTCAGCGTGGGTCAATAATGGGTCCGTATGGGTCAATGTGGGTCAGTAATGGGTCTGTGTGGGTCAGTGATGGGTCAGTAATGGGTCAGCATGGGTCAGTGTAGATCAATAATGGATCAGTGTGGGTCAGTAATGGGTCAGTGTGGGTCAGTAATGGCTCAGTGTGGGTCAGTAATGGGATAGTGTGGGTAGTAATGGGTCAGTGTGGGTCAGTAATGGGTCAGTGTGGGTCAGTAATGGCTCAGTGTGGGTCAGTAATGGGATAGTGTGGGTAGTAATGGGTCAGTGTGGGTCAGTAATTGGTCAGTGTCGGTTAGTGTGGGTCAGTAATGGGTCAGCATGGGTCAGTAATGGGTCAGTAATGAGTAAGTATGGGTCAGTCTGGATCAGTAATGGGTCAACATGGGTCAGTAATGTGTCAACTATAGGTCAGTAATGGGTCAGTTTGGTCAGTAATAGGTCAGTGTGGGTCAGTAATGTGTCAGTAATGGGTCAGCCTGGGTCAGTGTGGATCAATAATGGGTCAGTGTGGGTCATTAATGGCTCAGTATGGGTCAGTAATAGGTCAGTAATGGGACAGTGTGGGTCTGTAATGGGTCAGTGTGGGTTCAGTAATGGGTCAATGTAGGTCAGTGTGGATCAGTAATGGGTCAGTGTGGGTTAGTAATGGGTCAGTAGTGGGTCACTAATGTGTCAGTAATGGGTCTGTGTGGGTCAATGTGAGACAGTAATGGGTCAGCATGGGTCAGTATGGGTCAGTGTGGGCCAGTAATGGGTCAGTAATGGAGCAGTAATGTGTCAGTGTGGGTCAGTAATGGGTCAGTAATATGTCAGTGTGGGTCAGTGTGGGTCAGTAATGGGTCAGTAATGGGTCAGTCTGGGTCAGTGAGGACCAATAATGGGTCAGTGTGGGTCAGTAATGGGTCAGAATGGGTCTGTGTGGGTCAATGTGGGTCAGTAATGGGTCAACATGGGTCAGTAGGGGTCAGTATGGGTCAGTAATGGGTCATTTATGAGTCAGTGTTGGTCAGTAATGGGGCCGTGTGGGTCAATGTGGGTCAGTAATGGATCAATAATAGGTCTGTGTGGGTCAGTGTGGATCAGTAATGGGTCAGTGTGGGTCAGTAATGGGTCAGTTAACCATCAGTAAACAGTCAGTAATGGGACAGTGTGGGTCTGTAATAGGTCAGCGTGGGTCAGTAATGGGTCAGTGTTGGTCAGTAATAGGTAAGCATGGGTCAGTAATGGGTCAGTATAGGTCAGTGTAGATCAGTAATGGGTCAGTAATGGGTCAGTAATGGGTCAGTGTGGGTCAGTGAGGGTCAGTAATGGGTCAGTATGGGTCAGTGCGGGTCAGTGTAGGTCAGTATTGGGTCAGCATGGGTCAGTAATGGGTCAGTATGGGTCAGTGTGGATCAGTAATGGGTACGTAATCAGTCAGTGAGGGTCAGTGAGGGTCAGTGTGGGTCAGTAATGGGTCAGTGTGCATTAGTAATGGGTTAGTAATGAGTCAGCGTGGGTCAGTAATGGGTCAGTGTAGGTCAGTGTGGAGCAGTAATGGGTTAGTATGGGTCAGTGTGAGTCAGTGTGGGTCAGTGCCGGTCAGTAATGGAGCGTAATGTGTCAGTGTGGGTCACTAATGGGTCAGTATGGGTCAGTGTGGGTCAGTACTGGCTCAATATGGGTACGTATTGGGTCAGTAATGGGTCAGTGTGGGTCAGTAATGGGTCAGTGTTGGTCAGTAATGGGTCAGTAATGGGGCAGTGTTGGGCAGTAATGGATCAGTAATGGGTCAGCGTGGATCAATAATGCGTCAGTGTGGGTTAGTAATTGGTCAATATGGGTCAGTGTAGGTCATTAATGAGTCAGTAATGGGTCCATGTGGGTCAGTAATGGGTCAACATGGGTTAGTATGGGTCAGTGTGGGTCAGTAATGGGTCAGTAATGGGTCTGTGTGGGTCAATGTGGGTCAGTAATGGATCAGTAATAAGTCCGTGTGGGTCAGTGTGGATCAGTAATGGGTCAGTAATGTGTCAGTGTGGATCAGTAATGGGTCAGTGTTGGTCAGTAAACAGTCAGTAATGGGACAGTGTGGGTCTGTAATGGGTCAGTGTGGGTCAACAATGGGTCAGTGTGGGTCAGTAATAGGTCAGCGTGGGTCAATAATGGGTCAGTGTTGGTCAGTAATATGTAAGTGTGGGTCAGTAATAGGTCAGTAATGGGTCAGTATGGGTCAGTGTGGATCAGTTATGGGACAGTAATGGGTCAGTGTGGGTCAGTGAGCGTCAGTAATGGGTCAGTGTGGGTCAGTAATGGGTCAGTAATGGGTCAGTATTGGGACTGTGTGGGTCAATGTGGGTCAGCATGGGTCAGTAATTAGTCAGTGTGGGTCAGTGTGGGTCAGTAATAGGTCAGTATGGGTCAGTGTGGGTCAGTAATGGGTCAGTATTGGGATTGTGTGGGTCAATGTGGGTCAGCATGGGTCAGTAATTAGTCAGTGTAGGTCAGTGTGGGTCAGTAATAGGTCAGTATGGGTCAATGTGGGTCAGTAATGGGTCAGTAATGGGTCAGTATGGGTCAGTGTGGGCCAGCAATGTGTCAGTAATTGGTCCATGTGGGTCAATGTGGGTCAGTAATGGGTCAACATGGGTCAGTAGGGGTCAGCGTGGGTCAGTAATGGGTCAGTAATGAGTCAGCGTGTGTCAGTAATGGGTCCGTGTGGGTCATGTGGGTCAGTAATGGGTCAGTAATAGGTCCGTGTGGGTCACTGTGGATCAGTAATGGGTCAGTGTGGATCAGTAATGGGTTAGTATGGGTCAGTTAACCATCAGTAATGGGTCAGTAAACCATCAGTAATGGGTCAGTAAACAGTCAGTAATGGGTCAGCAATGGGACATTGTGGCTCCGTAATGGGTCAGTGTGGTTCAGTAATGGGTCAGTGTGGATCAGTAATGGGTCAGTGCAGGTCAGTGTGGGTCAGTAATAGGTCAGCGTGGGTCAGTAATGGGTCAGTGTTGGTCAGTAATATGTAAGCGTGGGTCAGTAATGGGTCAGTATGGGTCAGTGTGGATCAGTAATGGGTCAGTAATGGGTTAGTGAGGGTCAGTGAAGGTCAGTAATGGCTCAGTATGGGTCAGTGTGGGTCACTGAGGGTCAGTAATGCATTAGTAATGGGTCAGTAATGGATCAGTAATAGGTGCGTGTGGGTCAGTGTGGATCAGTAATGGGTCAGTGTGGATCAGTAATGGGTCAGTATGGGTCAGTTAGCCATCAGTAATTGGTCAGTAAACAGTCAGTAATGGGTCAGCAATGGGACATTTTGGGTCTGTAATGGGTCAGTGTGGTTCAGTAATGGGTCAGTGTGGGTCAGTAATAGGTCAGCGTGGGTCAGTAATGGGTCAGTGTTGGTCAGTAATTGGTGAGTGTGGGTCAGTAATGGGTCAGTATGGGTCAGTGTGGATCAGTAATGGGTCAGTGCAGGTCAGTGTGGGTCAGTAATAGGTCAGCGTGGGTCAGTAATGGGTCAGTATTGGTCAGTAATATGTAAGCGTGGGTCGGTAATGTGTCAGTAATGGGTCAGTATGGGTCAGTGTGGATCAGTAATGGGTCAGTAATGGGTCAGTAATAGGTCAGTGTGGGTCAGTGAGGGTCAGTAATGGGTCAGTATGGGTCAGTGTGGGTCAACGAGGGTCAGTAATGGGTCAGTAATGCATTAGTAATGTGTCAGTAATGGGTCTGTGTGGGTCAATGTGGGTCAGTAATGGGTCAGCATAGGTCAGTATGGGTCAGTTGGGCCAGTAATGCATCAGTAATGAGTCAGCGTGGGTCAGTAATTAGTCAGTGTAGGTCAGTAATGGGTCAGTGTGGGTCAGCGTGGGTCAGTAAAGGGTCAATGGGTCAGTAATGGGTCAGTAATAGGTCAGCATGGTCTGTAATAGGTTAGTATTGGGTCAGTAATGGGTCAGTGCGGGTCAGTAATGGATCAGTAATGGGTCAGTGTGGGTCAGTGCGGGTTAGTAATGGGTCAATGTGGGTCAGTAATGTGTCAGTAATGGGTCAGTGTGAGTCAGTAATTGTTCAGTAATGGGTCCATGTGGGTCAATGTGGGTCAATAATGGGTCAACATGGGTCAGTGTGGGTCAGTAATGGGTCAGTAATGAGTCCGTTTGGGTCAGTGTAGATCAGTAATGGGTCAGTGTGGGTCAGTAATGGGTCAGTGTGGATCAGTAATGGGTCAGTGTGGGTCCGTAATGGGTCAATGTGGATCAGTAATGGGTCAGTGTGGGTCCATAATGGGTCAGTAATGAGTCCGTTTGGGTCAGTGTAGATCAGTAATGGGTCAGTGTGGGTCAGTAATGGGTCAGTGTGGATCAGTAATGGGTCAGTGTGGGTCCGTAATGGGTCAGTGTGGATCAGTAATGGGTCCGTGTGGGTCAATGTGGGTCAGTAATGGATCATTAATGGGTCTGTTTGGGTCAGTGTAGATCAGTAATGGGTCAGTGTGGGTTAATAATGGGTCAGTGTGGATAAGTAATGGGTCAGTGTGGGTCCGTAATGGGTCAGTTAACCGTCAGTGTGGGTCAGTAATGGGTCAGTGTGTGTCAGTAATCGGTCAGTAATGGGTCAGTATGGGTCAGTGTGGATCAGTAATGGGTCAGTGTGGGTCAGTGAGGGTCAGCAATCAGTCAGTGTGGGTCAGTAATGGGTCAGTGTGGGTCAGTGAGGGTCAGCAATCAGTCAGTGTGGGTCAGTAATGGGTCAGTAATGGACAGTGTGGGTCTGTAATGGGTCAGTCTGGGTCAGTAATGGGTCAATGTTTGTCAGTAATAGGTCAGCGTGGGTCAGTAATGGGTCAGTGTTGGTCAGTAATAGGTAAGCGTGGGTAAGTAATGGGTCAGTGTTGGTCAGTAATAGGTAAGCGTGGGTCAGTAATGGGTCAGTATGAGTCAGTGTGGATCAGTAATGGGTCAGTAGTGGGTCAGTAATGGGTCAGTGTGGGTCAGTGAGGGTCAGTAATGGGTCAGTATGGGTCAGTGTGGGTCAGTGAGGGTCAGTAATGGGTCAGTAATGCATTAGTAATTGGTCAGTAATGGGTCCGTGTGGGTCAATGTGGGTCAGTAATGGGTCCGCATGGGTCAGTGTGGGCCAGTAAAGGGTCAGTAATGAGTCAGCGTGGGTCAGTAA
Organism: Chiloscyllium punctatum; assembly: GCF_047496795.1. Classification (NCBI taxonomy): domain Eukaryota; kingdom Metazoa; phylum Chordata; class Chondrichthyes; order Orectolobiformes; family Hemiscylliidae; genus Chiloscyllium; species Chiloscyllium punctatum. The sequence continues at coordinate 2,843,072 of NC_092750.1, read as the reverse complement.
TTAGTCAGTGTAGGTCAGTAATGGGTCAGTATGGGTCAGTAATGGGTCAATGTGAGTCAGTGTGGGTCAGTAATGGGTCAGCAATGGGTCAGTAATGGGTCAGTGTGGGCCAGTAATGGGTCAGTAATGGGTCAGCGTAGGTCAGTAATGGGTCAGTATTGGGTCAGTGTGAATCAGTAATGGGTCAGTAATGGGTCAGTGTGAGTCAGTAATGGGTCATTGCGGGTCAGTAATGGATCAGTAATAGGTCAGCGTGGGTCAGTAATAGGTCAGTATTGGGTCAGTGTGGGTCAGTAATGGGTCAGTAATGGGTCAGTAACGGGTCAGTGTGGGTCAGTAACGGGTCAATGTGGGTCAGTAACGGGTCAGTGTGGGCCAGTAATGGGTCAGTAATGGGTCAGTGTGGGTCAGTGTGGGTCAGTAATGGGTCAGTAATGGGTCAGTGTGAGTCAGTGTGGGTCAGTAATGGTTCAGTGTGGGTCAGAGTGGGTCAGTAATGGGTCAGTATTTGGTCAGCAATAGGTCAGAAATGGGTCAGTAATGGGTCAGTGCGGGTCAGTAAAGGGTCAGTAATGGGTCAGTATGGGTCAGTAATGAGTCAGTGTGGGCCAGTGTGGGTCATTGTGGGTCAGTAATGGGTCAGTAAACAGTCAGTAGTGTGTCAGTGTGGGTTAGTAATGGGCCAGTTATACTGTCAGTAATGGGTCAATAATGGGTCAGTAATCGGTCAGTGTGGGTCAGTAATGGGTCAGTAATGGGTCAGTGTGGGTCAGTAATAGGTCAGTAAATGGTCAGTAATGTGTCAGTAATGGGTTACTGTGGGTCAATAATGGGTCAGTGTGGGTCAGTAATGGGTCAGTAATGAGTCCGTTTGGGTCAGTGTAGATCAGTAATGGGTCAGTGTGGGTCAGTAATGGGTCAGTGTGGATCAGTAATGGGTCAGTGTGGGTCCGTAATGGGTCAGTGTGGGTCCGTAATGGGTCAATGTGGATCAGTAATGGGTCAGTGTGGGTCCATAATGGGTCAGTAATGAGTCCGTTTGGGTCAGTGTAGATCAGTAATGGGTCAGTGTGGGTCAGTAATGGGTCAGTGTGGGTCAGTAATGGGTCAGTGTGGATCAGTAATGGGTCCGTGTGGGTCAATGTGGGTCAGTAATGGATCATTAATGGGTCCGTTTGGGTCAGTGTAGATCAGTAATGGGTCAGTGTGGGTCAGTAATGGGTCAGTGTGGATCAGTAATGGGTCAGTGTGGGTCAGTAATGGGTCAGTGTGGATCAGTAATGGGTCAGTGTGGGTCCGTAATGGGTCAATGTGGATCAGTAATGGGTCAGTGTGGGTCCATAATGGGTCAGTAATGAGTCCGTTTGGGTCAGTGTAGATCAGTAATGGGTCAGTGTGGGTCAGTAATGGGTCAATGTGGGTCAGTAATGGATCATTAATGGGTCCATTTGGGTCAGTGTAGATCAGTAATGGGTCAGTGTGGGTCAATAATGGGTCAGTGTGGATAAGTAATGGGTCAGTGTGGGTCCGTAATGGGTCAGTTAACCGTCAGTGTGGGTCAGTAATGGGTCAGTGTGTGTCAGTAATCGGTCAGTAATGGGTCAGTATGGGTCAGTGTGGATCAGTAATGGGTCAGTGTGGGTCAGTGAGGGTCAGCAATCAGTCAGTGTGGGTCAGTAATGGGTCAGTAATGGACAGTGTGGGTCTGTAATGGGTCAGTCTGGGTCAGTAATGGGTCAATGTTTGTCAGTAATAGGTAAGCGTGGGTCAGTAATGGGTCAGTATGAGTCAGTGTGGATCAGTAATGGGTCAGTAATGGGTCAGTGTGGGTCAGTGAGGGTCAGTAATGGGTCAGTAAACAGTCAGTAGTGTGTCAGTGTGGGTTAGTAATGGGTCAGTTATACCGTCAGTAATGGGTCAATAATGGGTCAGTAATCGGTCAGTGTGGGTCAGTAATGGGTCAGTAATGGGTCAGTGTGGGTCAGTAATAGGTCAGTAAATGGTCAGTAATGTGTCAGTAATGGGTTACTGTGGGTCAATAATGGGTCAGTGTGGGTCAGTAATGGGTCAGTAATGTGTCAGTGTGGGTCAGTAAATGGTCAGTAATGTGTCAGTAATGGGTTACTGTGGGTCAGTAATGGGTCAGTGTGGGTCAGTAATGGGTCAGTAATGGGTCAGTAAATGGTCAGTAATGGGTTACTGTGGGTCAGTAATGGGTCAGTAAATGGTCAGTAATGGGTTACTGTGGGTCAGTAATGGGTTAGCGTGGGTCAGTAATGGGTCAGTAAATGGTCAGTAATGTGTCAGTAATGGGTTACTGTGGGTCAGTAATGGGTCAGTAAATGGTCAGTAATGTGTCAGTAATGGGCTGCTGTGGGTCAGTACTGGGTCAGCGTGGGTCAGTAATGCGTGTGTAATGGGTCAGCGTGGGTCAGTGTGGGTCAGTTTGGGTCAGTAATGGGTTAGTGTGGGTTAGTAATGAGAAGGTGGTGAATTTACTAAATCAACCATTTTGACGAGCCAGTTATATTTTAAAAGAGCAGACGTGTTAAGAGGTGATCAAATAACAATTTGTTTGTTGAATTATTGCCAAATTAAATCTTGAGAAAGTTGCTGAGTTGAGAAATTCTTTTCAATCTGCTGTCCTGCACAGAGCGATCAGTCTGCAGGACACTTTTCTGATGAGTCCCACTTCTCTCACATCGAACCAACAAATTCATCTTAGCCTTCCTTCAGGCTCCCAAATTTGCTCAGGAGTTCTGTGAAGTAATGTCCCAGCTGGAATATATTCATCCACCAATTCCTCAAATCCCAATGGCAACCTGCCCTTGTTTATTCTTCATTATACACAGTAAAAGTGACTTTCCCAGTGAGATCAGAACTTCCTGCTATATGACAAGAGACCATAAGACCATAAGACCATAAGACATAGGAGTGGAAGTAAGGCCATTCGGCCCATCAAGTCCACTCCGCCATTCAATCATGGCTGATGCGCATTTCAGCTCCACTTATTATTCTTCAGTTTTCAACTGCTGATAGTTTAGGGCCAGCAGAATACGTTCACTCCAGACCATCTCTAGATTCCAAACATGATAGAAGGAGTGCCACACTGTCGGAGGGTCAGTGCTGAGGGAGTGCCACACTGTCGGAGGGTCAGTGCTGAGGGAGTGCCACACTGTCGGAGGGTCAGTGCTGAGGGAGTGCCACACTGTCGGAGGATCAGTACTGAGGGAGTGCTGCACTGTCGGAGGGTCAATGCTGAGGGAGTGCTGCACTGTTGGAGGGTCAGTACTGAGGGAGTGCTGCACTGTTGGAGGGTCAGTACTGAGGGAGTGCTGCACTGTCGAAGGGTCAGTACTGAGGGAGTGCTGCACTGTTGGAGGGTCAATGCTGAGGGAGTGCTGCACTGTCAGAAGGTCTGTACTGAGGGAGTGCTGCACTGTTGGAGGGTCAGCGCTGAGAGAGTGCTGCACTATCAGAAGGTCAGTGCTGAGGGAGTGCCGCACTGTCAGAGAGTCAGCGCCGAGGAAGTGTCGCACTATCAGAGAGTCAAGACTGAGGGAGTGCTGCGCATTCGGAGGGTCAGTGCTGAGGGAGTTCCACACTGTTGGAGGGTCCATGATGAGGGAGTGCCGCACTGTCGGAGAATCAGTGTTGAGGGAGTGCCGCACTGTCGGAGGGTCAGTGCTGAGGGAGTGCTGCACTGTCGGAGGGTCAGTGTTGAGGGAGTGCCGCACTGTCGGAGGGTCAGTGCTGAGGGAGTGCCGCACTGTCGGAGGGTCAGTGCTGAGGGAGTGCTGCACTGTCGGAGGGTCAGTGCTGAGGGAGTGCAGCACTGTCAGAGGGTCAGTGCTGAGGGAGTGCCGCACTGTCGGAGGGTCAGTGCTTTGGGTTCTTTCGGGCCTGATTGGTTTTGTGTGGTCTCGGAAACCCACGTCCTGCCCTAAGTGGATTGATCTCTTTTCTGTGGCAAGATAAAATTGATGAGATACTGACAACTCCTTACAGGTTACTTTGATTTGATAGACATTGTTATCGAGAGAGTGAGGTGGTTCCATTCTGAGAGCTCAGTGATTCAGGATCCAATTTATCTATGCCCAGACAGCCGTATGATCTCATTGTGGTGGGTGGTATTAATGGCATTCCTCAGTATTAACCCTTTCAGACTCACATTCAACATGCTTCCCCAAGCTTTTCTTTTCCTATTCCCTGTATTATACAACAGTGTGTTCAAGACATTGACAACTCCACATCTTCCCGCAAGTCTCTGACTTTACAAATTCAGAAGATCTTAAATGTTCAGTATTCTCCTGGAATGTGCCGCCATCAGAGCAGAGTCTGGCCTGGTTGGAGATCAGTGTAGGAGCACATTCCTGCAGATGCTGGAATCCCTACTGAAAACAACAAATGCTGGAGGTCACAATGGGTCAGGCAGCATCCATGGAGAGACAGCAAGCTAACGTTTCGAGTCGAGATGACTATTCATCAGAGCAAATAAAGATCACTGTCTTTGATTCTTTCAGTGACAGTCTGAGGTCTGTGGGTCCCTGTAAGCTGCAGCATCTTAAATCCCTTTGATTTTTTTCCCGGAGCAGTCCTCCCTGAGGAACTAGACATTGTCTTCCTTGGATTGTTGGGTCATTGACAGCTTCTTGGCAGTGATGGCTTCCAGGCGGTAATATTCTGTGTCGGTGATGTTTTATTTCAATCCACCTGTGGATCTGTTGCTGAAACAGGAATACCTTTTACTGTCAGATTAGTTCACCCTGCCCTCTCGCCCTCAGTTAGTCTGTTATTTATGGAGTTGAGGATTGTTCCTGCCTGGTCTGACCACTGTCCCAGTGGCTGGGGAATTCTTCCTGGGAAGACAGGCAAGTGAAATATCCTTCTTGGAACTGCCATTTCTGAGTCATTTCAGCAGCTAACATCTGACTGGAATCTGTCCTGGACAGTTGTTCCCTGAGTTGGGTTATACAAAGTGTTAGAGATGTATCAATTGGCTAAAGTGGAACTTGCTGTCCATGTTTTATCTTCCCTCACAAACCTTTTGCATCTCACAGTCTGCGTGTGCTTCAATAAGATGCTTATAACTACTGCTTGTACAGGCGTATCTAGCTTAACCTACACCCCCTCCCCTCACAGCACCTTATCTATTTGTCTGTAACATCTACCATTGTTTACAGGCACGTTTCATTCTTGCATTCACATTTTAGCTAATACAAAAACAATTATATATTTCCTTCACATAGTTTTCATTCTTGTTGACTCAGCTCTTGGTTGAAACATTTATACACTGGTGTAAGTGCATTTACCTTGCATAAGTAATTACCTATATCCCACAGATCCTTGCAGTGTGCCGCTGGTCACAGGCTTCCAGTCTGAAAAGCCACTCTTTAACGCCATCCTCTATCTCCTACCTTCAAGCCAATTTTGTGTCCAATTCAAAACATTAACTCTGTTTTCTGACCACAGATGTTGCTAGATCTGCTGAGTTTCTCCAGGAATTTTGTTTCAGGTTTTCAGGATCTGCAGTTCTTTGATTTTTTTAACTAACACTGACTATCAGTCACATTACGGACCGGGCTTCAAAGGAATCCAGGCAAAGTGGGATTTCCTGTTCTCCCAGCCCAGTGTGTGGGTAGGGGAGAGGGACTGTCTGTGAGAGAGAGAGAGAGAGAGAGTGCGTGTGTGTGTGCGTGTGTGTCTGAGGGAGTATGAGTGTGAAAGTGTGTCTGTGTCTCTGTGACTATGTGACTGTGTCTATCTGTGAGAGTGTGTGTCTCTCTCTGTCTCTTTCTCTCTCTGTGTATGTCTCTCTCTCTTGTCTGTGTGTGTGTGTGTGTGTGTGCGTGTGTGTGTGTCTCTCTCTCTCTCTCTCTGTCTCTTTCTCTCTCTGTGTATGTCTCTCTCTCTCTCTGTGTGTGTGCGTGTGTGAGTGTGCGTGTGTGAGTGTGCGTGTGTGTGTGTGTCCATCCATCCAGCTGACTCACAGTCTCAGCTTTCATGCAGTCACTCTCACACATGCACACACTCACTCTCTCCTATGTACAGTCTGTCACACTTACTCACTTAAGGGGCGGCATGGTGGCTTAGTGGTCAGCACTGCTGCCTCACGGCACCAGGGACCTGAACTCGATTCCAGCCTCAGGTGAGGTGTTTGCATGTTCGCCCTGTGTCTGTGTGGGTTTTCTCCCACAGTCCAAAGATGTGCAGGTCAGGTGAATTGGCCATGCTAAATTGCCTGTAGTGTTAGGTGCATTAGTGAGAGGGAAATGGGGCTGGGTGGGTTTCTCTTCGGAGGGTCGGTGTGGACTTGTTGGACCGAAGGGCCTGTTTCCGCACTGTAGGGAGTCTAATCTAAATACTCACACACACACTTTCTCACACTCACAAGTTTACTCACACCGAGAGGGACAGTGTACATTGGCTGAAAGGGAGAGAATCTACTCTGATGTCCCAGGAGGTGGGTTTGGGCAGTTGGGGAATTGGGGAGTCACTGGATTCTGGCCCCTCAGCTGGTTGAGGAATTCTGGGAGGATTGTTACCAGGGAGCAATGTTGGCAGCATTAGGCGAGGTATCTTTGTGTTCAGCCATTTACAGAGAATGGAAGTTTAGTATCAGAGAGCCAGCAGTGAACACCAGGGTTTGGAGATTTTTTTGGCTCAACCATTGCTCACTGCCCTCCATTTCTCTTGACCTACCTCTTTAAACAGGTGCCTTTTTCATCTGCCTTCATATCTCTTTGTGGGGATCAATGTCAGTGTTTGTCAGATGAGATTACTAAGAAGCATTTTGGAACTTTTTACACTGTGTTGCTATCTAAATGCACGTTGTTATGGCTAATGTCAAAGAGCAGGAAAACGTTCCTGAAGTTGCTTGTTGTACAGGAATACTTTACATTTCTGTGAGCACAGCTCACCAGCGTGTTATACAAACTGTGGATATTGGCTGCTGAAGGCCACGGGAGGTTTATAAACAGAGCTCTGCTTTCTTTAGAAACACAAGTCTCATGATCAAGTTTACCAGCTTTCCAGGAATATTACGTCATTGAATAAAGGGAATGAAAACTGGTAAACTGAATCCGTTTGCAATCCAGTGAATGAACTGCACTCATGAAGAGTACAAAGGATGGGCTACAGCCCGGGGCTAAATACCAGGGGCACCAAATCTCCTCAAGGTTTATCTAAAGATTGTCAGTGATGACAGAATGCTGCATTGTGGGAGAAGGTGGCTTTTACCCAGCCACATTCTCAGGTAGACAGAAAAGAGCACAGCAGCATTCAAGAAAGAGCAGGCTATGTTCTGCAGGGCTCCTGGGGGGAAACAGAGAGGAAATGCTTATTTGCTTCTGTCTTTCCCCTGACGATGAACCTACACCTTTGTGCAACTTCTCTCTGAGTCTCCCAGCTCACTGCTTCTGTCAGTCTACAGAGGGTGAGACTTGTTGCTCTAAGTCCCCTGTTATATGGTTACATATCGCTGGGACAGTGAGATGTAGAAAGCCCAGCTGGTTTTACCTTCACTGGATTTGATGCTGTGTGTTCTGAGTTTTCAACTTGGAGCAGGATTCAAACTTGGGGTATTTAATTTCTGAAAACCTTTTACTGAATCATACAGTGCAGAAGAGGCCATTCAAGTCTGAACCACAAAAATATACCATTACCTGCCCCAGTCCCATTCTAGGTCCATAGCCTTGAATGTTCTGACATATCAAATACTCGTCAATGTACCTCCCAGGCAGCACATCCCAGACTCCCACCAACCTCTGGGTGAAAAAGGTTTCCTTCAAATCCCCTCTAAACCTCCTACTTTTCATTCAGCGTTCTTGTGAGTTTAACTGGAACAGCAAAGAGGCTGAGAAACCTTAATGTGGGAGCCACCCATCAAACCAATCGTGACACACGCTGACAGCAATGGGCAGAAACATAGAGGGGTGGAAAGAAAGGTCACCCCAAAGTCAACGCATTCAAGGCAAACCATAACACACTGTGAGCGGCTAGACTAATGCAGATTGGGACGTTGCCCATAAGTCACACCCAATCCCAGCACCAGCCAATGTGGGATGGTCCGCAGAGGAAGCCAATGGGAGCCCAGGCAAGGAAGGGGTTTGCCACTTTAGAATAGGGCTGGAGAATCGAGAGACAGAGTTATGAGCTGTCTTCTAATGGGCACCTCAGTGGTTAGCACTGCTGCCTCACAGCACCAGGGTCCCAGGTTCGATTCCAGCCTCGAGCAACTGTCTGTGGGGAGTTTGCATATTCTCCCCGTGTCTGCGTGGGTTTCCTCCAGGTGCGAAATGAGGTATGAAGGTAAACTGGCCAAAAATATAAAGGAGGATAAAGCTTTTTTAGGTATGTGAAAGGCAAAAAAATGGTTAGAACTAAAATTGGGCCCTTGAAGACAGAAACAGGGGAATATATTACGGGGAACAAAGAAATGGCAGAAGAATTGAATTGGTACTTCAGATCACTGTGGGCGGCACGGTGGCACAGTGGTTAGCACTGCTGCCTCACAGCGCCAGAGACCCGGGTTCAATTCCCGACTCAGGCGACTGACTGTGTGGAGTTTGCACCTTCTCCCCGTGTCTGCGTGGGTTTCCTCTGGGTGCTCCGGTTTCCTCCCACAATCCAAAGATGTGCAGGTCAGGTGAATTGGCATGGGAGATTGCCCGTAGTGTAGGTAAGGGGTAGATGTAGGGGTATGGGTGGGTTGCGCTTCGGCGGGGCGGTGTGGACTTGTTGGCCCGAAGGGCCTGTTTCCACACTGTAAATAATCTAAACTAATCTGTGTTCACTGGGGAAGACACAAGCAATCTCCCTGAGGTAACTGGCTGAAGGACCTGAACTTAAGGGAATTTATATTTGCCAGGAATTGGTGTTGGAGAGACTGTTAGGTCTGAAGGTTGATAAGTCCCCGGGGCCTGATGGTCTACATCCCAGGGTACTGAAGGAGGTGGCTCAAGAAATCGTGGATGCGTTGGTGATTATTTTCCAGAGTTCGATAGATTCGGGATCAGTTCCTGCGGATTGGAGGGTAGCTAACGTTGTACCACTTTTTAAGAAAGGTGGGAGAGAGAAAGCAGGAAATTATAGACCAGTTAGTCTGGCTTCAGTGGTGGGAAAGATGCTGGAGTCTATTATAAAGGATGAAATTACGACACATCTGGATAGTAGTAACAGGATAGGTCAGAGTCAGCATGGATTTATGAAGGGGAAATCATGCTTAACTAATTAGATTAGATTACTTACAGTGTGGAAACAGGCCCTTCGGCCCAACAAGTCCACACCGCCCCGCCGAAGCGCAACCCACCCATACCCCTACATCTACCCCTTAGATAACACTACGGGCAATTTAGCATGGCCAATTCACCTGACCTGCACATCTTTGGACTGTGGGAGGAAACCGGAGCACCCGGAGGAAACCCACGCAGACACGGGGAGAACGTGCAAACTCCACACAGTCAGTTGCCTGAGGCGGGAATTGAACCCGGGTCTCTGCCGCTGTGAGGCAGCAGTGCTAACCACTGTGCAACCGTGCCGCCCACTTTTAAAATATTAGTGGTCATGATTCCCATTAGGCCAGTGTTTTGTTATCCCCTGATCGTATTAATGAATTTAGATTTCACCATTTGCCATGGTGGGATTTGAACCCATCATATCCCCAGAGTGTGGGGTTCTAGATTAAACCACCACTTGCCCCTGATTTGTGGGTAGCTGAGAGTGTCTTCTGGAATTTTTTGAGGATGTAACTGAAGATGAATGAGGGAGATCCAGTAGATGTAGTGTACCTGGACTTTCAGAAAGCTTTTGATAAAGTCCCACATAGGAGGTTAGTGAGCAAAATTAGGGTGCATGTTATTGGGGGCAAAGTAATAACTTGGATTGAAAGTTGGTTAGCTGACAGGAAACAAAGAGTAGTGATAAACGGCTCCATTTCGGAATGGCAGGCAGTGACCAGTGGGGTACCGCAGGGATCAGTACTGGGACCGCAGCTTTGTATAATATATATTAATGATATACAAGATAGTATTAGTAATAACATTAGCAATGTGCTGATGATACTAAGCTGGGTGGCAGGGTGAAATGTGAGGAGGATGTAAGGAGATTACAGGGTGACCTGGACAGGTTAGGTGAGTGGTCAGATGCATAGCAGATGCAGTTTAATGTGGATAAATGTATGGTTATCTACTTTGGTGGCAAGAACAGGAAGGCAGATTACTACCTAAATGGAATCAATTTAGGGAAAGGGGCAGTACAGAGAGATCTGGGTGTTCTTGTGCACCAGTCAATGAAGGTAAGCATGCAGGTAGAGCAGGTAGTGAAGAAGGCTAATAGCATGCTGGCCTTCACAACAAGAGGGATTGAGTATAGAAGAAAAGAGGTTCTTCTGTAGCTGTACAGGACCCTGGTGAGACCACACCTGGAGTATTGTGTGCAGTTCTGGTCTCCAAATTTGAGGAAAGACATTCTGGCTATTGAGGGAGTGCAGCGTAGATTCACGAGGTCAATTCCTGGAATGGTGGGATTACCTTACACTGAAAGACTGGAGCGACTGGGCTTGTATACCCTTGAGTTTAGAAGACTGAGAGGGGATCTGATTGAGACATATAAGATTATTAAAGGATTGGACACTCTGGAGGCAGGAAACATGTTTCCGTTGATGGGTGAGTGCCGAACCAGAGGACACAGCTTAAAAATATGGGGTAGACCATTTAGGACAGAGATGAGGAGAAACTTCTTCACCCAGAGAGTGGTGGCTGTGTGGAATGCTCTGCCCCAGAGGGCAGTGGAGGCCCAGTCTCTGGATTCATTTAAGAAAGAGTTGGACAGAGCTCTCAAGGATTGTGGAATCAAGGGTTATGGAGATAAGGCAGGAACAGGATACTGATTAAGGATGATCAGCCATGATCATATTGAATGGTGGTGCAGGCTCGAAGGGCAGAATAGCCTACTCCTGCACCTATTGTCTATTGTCTATTGTCTATTGCTCTAGTTTCCTCCCACATTCTAAAGATGTGCAGGTTAGGATGGGTTGGCCAAGGATGTGGGGGGTGTGGTTGGGTCTGGGTGAGATGGCCTTTGGAGGGTCAGTGCAGACTCGATGGGCTGAATGGCCTATTTCCGCGCTGTTAGGGATTCTATAATGGGCTGAGAGTAGCCACTGATGATAGCTCCCATTTTCATTCCACCCATTTGAAAACTTATAACAGTTTGCCCAATCCCACAGTGTTGTGGCACCCAGAGGGTAGATATTTTTGTGAACCTGCATTTTACGATGGCTAATCCACACATCCCTGGACACCATGGACAATTTAGCATGGCCAATCCACCTAACCCAACAGAACCCATGCCTCCTGAACCAGAGGGTAAGGACATAATCACTACACCACAAGAGCTTTTGGCTATGCTGGGTAACATCAGGTTTGATTGGGCCTGAATCATTCATTCACATCCGTGTGGGCGTGGGAAAGGCACGTAGCCTCTGTGTTGTCTGGTTGAAGTTGACATTCAGAATAAACCATGTCCAATTGTCTCTCTCTGAGAGAGCATCCTATGTTCTGCTATGATGAGCAGGGGTTGGTGGGCTGGGCATGTGTCAATTTTATATACAAGCCCTGCTGAAAACACCCCTGAGGGGGCAAATGGTAGCCAGCATCACACATCAGTTTAATGACCTTTCAATTTTATTATCATTAACCGTGCTGTTAGGATGTGGAATGTACCACCTGGAAATGGGGCGGAGACAGGTTCAAGACGGACAGTGGATGTCTATTTAAATGGAAACAAGGTGCAGAGTTTTAGGGAAAAGGCAGGGCAAAGTGGTGCACATGATGGGCTGAATGGCCTCCTGTATTTTAATAATTCAATGACTCAGTGAAATATCACACATTTGAACGTGAGAAGGTACCACACTGACAGGGACTTGGCGTTGGGAATGACCGACCGGTGTGGATTGGTGCGTGAGCGAATGTTTCTCTGGGGTAGGTCAGAAGGCCGCTCCTCACCGAAGGGAGAGTTAAAATGGGAATCCTGTCGCCAAAACTTTCAGGTGGTGCAGGTCAATTGACAATTTCTAAAGTGAAGGTGAACCATGTTAATTGGACATGGGGGTCAATTGTTACGAAGCAAGCTGGGTGAATGGAGTTGAGACACAGATCAGCCATGATTGAGTGGAATGGTATACTATAGGTGTGAGGAGCTGAATAGTCTCCTTTTCTTGTGTGCTGGCCCAGAGGAGGGAATGCTCAGTGCTCAGAGATGCTAGTTGAAAAGAGGTTACATACACCTTGTTACGAGGCACAGTGCACAGTGTGGGGTTGGTCATGGATTGTACAAATGAGCCAATTAGCTGACCCCGCTCCCCGGTCCCCCCCCAACCCCCCACCTTGCCCCAGTGTTAGCTGATGCTCCTGAGAGACAATCAGTGCCTCACTCTACTTACAGCAATTATCTGACACCCACATTACAAAGCAAGATCCCAGGGTTCTGTGACTGGGAGATTGGGTCCTAGAGGAATATCCTGCACACTGCACACAGGATCTTCTCATTGGAGTAACTGGTAACACCAAATCCAAGGGCAATGCAGACTGAAAATGTATCAGCAATGGAGTAGCATGGGAACGGGGGTCAGACTCTGCGATAACACCCACAAGGCTCATGGGGAATCTCTAATTAATCTCTTTGGGGATCTTGCAAAGTATGAGTTCTCGTGGTAACAGGAAATGGCCTGGAACTCACAGCCTGAGCATGTTAGAGAGCAGATACAGGGAGGGAGCTGTCTCTGCCCACTGCCTGCTCCTCTCACTTCGCTTGTGTTTGTGCTTGGGTGTCCTTGGTGTCCAGCAACGTCCTCACTGCCTTTACAGTGAGGTGGGCACTGTGGGAGGTGGAGTGCTTTATTTCCCCCTCCAACTCCATTTGAATTGTACCCCTTCCCGCTGTCCCTACCTCCCTCTCCCGATAATGGCCTTTGCTCATGAACATGTAACTGGTTGCACCAGTGATTACTGGTAGCCGTTGGTAGTTTATAAAAGAAGCAAAAAAGTCATGGTGGTTTGATGGTGGGAAAGTCACTCAGCTGGGTGTGATTGTCCTTCTAGTTACACGCGAAAGCTAGAATATAATAGACCCAGGGGAGGCCTCATGTGGAGGTAGTGTCCCTACCTCTGAGCCAAGGGGCTCAGGTTCAAGTCCCAACTACTCCAGAGCTGTATAAGAGCATCACTCAATAGGTTGAGCTAAAAAAAAGGAGAACATTTCTGGGTATAGAAACCAAACCCAGGACTGGATGTGAGGAGCTGTCTCTCCTCCCTTTGGGGAGGAACCGACGTACGCCACGAGTAGTGGCTTTATTTTGGGGTCCATCAGTAAATGATGTTCTTTTCCAGTCGGGCTTCCTGAGTTATTGCAGCCATTCAGCCCCTCGAGCCCGTTCCAGCACTCAATGAGACCATGGCCGGACTCCACATACCTACCAGGAGACAGTGAGGACTGTAGGTGCTGGAGGTCAGAGTCTAGGGTGGGGTGCTGGAAAAGCACAGCAGGTCAGGCAGCATCCAGAATCCTGATGAAGGGCTCATGCCCAAAATGTCGATTCTCCTGCTCCTCGGATGCTGCCTGATCTGTTGTGCTTTTCCAGCGCTACACTCTTGACTCCACATACCTACCTCTGGTCCAAATCCCTTAATATTTTTGCTTACCAAAAATGTATGTCTCTGATTGAAAATTAACAACTGACCCAGCATCCCCTCCCAGTCTTAGTGTGTAGAAATCCCTGGAGCGTCGGAGGCTGAGGGGTGACCTTATAGAGGTTTATAAAATCATAAGGGGCATGGATAGGGTAAATAGACTTTTCCCTGGGTGGGGGAGTCCAGAACTAGAGGGCATAGGCTTAGGGTGAGAGGGGAAAGATATAAAAGGGACCTAAGGGACAACGTTTTTACACAGAGGGTGGTACGTATATGGAATGAGCTGCCAGCGGAAGTGGTGGAGGCTGGTACAATTACAACATTTAAAAGGCACTTGGATGGGTATATGAATAGGAAGGGTTTGGAGGGATATGGGCCAAATACTGGCAAATGGGACTAGATTAGGTTAGGATATCTGGTCGGCATGGATGAGTTGGACTGAAGGATCTGTTTCTGTGCTGTACATGTCTGTGGTTCTATGACCCTAAGTGCTTCCTAACATCTTTCCTGAACGGACTGGCCCTAATTCTCAGACTATGCCCCTCGCTCGAGAATCTTCAACCAATTGAAATAGTGTATATTTATCTGCGCTGTCTTTTCCTTTAATATCTTTAAAACAAATTACCCCTTAACTATTTAAATTCTAGATAAAACAGGTTTAAATTGCATAATGTCTCCTCATACCTTAATCCCTGAAACCCAGATATCACTCCGAGAAACCTACATTGTTCTCCTTCTGAGGCCAACCTAACCTTCAAGAGATGGATAGAGCTCTTAAAGATAGTGGAATGAAGGGTAATGGGGATAAGGCAGGAACACGATACTGATTGTGAATGATCAGCCATAATAATGAATGGTGGGGCTGGCTCGAAGGGCCGAATGGCCTATTCCTGCACATATTGTCTATTGTCTATTGTCTATGGTGCCCAGATCTGCTCACAGCACTCCAAGTGAGTTCGAACCAGAGTTTAATATAATCTGGCCAGAGCATTGTATACTCCCAAACAAAATAAATGGTGGAGATCTGAAACCAAAACAGAAATTGCTGGAGAAACTCAGCAGGTCTGACAGCATCTCTAGGTAGGAAGCAGAGTCCGGTGACTCTTCACCAGAACCTAAGGCATGATGAAGAGTCACTGAATTTGAAATATTAACTCTGCTTTCTTTCCACTGACGATGCCAGACCTGCTGAGTTTCTCCAGCAATTTCTGTATTTGTTTATAATCTAACTAGGGTTTTGTATTATACTGTGTGACACTGCTGTGCAGAAAGGCTGAAGTTTTTTTTAAAGTGACTGCAATTGGAAGACAAAATTGAATTAGCCCAGAAGACTAGCAGACCAAAGATATAGGAGCAGAATGACCTCATTGAGTCTGCTCTACCATTCGATTATGGCTGATGTTTCTGAACTCCATTCTCCTGCCTTCTCTCTGTAACTTTTGATCTCCTTACCAATCAGGAGCCTATCGCTGTCTTAAACACACTCAGCGACTTGGCCTCCACAACCCTCTGTGACAATGAGTTCCACAGATTTCCCACCCTCTGGCTGAAGAAGTCCTTCCTTCATCTCAGTTCTAAAGGGCCATTCCTTCCCCCTGGAGAGGGTTCAATGAGAGATGTCGGGTTAATTTTGTGAGTTGCTGGTCTTCCATTCACAAGTCCCACCAATCAGAAGTTGCAGCTCTGCCCCTCAAACATACAAACCAGCAACACAAGGAGGCCAGTCCTGTTCCACCTTTCAATAAGGTCATGCCTAGTCTGACTCAGTGTTCCTGCCTATCCTAGGGAACATTTCACCTCCACTTCCTTCACAAGAATCTATCCAACGCTACCATAACAATATGCAAGGTCTCTGCTTCTGACAACATTTGAGGATGGGAATTTTAGAGGATCATGACTCTTTGACATGGGACACCCCTGATCTTTAAACAGTGAGCCGCAGTTCTAGGTTCTATCCATCAGCTCAACACCCCTCAGGATCTTCGGTTTCAATCAAGTCACCTTCAACACTCCAGCAGGTACAAGCCCATCCAAGTCTGTCCAACCGTATGGCATTAGACAAGCCACCCATTCCTGGTACTAATCTGGTGAAGCTCCTATGAACCACCTCCATCACATTTACATCAGAGCCAGGGACAGGAGGACATTCGGCCCCTCAAGCTGGCCTTACCAGTCAATAAGAACTTGGCCGATCTGTCCCTGACCTCAATTGCCCTTCAGTGCCGGTTCATCATAATCCATAACTCCCTGACATTTCAAACATATATGAGCCTCCACATCAAATACTTTCAGTGATCGAGCCCGCAGGACTCCCCCTGGGGTCAGTGGCAACGAAGAGATCCTGAGGGCTCCAGGGTTACTGGACTGAACAGTTTTTACATGTGTATTGTTAGCTGTGAGATCTTAATAATTCCAAGAAGGCAAAATATCAGACAGAACCTGTTTAATCTGCGACTAGTTCTTGGTAAAAAGTACACCCAGGACATTATCCTTTCGGACCCGGGATCGTGGTTCTCCGCCTGGACAGGGCGAATTCAAAACTCCTCTGGATCCAGCTGGTCACATCCTGAAAGCTGGAGAGACAGAACAGGACACCCCCACATCGATTCGCCACACTCACCCCGCACATCCACACACCCACACACCCACATACCCACACACAACCACACACCCACACACCTGCACACCCGCACACCCACACACCCACAAATACCCACACACACCCACACACACACACACCCACACACACACACACCCACACATACCCACACACACACACACCCACACACACACACACATACCCACACACATACACCCACACACACCCACACACCCACACATACCCACACACACACACACATACCCACACATACCCACACTCACCCGCACATCCACACATCCACACACCCACACACACCCACACACCCACACACCCACATACCCACACACACCCACACACCCACACACCTGCACACCCGCACACCCACACACCCACAAATACCCACACACACCCACACACACACACACCCACACACCCACACATACCCACACACACACACACCCACACACACACACACATACCCACACACATACACCCACACACACCCACACACCCACACATACCCACACACACCCACACACTCACACACCTGCACACCCACACACCCACACACCCACACACCCACACATACCCACACACACCCACACATACCCACACACACCCACACACCCACACATACCCACACACACCCACACACTCACACACCTGCACACCCACACACCCACACACCCACACATACCCACACATACCCACACACACCCACACACCCGCACACCCACACACCCACACACTCACACACCTGCACACCCACACACCCACACACCCACACACCCACACATACCCACACACACCCACACATACCCACACACACCCACACACCCGCACACCCACACACCCACACACCCACACACACCTACACACACACACCCACACACCCACACATCCACACATGCCCACACACACACACACCCACACACACCCACACATACCCACACACACACACCCACACACACCCACACACTCACACATACGCACACACACACACCCACACATACCCACACACACCCACACACTCACACACCCACACATACCCACACACACACCCACACACACCCACACACTCACACATACGCACACACACACACCCACACATACCCACACACACCCACACACTCACACACCTGCACACCCACACACCCACACACCCACACACCCACACACCCACACACCCACACACACCCACACATACCCACACACACCCACACACCCACACACCTGCACACCCACGCACCCTCCCACCCACACATACCCACACACACCCACACACCCACACATACCCACACACACCCACACACCCACACACCTGCACACCCACACACCCACACACCCACACACCCACACACCCACACATACCCACACACACCCACACACACACACCCACACATCCACACACACCCACACACCCGCACACCCACACACCCACACACAGCCGCACACCTGCACACCCACACACCCACACACCCACACACCCACACACCCACACATACCCACACACACCCACACACACACACCCACACATCCACACACACCCACACACCCGCACACCCACACACCCACACACAGCCGCACACCTGCACACCCACACACACCCACACACCCACACACACCCACACACCCACGCATACCCACACACACCCACACACCCACCCCCCCGCACGTACACACCGACACACACCCACACACACCCACACACCCACACACACCCACACACACCCACACACCCACACACCCAACCTCCCGCACCTACACACCGACACACACCCACACACCCCCACACACCCACGCACCCACACACCCTCACACCCACACACCCACACACCCATGCACCCACACACCCTCACACCCACACACACCCACACACCCCCACACACCCACGCACCCACACACCCTCACACCCACACACCCACTCACACCCCAACACACCCACACACCCATGCACCCACACACCCACACACCCGTGCACCCACACACCCTCACAGCCACACACCCACACACCCACACACCCGCACACCCACACACCTACACACCCGCACACATTCCCACAAGCATCCCCCACACCTACATATCCACGGACACCCACACACACCCCCACACATCCACACACCCATGCCCCCACACACTCACGCACCCACACACCCACACACCCACACACCCACACACATCCACACATCCTCAAATCCATTCCCCGCACCTACACACCCACACACATACACACCCCCACACATCCCCATACCCATCCCCTGCACCTACACACTCACACACTCACACACCCACACACCTACACACCACCACACATCACCACACCCATTCCCCCGCACCTACACACACCCCCACACCCCCACACACCCACACACCCACACACCCACAAACCCACACATCCTCACACCCACACACCCACTCACCCCCCCACACATCCTCACACCCACGCGCCCACACACACCCCCACACATCCACACACCCACACACCCTCACACGTCCACACATCCTCACACCCACACACCCACACTCTCACACACCCACACACCCACACACCCGTACACATCCCCACACGCATCCCCCGTACCTAAACACCCACACACCCCCACACACATCCACACATCCTCACACCATCACCGCACCTACACACCCCCACACATCCCCACACCCATCCCCCGCACCTACACACCCACACACCTACACACCCCCACACATCCCCACACCCATCCCCCGCACCTACACACCCACACACCTACACACCCCCACACATCCCCACACCCATCCCCCGCACCTACACACCCACACACCTACACACCCCCACACATCCCCACACCCATCCCCCGCACCTACACACCCACGCACCCACACACCACCACACATCCACACACCCACGCATCCACACACATCCCCACACACCCACACACCCACACACACCCTCACACGCGCACACCCACACACCCACACATCTCACACCCACACACCCCCAACACACCACCACACACCCACACACCCCCACATACCCACACACACCCCCATGCACCACCACACACCTACACGCACCCACACACCACCACACACTCACACACCCCCTCACACCATCACACATCCACACACCCACGCATCCACACACATCCCCACACACCCACACCCCCACACACACCCCCACACACCCATGCACCCATACACCCTCACACCCACACACCCACACACACACCCACACACCCAGACACTCACGCACCCACACACCCACACACCCACACACCCACACACATCAACACATCCTCACATCCAATCCCCGCACCTACACACCCACACACATACACACCCCCACACATCCCCATACCCATACCCTGCACCTACACACCCACACACCTACACACCTACACACCACCACACCCACACATCCCCACACCCCCACACACCCACACACCGTCACACCCACACACCCATACACCCCCCCACACATCCACACACCCACACACCCACACACCCACACACCCTCACACCCACACACCCACACACGTCCACACATCCACACATCCACACACCCACACACCCACACACCCACACACCCTCACACCCACACACCCACACACCCACACACCCATACACCCCCCCACACATCCACACACCCACACACCCACACACCCACACACCCTCACACCCACACACCCACACACGTCCACACATCCACACATCCACACACCCACACACCCACACACCCATACACCCCCCCACACATCCACACACCCACACACCCACACACCCTCACACCCACACACCCACACACGTCCACACGTCCACACACCCACACACCCACACACCCACGCACCCACACACCGTCACACCCAAACACCCACACACCCACACACCCACACACCCACACACCCACACACCCCCCCACACATCCACACACCCACACACCCACACACCCATACACCCCCCCACACATCCACACACCCACACACCCACACACCCCCCCACACATCCACACACCCACACACCCTCACACCCACACACCCTCACACCCACACACTCACACACGTCCACACACCCACACACCCCCCCACATATCCACACACCCACACACCCACACACCCCCCCACACATCCACACACCCACACACCCTCACACCCACACACCCACACACCCACACACGTCCACACGTCCACACACCCACCCACCCACACACCCACGCACCCACACACCGTCACACCCAAACACCCACACACCCACACACCCACACACCCATACACCCCCCCACACATCCACACACCCACACACCCACACACCCATATACCCGCCCACACATCCACACACCCACACACCCACACACCCCCCCACACACTCACACACGTCCACACACCCACACACCCCCCCACACATCCACACACCCACACACCCACACACACCCCCACACATCCACACACCCACACACCCACACACACCCCCACACATCCACACACCCACACATCCACACTCCCTCACACCCACACACCCACACACCCCTCCACACATCCACACACCCTCACACCCACACACGTCCACACATCCTCACACCCACACACCCACACACTCGCACACCCACACACACCCCCACACACCCACACACCCGCACACACCCACGCACCCACACACCTTCACACCCACACACCCACTCACCCTCCCACACACCCACACACCCACACACACCCCCACACACCCACACACCCACACACACCCCCACACACCCACACACCCACACACCCACACACATCCACACATCCACAAATCCATTCCCCGCACCTACACACCCACACACATACACACCCCCACACATCCCCATACCCATCCCCTGCACCTACACACCCACACACCCACACACCTACACACACCCACACATCCCCACACCCATCCCCCACACCTATACACCCACACACCCATGCACCCACACACCCTCACACCCTCACACCCACACACCCTCACACCCACACACACCCACACACCACCACACACCCACACCCCCCCACACACCACCACACATCCACACACCCACGCATCCACGCACATCCCCACACACCCACACACCCACACACACCCTCACACCACCACACATCCACACACCCACGCATCCACGCACACACCCACACACCCACACATCTCACACTGACACAAACCCCCACACACCACCACACACCCACAAAACCCCACACGCCCACACACAGCCTCACACACCACCACACACTCACACACCCACGCACTCACACACCCTCACACCCACACACCCTCACACCCACACACACCCCCACACACCACCACACACCCACACACCTCCACACACCACCACACATCCACACACCCACGCATCCACACACATCCCCACACATCCACACATCCACACACCCTCACACCCACACACTCACACACCCACACACACCGCCACACACCCAAGCACCCTCACACCCACACACCCACACAATCTCACACCCACACACCTACACACCCCCACACACCCACACACCCACACACCCACACACATCCACACATCCTCAAATCCATTCCCCGCACCTACACACACACACACATACACACCCCCACCAATCCCCATACCCATCCCCTGCACCCACACACTCACACACCCACACACCTACACACCACCACACATCACCACACCCAATCCCCCGCACCTACACACATCCCCACACCCCCACACACCCACACACCCACGCACCCACACACCCTCACAGCCACGCACCCACACACCCTCACACCCTCACACCCACGCACCCACGCACCCACACACCCACACACACCCACGCACCCACACACCCTCACACCCTCACACCCACACACCCTCACACCCACACACACCCACGCACCCACACACCCTCACACCCACACACCCACACACCCTCACACCCACACACCTACACACCACCACACCTCCCGACACCATCCCCCACACCTACACACCCACACAGCCAGACACCCACACACCCACACACCTATACACCCACACACCCTCACACCCACACCCACCCCTCCTCACACCCATCCCCCGTACCTACACACTCACACATCCACACACACCCCCACACACCCTCACACCCACACCCACCCCGCACGCCCACGCATCCTCACACCCATCCCCCGCACCTACACACCCACACATCCACACACCCGCACAGCCACACACACCACACACCTTCACACACCCACACATCCCCACATCCATACCACACACCCACACCCCCCCACACATAAACACACCCACACCTACACACACACACACACCACCACACACCCCACACTCAAACACCAACCCCTCACTACACCCCCCCCACATTCCGCTCTCCCCCCACCCTGTCGGTCCTGTACAAACCTCATCTGTCTCAATGAGATAGCTCTCAGTCTTCTAAAGTCTGGAGAATTCAGGCCCAGTCTGCTACCACCTTTCCCCAGGGGATATCAGGACATCAGGACAAAGCTCGGTCATTCTGCCCATTGGAGTTGCCCTGTTATTCAATCAGATGCAGAACACCTTGTGGCTTAGGGAATGAGGCAGGTTTGGGAAAGTAATGTGAGAAAAGGCCTATCCTTTTCTAACTGTCTTTCCCCCGCTCTCTGCGCTCTATCTCCATCTATCCTTGTGCTCGTCACACCCTCCTCCCCTCAAAAACCACCTTATCCCGGCCCCTATTGCTTCTGTAGAAAAGTCACCGGACTCAAAATGTTAACTCTGTTTCTCTCTGCACAGATGCTGCCAGACCTACTGAGTTTCTCCAGTAATTTCTGTTTTTAGTTAACTCCTCTGCTTGGCAGAGGGAGAGACAATGAGGATATTTCTTTAGTTAGTTTAGCAGCTAACAGGGTTTTAATTCTGTTTCTCTGGGCCTGAATATAAACTCGCTACCAGGTGAGTAACAAAATGTCACAGGACAAAACAATCTCATTCTTTCTAGTGTCCTTCTAAAGCAGTCATAATGTGACTGTAACCTTGTCACTGATTGACTTCTAAATATCAATCCCCACATATGTTTAACCAGAATCGTACGTTCAAATCACAGCCGTAAAAATCAACAACAATGACTTGCAAATTTTTAAAATTCCCTTTGAAAGTTTTAGTTATCTCAACGACATGTCAGAGTTCATTCCTGGCTCTTAAAGCCTGTTTCAACCAATCCCAGGACAGGGACAGCATGGGGTTCGATACAGAGTAAAGCTCCCTCTACACTGTTCCCATCAAACACTGGACAGGGACAGCATGGGGTTCGATACAGAGTAAAGCTCCCTCTACACTGTTCCCATCAAACACTGGACAGGGACAGCATGGGGTTCGATACAGAGTAAAGCTCCCTCTACATAGTCTGACTGCTAAGTGAATGCACTTCCTGAGTTTAGCTGATAATGTCATGACTTATTTGAAACAGTCCATGTTCAAATGCAACAAGATCTGGAGAATATTCAAGCTTGGGCTGACAAGTGGTAGATAACACACAAATGCAATGATCATCACCAGTAAGAGACAATCTGACCACCATCCCTTGACATTTAATTGTGTTACTATCACTGAATCCCCATGATCAACGTCGTGGGGGTAACCATTGACTGGAAACTCAGCTGGACTCACCACATAAACCCAGTGGCTACAAGAGCAGGTCAGAGGCTGGGAATCCTACAGCAAGTGACTCACTTTGTGGCTCCCCAAAGCCTGTCCACAAGGTACAAGTCAGGAGTGTGATGGAACGTTTCCCACTTGCCTGGATGGTTGCAGCTCCAACACTGCTCAAGAAGCTCAATACCATCTAGGACACAGCTTAACCAGGTGGTGGAGAGAGAAATCCACCCTGTGTCTACAGCTGACCAGACCTTGGCTGGTGAATGCTGGCAGGTGCTATTGGACAAGCCATCAAGGTAGCTCGCCATATCTCCAACTTTATTTGAGAGGTTTTGTTTCAATAGTCCACCATTTGGGATCAACTAGTTCCTGGAGATTTTTCTGTAGACCATGTCCACCGCTTCTCACAGTAAACAATCTGGTAAGTTTGAACTTTAGCAGCAAGATGAGAACCCATGTAGTCTTGAAGTGCTTATCGGCAGAAATGTAACCACATGAGAATTCTCCAACAAATCTGCCTCGACTTGGGAGTTATTAACTGCAATGGGAGAATGGCCGACTCACTGGAACCACTGAGGAGTTTCCTGCTGTGACATCAGCTCACGGCTCATCAATACTTTTCAGGATTGTCAATGAGTGAGTGAAATTTTTGGTTCACTTTGGAACCACTACACGTTTGAGGCACGTCCTGAAGAGAATACAGGGACGGTTTCTGTTTTCATTCAGTCAAAATGCTCGGCCAGGATATACCGCCCATCACTCGTCCACTCAGAGGGCCATTCAGAGTCAACGACATTGCTGGGGGACTGGAGTCACATCTAGGCCAGACCCGGTAAGGATAGCAGATATCTGTCCCTGAGGGGCATTGATGAACCAGGTGGGATTTTATCATGATTGATGCTGGTTACACAGTCACTATTAGGTCAACCTCTTTCTTTATTACAGATTATTACTGTATTCAAATTTTACCATCTGCCGCGGCAGAATTCGAACTCATGGCCCCAGGAGTTGCTAATAGGAAGTGATAGAGGCTGATACAGTTACCACATTTAAAAGACATTTGGACAGGTACATGAATTGGAGAGGTTTACAGGGATATGGGCCAAACACAGACAGGTGGGACTGGCTCCGTCTAAGATAGCTGGCTGATGTGAATGATTTGGAACAAACGGTCTGTTTCCATGCTGTATGACTCTATCACTTTATGAGTACAAAGGTGGGCAGAGTAGGTGGATTGGCCATGCTGAATTGCCCATAATGTCCAGGAAGCATAGGTTAGCTGTAGGAAATGCAGGGCAACAGAGATAGGGATTGAGATGCGTTTTGGTGGAACATTCTTTAGAGGGTTAGTGTGGAATAGACAATAGATAATAGATGCAGGAGTAGGCCATTCAGCCCTTCGAGCCTGCACCGCCATTCAATATGATCATGGCTGATCATCCTTAATCAGTATCCTGTTCCTGCCTTATCTCCATAACCCTTGATTCTATTATCCTTGAGAGCTCTATCCAACTCTTTCTTAAATGAATCCAGAGACTGGGCCTCCACTGCCCTCTGGGGCAGAGCATTCCACACAGCCACCACTCTCTGGGTGAAGTAGTTTCTCCTCATCTCTGTCCTAAATGGTCTACCCCGTATTTTTAAGTTGTGTCGTCTGGTTCGGCACTCCCCCATCAACGGAAATATGTTCCCTCCTGCCAGAGTGTCTAATCCTTTCATAATCCTATACGTCTCAATCAGATCCCCTCTCAGTCTTCTAAACTCAAGGGTATACAAGCCCAGTCGCTTCAGTCTTTCCGTGTAAGGCAATCCTGCCTACTTCCAAACTGTAGGGATTCTATGATAATGAGCTATGACAGTAGCCTGGGGTTCTGGAGCTTGTTGGCCCTGGATGTTTTGGCACATGTTGCCCAGCCCATGACTGTTCAGCCTTTCCAAACACCAGAGCTGCTGATTCCTCGTTATTGGATGAGGAATAGTGTTCAGCCAGGAGCAACCAGACAGCTGTTGTTAATTCCTGATGAAGGGCTCCTGCCTGAAACGTTGATTTTCCTGCTCCTCAGATGCTGCCTGATCTGCTTTTCCAGCCCTGCTATAATCTTGAGCTGTTGTTAATCACTGCAGTTCCACATTAGGGTTAGTATTAAGGTCACAATTCTGAGTGTGGAGGGACTGTCTTCTGAGGAGAGCTTGTGTCAGTTGGACCGATACTCATTGGAGTTTAAAAGAATGAGAAGTGAACTTATTAAAGTGTACAAAATTCTTAGAGGATTTGACAGGGGGAGATGTGGGGAGATTGTTTCCCGTGTGGGGGCGGTCTAGGACCCGAGGGTATCATTTCAAAGTAAGGGGTCACCCATTGAAGACAGAGATGAGGAGGAATTTCTTCCCTCAGAGGGGAGTGAATCTGTGGAATTCTTTCCCACAGAGTGCTGTCGGGGGCTGGGTCATTCAGGATACTCAAGGCTGAGGCAGACGGATTGTTTAATCAGGAAGGGGATCGAGGGTTATGGGGGACAGGCAGGAAAATGGAGTTAAGGATGATTAAATCAGCCATGATCTCACTGAATGGGGGGAACAGACTGGATGGGCTGAATGGCCAACTCCTGCTCCCACATTTTATCGTCATTTTCTGCATCACAGGAATTGCCAGAGTCAGAAACAATATCGACAGAGAATGAGACTCTCTCAACTATACAGGCTGGTGAGAGATGTTCAGAATTAGTCCTTGGTTTAAAAGTGGTCAAAAAGACAGCCGGTAAACTGGTCTTCCTGCTGGGTGGGAAAGAATTGACAACTCTGTCTCCACAATAGCACAGGTTTTGACTCTGCATTTTGAGATTAGCCTATGAAAGGCAATATAAAACAGAATATGTGCAGGGAAATCTACAGACAACAGAAGATGTGTCTCCAGGATGGGATATTGAGTTTGTTGACAAAACTGAATTAAATCCTGAGTCTGGGACAGTCCATTGGCCATAATCAGCTCAACCAAATACAACAGGGGCAGAAGAGAGAGACCAAGAAGGTGTGGCCATTCTCTCATTGGCTGTTAGGCCAGATATTTGGTGGGTTGGCCATGGAAAGGTATTTTGTGCACTCACAGCAATTTCCAATCACATGCGGTGTTGTGGTGTCTGTTGAAAGGCTGTTCACTGTGGGAGTGTGGGGGGAATTTGGGGGAAAAGGGGGGTGGGGGAGGTAGTGCAATTTTACCAAGGGCTGAGCTGGAGCCCACCCAGTGGTATGGTGGCCTGTGATCTCCAAAAAGATTGAAGAGCTCATCGCTGATAATACTGTGGTGGTCCCAGGGCAGAGTGGCCTGATCAGCCCGCAGATCATAGAAACATAGAGGATAGGAGCAGGAGGTGGCCATTCAGCCCTTCGAGCCTGCTCTGCCATTCATCACGATCATGGCTGATTGTCCAACTCAACAGCCTAATCCTGCTTTCTCCCCATAACCTGTGATCCCGTTCACCCCAAGTGCTATATCTAGCAACCACTTGAATACATTTAATATTTTGGTGTCAACCATTTCCTGTGGTAATGAATTCCACAGGCTTACCACTCTTTGGGTAATGTCTCCTCATATCCATACTAAATGGTCCACCCCAAATTTCAGACTGTGATCCCTGGTTCTGGATGCACTCACCATCAGGAATATCCTCCTTGTGTCTAGCCTGTCTAGTCCTGTCAGACATCTGTAAGTCTCCATGAGATCCCCCTCATTTGTCTGAACTCCAGTGGAAACAAAGTCAAGACTGGTGTGCTGCTAGAAAAGCACAGCAGGTCAGGCAGCATCCAAGGAGCAGGAAAATCAACGTTTCAGGCAAAAGCCCTTCATCAAGATATTCCTTCTCCTCAGATGCTGCCTGACCTGCTGTGCTTTTCCAGCACCACTCTAATCTTGACTCTAATCTCCAGCATCTGCAATACCCACTTCTGTCCAGTGAAAACAATCCTAACCCAGTCAGTCCCACCATCCCCAGAATCAGCCTGGTAAGTCTTTGCTACATCCCCTCAAGAGCAAGAGCATTCTTCCTCAGAAAAGGAGATCCAAACTGCCCACAATATTCTAGGTGTGGCCTCACCAAGGCCCTGTATAACTACAACAGCACATCCCTGCTCCTGTACTCGAAACCTCTTGCAATGAAGGTCAACATCCCATTTGCCTTCTTTCCCACCTGCTGCCCCTGCATGCTCACCTTCAGTGACTGGTACACAAGGACACCCAGGTCCCACTGCACACTCTCCTCTCCCAATTTACAGCCATTCAGATAGTAATCTGCTTTCTTGTTTTTGCTTCCAAAGTGAATAACCTCACATTTATCCAATTTATACTGCATCTGCCATTGATTTGCCCACTCACCAAACCTATCCAGATCATACTGGAGGATCTCTGCATTCTTGTCACAGTTTACCATCCCACTCAACTTGGTATCGTCTGCAAACTTTGAGATGTTACATTTTATTCCCACATCCAAATCATTAATCTATATTGTGAATAGCTGGTGTTCCAGCACCAATCCCTGTGGCACCCCACTAGTTACTGCCTACCAATGTGACCATGGGAAGGTGTGGATCACACAGAGCCACTCTAGTTTGATGGGGGTATGTAGCCATGGTGCCACAATACCTACAGGTGAGTACCACCAGCAGGGCATGTATTAAACAGGGTCTTGGTTGTGGTATTTGTAAAGCAGAGGAGCCCTGATGTGGTTGCACTGACTCCAATAGAGTATTAATAAATTATCCACCCCACTCCACTACAGACTCGTGCAATCAGAGCAGCGGATATGGATAGAGCTCTTAAAGATAGTGGAATCAAGGGTTATGGAGATAAGGCAAGAACAGGATACTGATTGTGAATGATCAGCCATGATCATCATAAATGGTGGTGCAGGCTCGAAGGGTCGATTGACCTACCCCCGCACCTATCGTCTATTATCTATTGATAGGCTGGAAACTGAAGATTGAGCTCCCCATCTCTGCAAAGATTCCCACTGACAGGCTGATCAAGATGCAGAGACAAAGGAGTAATCCCACCAAGAGGATCAGCAGGCCTCTCACTCTGATACACACCACCAGGCGAGACACAGTCAGACCCTGGCACCATGGGCAGCATGGGGAGACCACAGTGACGGTAGAGTCAGTCAGGGAGCTGCAGGACAGCAGCAGGAATCTCGCAAAGCAGAAGGAGTTTACAAGGGATCCCATTGTGAATCACATACATCTGCTTCACAGGAAGAAACCCAGTGAGGAACTGGCCAGACTCATACTGTCTCAAACAAAATCAGAATCAACCCAAAGATGGTCCTGAGCGTGTTTGATGGGAACAATGTAGAGGGAGCTTTACTCTGTATCTAACCCCATGCTATCCCAGTCCTGGGAATGTTTGATGGAGGGACAATGTAGAGAGAGCTTTACTCTGTATCTAACCCCATGCTATCCCAGTCCTGGGAATGTTTGATGGAGGGACAATGTAGAGAAAGCTTTACTCTGTATCTAACCCTGTGCTGTCTCTGATCTGGGAGTGTTTTGTGGGTCAGTGTAGAGGCAGCTTTACTCTGTATCTAACCTTGTGCTGTCCTTGTCCTGGGAGTGTTTGATGGGGGACAGTGTAGAGGGAGCTTTACTCTGTATCTAACCCCATGCTGTCTCCTGGAATGTTTGATGGGAACAGTGTAGAGGGAGCTTTACCCTGTATTTAACCCCGTGCTGTTCACGTCATGGGAGTGTTTGATTAGGGTCAGTGTAGAGGGACCTTTACTCTGTACCTAATTGTATGGAAACCCCAATGGCTTGAAGGGATACATCATTTGTGCCCATCATTTATCCTATGAATGAGGATGAAACTTTGTGTTAAAATCTCCACACACCTCCCCCCACCCCCCCCCCCACACACACACTCCCACACACCCACCCACACACACACACGCACACACACATCTGCACACCCCCCCCACACACACACACACACACCCACACACACACCCACACCCACCCCCACACCCACACACACACCCACACCCACCCACACACACACACCCACACACACACATACACACACACAGTCACACACACACACCCACACACACACACCCACACACACACATACACACACCGCACACACACCCCCACACCCACACACACACACACCCACACCCACACACACACCCACACACACACACACACACACCCACACACACACACACTCACACACACCCACACACACACACACATACACACACATATACACACACACCCACACACACACATACCCACACCCACACCCCCACACTCACACGCATACACGCACCCATACACATCCCCACACACCCACACACTCACACCCACACCCGCATTCACACACACACACCCACACTCACACACACACACCCACACTCACACACACACACTCATACACACATACCCACACTCACACACACACACTCACATACACCCCCCCACACACTCACACTCACACACGCCCACACCCACACTCACATACACACACACACACACACACACAACCCACCTCCCCCACCACCCCCCCCCCCCCCCCCCCCCCCCCCCCCACACACACACACACACACACACACACACACAATCATTACCCTTTTGTTGGTGAGATTTTGGTTTATTCTGAATCAGCTCTCGCTGGTTGGTTAACCTCTCCTCTCATTATGATTATGCAATTGACATAAGTCAGGTAACTATTAACCAGAAATATTTGAAATGTATCCACATTTTGTTGAATTGCACCTGGGTTGTTAGCAGTCGCGAGGTAGAGCTGATTATTGACATGTATTAGACTGTACTGTGGATAAAGTTGTCACAGTGTTGATCCACAGCTCGTGTGGGCAAAGCAATCCCGAAAGCCACAAGGGCAGACAGATTTTAGAGTGACCTGCAAATATTATTGGATATCAGGAAAGAATTTGCTGTAAACTGCAGCAATGTTTCTGAACAAACCCATCAGCAATTATATGTCAGAAATGTAGGCAGTTCTGGATTGTGGGTCATTGCGATCTGGGCAATTTCTAGTGGCCTCGAAATTACATTATTTACCATGATTTCGGCAGTTGGTGGTCTGACATTGTATCCTCTGTCCCTGTGACGGAGAAGTAACCAGCCTCAGGAATGGCCATTCATTCAGAGGGCCTGCCAGTGTACAGGCACAATACTGCACTCGGGATGTGTGGTCACTGAAACTGCAGTCAGTGACCCTCCTCCCCTCGGAGCAACACATCAGTGGCGATGGGAAAAAGCCCTTAACTGGTTTTTAATTAAAGTGGTTCAGGGCTTTGTTGTGTTTTGTGGAGTATTGGGGCTGGAGTATTGCTACCAATCCTCCTTTTGACACAGTGTCTTAGTGTCTGCTTGGCAGATGATCAACCATGTGTGTGTTTTAAGAAGTCAGTTCCTGCACACCCGGCCGTCAGTGTAGTGCAGCTTCTCTGGACTTCCTCCAATGCTAGTCTATCTTCCCTAAGAGATGATGTGGAGGTGCCAGTGTTGGACTGGGGTGGACAAAGTTAAAAATCACACAACATGCGATGAGAGTCCAACAGGTTAATTTGGAAACACTAGCTGTTGAAGCACAAGGAACAGTGCTCCAAAAGCTAATGCTTCCAAAGAAACCTGTTGTACTATAACCTGGTGTGGTGTGATTTTTAACTTTTCCCTTAGAGGTAACTTTTCCCATTTCCCTAAATGAATATTTTTTGTCAGTAGTCACACAGGAAAAAGACAATATTGTTGAGGAGAATAGTGCGATACAGGCTATTAGACCGAATGGGATTGAGGTTCACAAGGAGGAGGTGTTAGCAATTCTGGAAAGTGTAAAAATAGATAAGTCCCTTGGGCCGGATGGGATTTATCCTAGGATTTTCTGGGAAGCCAGGAAGGAGATTGCAGAGCCTTTGACTTTGATCTTTATGTTGTCATTGTCTACAGGAATAGTGCCAGAAGACTGGAGAATAGCAAATGCTGTTCCCTTGTTCAAGAAGGGGAGTAGAGACAACCCTGGTAATGATAGACCAGTGAGCCTTACTTCGGTTGTGGGTAAAGTGTTGAAAAAGGTTGTAAGAGATAGGATTTATAATCATCTAGAAAGGAATGAGTTGATTAGGGATAGTCAACACGGTTTTGTGAAGGGTAGGTCGTGCCTCACAAACCTTAATGAGTTCTTTGAGATAGTAACAGGTGGATGAGGGTAAAGTGGTTGGTGTGGTTTATATGGATTTCAGGAAGGCATTTGATAAGGTTACCCATGGTAGGGTATTGTGTAAAATACGGGGACATGGGATTGAGGGTGATTTAGCGGTTTGGATCAGAAATTGGCTAGCTGAAAGAAGGTGGTGGTTGATGGGAAATGTTCATCCTGGAGTTCAGTTACTAGTCGGGGAGTGCAAGGATCTGTTTTGGGGCCACTGCTGACTGTCATTTTTATAAATGACCTGGATGAGGGTGTAGGAGGATGGGTTAGTAAATTTGCGGATGACACTAAGGTGGGTAGAGTTGTGGATAGTGATTAAGGATGTTGTAGGTTACAGTGAGACATAGATAAGCTGCAGAGCTGGGCTGAGAGGTGGCAAATGGAGCTTAATGCGGAAAAGTGTGAAGTGATTCACTTTGGAAGGAGTAACAGGAATGCAGAGTACATAGATCTCTGAAAGTTGTCACCCAGGTTGTTAGGGTTGTTAAGAAGGCATATGGTGTGTTAGCTTTTATTGGTAGAGGGATTGAGTTTCAGAGCCACAAGGTCATGCTGCAGCTGTACAAAACTCTGGTGCGGCTGCACTTGGAGTATTGTCTGTTTATCCTATCCATGCCCCTTATAATTTTATAAACCTCTATAAGGTCACCCCTCAGCCTCCGATGCTCCAGGGAAAACAGCCCCAGCCCGTTCAGCCTCTCCCTACAGCTCAAACCTGAGCAAAGTCCTTGTTATCTTTTTTCTGAACCCATTCAAGTTTAGCAATATCCTTCCTCTAACATTCCAGACAGAGATGAGGAGTAATCCATTCCCAAAGACGGTTGTGAATCTTAGGAACTGTCTTCTCCAGAGAGCCATGGATGTTACATCATTGAAAAGATTTAAAGCTGTGATTGAGGGATTTTTGGTGTCTTGGGAAATCAGGGGATAGGAGGACGAGGTGGGATGGTAGAGTTGAAGCCCAAGGGTTGAGGGCATCGGTGGCTAGGCCAGCATTAATTGCCCATCCAAGAGGGCAGTTCAGAGTCAACCACATTGCTGTGGGTCTGGAGTCACATGTAGGCCCAACCACATAAGGATGGTAGTTTCCCTCCCTGTAGGACATTAGTGACCCAGGTGGGCTTTTTTCAACAATCAACAATCATGTAATGGACATCATTAGACTCTGAAATGAGATTTTTATTGAATTCAAATTCCACCACGTGCTTTGGCAGGATTCGAACCTGGGTCCCCAGAACATCACCTGGTTCTTTGATTAATAGTCCAGTGATAATGCAGCACAGTGGCCTCACAACACCAGGGACCTGGGTTTGATTCCAGCCTCGGGTGATTGTCTGTGTGGAGTTTGCTCCAGTTGCTCTGGTTACCTCCCATAGCCCAAAGGTGTGCAGGTCAGGGTGGACTGACTGTGGGAAAAATGGGTTAGGGGATGGGCTGATGTGGATGGAATGGTCTGCCTCCACACTGTAGGGATCCTATAAATACCACTAGGCCCTTGCCTTCCCCTGTTAAAGTTTTGGGACCAGTGACTAGAACTGATGTTAGCTGGGGGGAATTGTCGGTTTTTATGCAGACGATAGGGCAGGGGATGGGTGTAAGGAGTAAACGATAGGTGGGTTTAGAGCCCAAAGAGAGAGGAGGACAGTTGGAGGGAAAAAGGATAACGGTCTGTCTGGAAACATGAATAGCTGCTAATGGGGACTGTTAGTGGCTACCAACCTATAATCACAGACCATGGTGCCAGTGTAGCTGCAGAAGATGCACTGTTCCACATACCTGACAAAGAGGCAGGCATAGCTGGGGCCCATGTGGGTGCCCATGGCTACCCCTTTGGTCTGGAGAGGGCAGTACCCCTTTGGCACCACCCTCTTGGCACCGCCCTTTTGAACGGTCCTACCTGTCCATCTTCCTTCCCACCTACCTGCTTCACCCTCCTCTCCAACCTATCACCTTCTCCCCCGCCTCCATCTACCTATCACATTCCCCGCTACCTTTTCCCCAGCCCCACCCCCCTCCCATTTATCTCTCAGTCCCCCCTTGGCCCACAAGCCTCATTCTTGATGAAGGGCTTTTGCCCGAAACATTAATTCCCCTGCTCCTCGGATGCTGCCTGACTGGCTGTGCTTTTCCAGCACCACACTCTTCCACTCTATCTCTTTCTCACCCATTGGGAGATGACCGTTTCTTCGGTCACTGTCAATACTCAAACTTTCTGTGACTTCCCTTTCCCTGTTCTCCATCTTCTCTCTTTTGCCCTCACTGTTCTAACTGTAATGAGGTCATCCAGGTGGACCTCATAGAATCTGAATTCCCTGACTGGGGCTGTTAATCTACTCCAATCAGGGAGCCCTGGCTGACAGATATAAACAGGAATGTTACCAGGGCGGGCTGTCCTAGAGGTGGTCGAAAGGTGTGTCAGGGTGGACTGAGAACTGGAAGGGGCATGGGGTGGACCGAGAGCCGGAAGGTGGAAAGGTTGGGGCTTGACCAGCTAATGCACACATTTGTAATGTTGATCTTTTGTATGTAACTGGATTGTCTCATGTACAAATGTCATTGTCGCTGTCTTGTCATATTTGAAACTGGGATTTGGGGTTTGTCCTCAGTTCCCTGTAAACTGGTTGAACAGTAGGGTTTGGAGCCTGGTTTTGCTGCTCCTCTCCCTTGTAAAATTACTGTCTCTTGTGTACAGCTGTAAATGTTAACTTTTTTTTGGAAACTGTTTTGTAATTTTTTAATAAGATAAAAAAAACAGAAGAGTGCAGACTATTCTGGTAAAAACAATGACTGCAGATGCTGAAAATCAAATACTGGATTAGTGGTGCTGGAAGAGCACAGCAGTTCAGGCAGCATCCAACGAGCAGCGAAACATTAATTCCCCTGCTCCTCGGATGCTGCCTGAACTGCTGTGCGCTCCCAGCACCACTAATCCAGTATACAGACTATTCTGCCCAACTGCTGCAGACCTCCTTCAACTCTGTTTCATTATCCACCAACATACCCATCAACTCATAGAACCTGGAGTAGGCCACTTCAGAGACTGTCCCACCATTCAGTGAGATCATGGCTGATCTGTGGCTAACTCCATACAACACAAACACTAACGTTGCACAAAAGCATCTTGAATAGAATTCTGACATCCACCAATACAGTGAGACTGGCAGCTGAGGGAGGGTAGCTCAGTTTGTGGTAACTCTACAGGTGCTGCTGAGGAGCTGGGCAGTTAGTCCTAGGGAGGTGGTTATATCTGGTTTTAAATTTTTTCTTTATTTTGCCAAATTTTCTTCATTGACCAGCTAATGCACACATTTGGATCTATTGGGGTTTGAACCCTGACCTCTCAGTTCAGAGGTAAAGACACATCCTCTGTGCCTCGCCTGAAGGCAGCGATGGTTAGGAATGAATACGAACCAGATCTGTGTCACCTGACCCTGTCTCTGTCACCTGACTCTGCCACTGTGACCTGACCCTGCCACTGTGACCTGACCCTACCTCTGTCACCTGACCTTGTCTCTGTCACCTGACCCTGTCTCTGTCGCCTGACCCAGTCTCTGTCGCCTGACTCTGCCACTGTGACCTGATGCTATAAAGAAATAGTTTGATGAACAATGAGATCACGTAGGAGCTGCAATGGTTGGGTGGTGTTGTCCTGCAGAGCTGAGAAACACTCCTGAACCAGGTCAGAGAGGGTTTGGAAAAGGTTTGATCGAGGTGTTTAAAGATGTGTAGATTTAGATAAAGACACACCCTCCACTGGCTCAGACAGCACCAATGGGTAGAGGTTATGGAACTGTGATTTTTCAAAAGACCAAAAAATGCGGATAATGTGGTGAATTGGATTCCATTTGAAAGAAACCAGAGCTAAAACAATGGGCCGAATGGCCTCTTTCTATGGTGTACAATCCTATAGATAAGGCCTTTAAGCCTGGTTAGGTAACAGTATGAGCAGAAAATGGGAATATTTAAAATTATCTTGGAAAGATTAGCAGAGGAGATTTTAAAAGTCTAACGTTGAGACTTAATTCAATTTCAATTTCCTTTAGTTACAGTTGGAAGAGAGGAATGGAAATTGGTAATCATCCCAGGAAACTTAATCCTAGCCACCTGACTGTTTCTGATTATAAATAACTTCTTAATCATACATTACGTGACAGTCTGATATCTCCACGAAGCCCTTCACGCAAGGCAAGCTGTCAAACTAATTTCTGTTAATGGCTTCCTTGTAATTCTCACTGGACTAAAGCTGTTCACTCTCACTGGGATCCAGTTGCTGAAGGTGCTGACTCTCACTGGGATCCAGTTGCTGAAGGGGCTGACTCTCACTGGGATCCAGTTCCTGAAGGTGCTGAGTCTCACTGGGATCCAGTTCTTGAAGGGGCTGACTCTCACTGGGATCCAGTTCCTAAAGATGCTGACTCTCACTGGGATCCATTCCAGAAAGTGATCACTCTCACTGGGTTCTAGTTCCTGAAAGTGTTCACTCTCACTGGGATCCAGTTCCTGAAGGGGCTGACTCTCACTGGGATCCAGATTCTTCAGGTGCTGTCTCTCACTGGGATGCAGTTCCTGAAGGAGCTAAATCTGACTGGGATCCTGTTAAAGGTGGTGCTGCCTCTCACTGGGATCCACTTCCTGAAAGTGTTCACTCTCACTGTGATCCAGTTCCTGAAGGTGCTGACTCTCACTGAGGTACAGTTCCTAAAGATGCAGATTATCTCTGGGATCCTATTCCTGAAGGTACTGACTCTCACTGGGATCTAGTTCCTGAAGGGACTGACACTCATTAGGATCCAGTACCTAGACATACTGACAATCACTGGGATCCAGTTCCTGAAGGAGCTAACCTTCACTGGGATCCTGTTACTGATGGTGCTGACTCTCACTGAGATCCAGTTCCTGAAAGGGCTGTCTCTCACTGGGATCCAGTTCCAAAAGATGCAGAATCTCACTGGGATCCAGTTACTGATGGTGCAGACTCTCACCGGGATCCAGTTCCTGAAATTGTTCACTCTCACTGGGACCCAGATCCTGAAAGGGCTGACACTCACTGGGATCCAGTACCTGAAAGTGTTCACTTTCACTGGGATCTAGTTCCTGAAGGGGCTGACACTCATTAGGATCCAGTTCCTGAAGGGACTGACTCTCACTGGGATCCAGTTCCTGAAGGTGCTGACTCTCACTGGGATCCAGTTTCTAAAAGTGCTGACTCTCACTGGGATGCAGTTCCTGAAGGAGCTAACTCTCACTGGGATCCACTTCCTGAAAGTGTTCACTCTCAATGGGATCAGGTTCCTGAACGTGCTGACTCTCACTGGTACACAGTTTCGGGTGATGCTGACTCTCACTGGGATCCAGTTCTGAAAAGATCTGACTCTCACTGGGATCCAGTTCTTAAGATGCAGAATCTCACTGGGATCCAGTTCCTAAAAATGCTGACTCTCACTGGGATCCAGTTCTGAAGAAGCTGACTGTCACTGGGATCCAGTTCCTGAAGGTGCTGACTCTCACTGGGATCCAGTTGCTGAAGGAGCTAACTCTTACTGGTATCCAATTCCTAAGATACAGAATCTCACTGGGATCCAGTTCCTAAACATGCTGACTCTCACTGGGATCCAGTTCCTGAAGAAGCTGACTATCAATGGGATCCAGTTCCTAAACATGCTGACTCTCACTGGGATCCAGTTCCTGAAGATACTGATTCTCACTTGGATCCAGTTCCTGAAGAACTGACTCTCAATGGGATCCAGTTCCTAGACATGCTGACTCTCACTGGGATCCAGTTTGTAAAGATGCTAACTCTGACTCGGATCCGCTCCAGAAAGTGATCACTCTCACTGGGATCCAATTCCTGAAGGTGCTGTCTCTGACTGGGATCCAGTTCCTGAAGGTGCTGATTCTCACTGGGATCCAGTTACTGAAGAAGCTGACTCTCAATGGGATCCAGTGCCTAAACATGCTGACTCTCACTGGGATCCAGTTCCTGAAGATGCTGATTCTCACTGGGATCCAGTTCCTGAAGAAGCTGACTCTCAATGGGATCCAGTTCCTAAACACGCTGACTCTCACTGGGATCCAGTCCTTAAGAGGCTGACTCTCATTGGGATCCAGTTCCTGAAGGAGCTAACTCTCACTGGGATCCACTTCCTGAAAGTTTTCACTCTCACTGGGATCCAGTTCCTGAAGGAGCTGACTCTCATTGGGATCCAGTTCCTGTAGGTGCTGACACTCACTGGGATCCAGTTCCTGAAAGTATTCACTCTCACTGGAATCCAGTTGCTGAAGGTGCTGATTTCACTGGGATCCAATTCCTGAAAGTGTTCCATCTCACTGGGACACAGTTCTTGAAGATGCTGACACTCACTGGGATCCAGATCCTGAAGGTGCTCACTCTCTGGGATACAGTTCCTGAAGGGGCTGTCTCTCACTGGGATCCACTACCTGAAGGGGCTGACTCTCGCTGGGATCCAGTTCCTGAAGAGGCTGACTCTCACTGGGATAGAGTTCATGAAGGGGCTATCTCTCACTGGGACCCAGTTCCTGAAGGTGCTGACTCTGAATGGGATCCAGTGCCTGAAGGAGCTGATTCTCACTGGGATGCAGTTGCTGAAGTTGCTGACTCTCACTGGGATCCAATTCCTGAAGGAGCTAACTCTCACTGGGATCCAGTTATTGATGGTGCTGACTCTCACCTGGATCCAGTTCCTAAAAGGGCTGACTCTCACTGGGATCCAGTTCTTAAGATGCTGGCTCTCACTGGGTTCCAGTTACTGATGGTGCAGACTCTCACTGGGATCCAGTTCCTAAAAGGGCAGACTCTCACTGGGATCCAGTTCTTAACATGCAGAATCTCACTGGGATCCAGTTCCTGCAGGTGCTGATTCTCACTGGGATCCAGTTCCTGAAGATGCTGACTCTCACTGGGATCCAGATTCTGAAGGTGCTGCCTCTCACTGGGATCCACTTCCTGAAAGTGTTCACTCTCACTGGGATCCAGATTCTGAAGGTGCTGCCTCACACTGGGATCCACTTCCTGAAAGTGCTCACTCTCACTGGGATCTGGTGCCTGAAGGGGCTGACTCTGACTGAGATCCAATTCCGGAAAGTGTTCACTTTCACTGGGATCCAGTTCCTTAAGGGCCTGACTCTCACAGGGATACAGTATCTAAATGTACTGACTCTCACTGGGATCCAGATCCTTAAAAGGCTGACTCTCAGTGGGATCAAGTTCCTGAAGGAGCTGACTCTCAATGGGATCCAGTTCCTGAAGGGGCTGACTCTGACTGGGATCCGTTACAGAAAGTGTTCACTCTCACTGGGATTCAGTTCCTGAAAGTGCTGACCCTCACTGTGTGCCAGTTCCTGAAGGGGCTGACACTCACTGGGATCCAGTTCTGAAGATACAGAATCTCACTGGCATTGAGTTCCTAAACATGCTTACTCTCAATGGGATCCAGTTCCTGAAGGTGGTGATTCTCACTGGGATCCAGTTCCTGCAGGTGCTGATTCTCACTGGGATCCAGTTCCTGCAGGTGCTGATTCTTACTGGGATCCAGTTCCTAAACATGCTGACTCTCACTGGGATCCAGTTCCTGAAGGTGCTGTCTCTGACTGGGATCCAGTTCCTGAAGGTGCTGTCTCTGATTGGGATCCAGTTACTGAAGGGGATGACTCTCACTGGGATCCAGTTCCTGAAGAAGCTGACTCTCAATGGGATCCAGTTCCTAAACATGCTGACTCTCACTGGGATCCAGTTCCTGAAGATGCTGATTCTCACTGGGATCCAGTTCCTGAAGAAGCTGACTCTCAATGGGATACCGTTCCTAAACATGCTGACTCTCACTGGGATCCAGTTTGTGAAGATGCTAACCCTGACTCGGATCCACTCCTGAAAGTGATCATTCTCACTGGGATCTAGTTCCTGAAGGGGCTGACTCTGACTGGGATCCGTTACAGAAATTGTTCACTCTCACTGGGATTCAATTCCTGAAAGTGCTGACCCTCACTGTGTGCCAGTTCCTGAAGGGGCTGACACTCACTGGGATCCAGTTCCTGAAAGTGTTCACTCTCACTGGGATCCAGTTCCTGAAAGTGTTCACTCTCACTGGGATCCAGTTCCTGAAGGTGCTGATTTCACTGGGATCCAATTCCTGAAAGTGTTCCATCTCACTGGGACACAGTTCTTGAAGATGCTGACACTCACTGGGATCCATATCCTGAAGGTGCTGAGTCTCACTGGGATCCACTTCCTGAAGGGCAGACTCGCACTGGGTTCCAGTTCTGAAATTGTTCACTTTCACTGGGATCTAGTTCCTGAAGGGGCTGACTCTCACTGGGATCCAGTTCCTGAAGAGCCTGACTCTCACTGGGATCCAGTTCCTGAAGAGGGTGACTCTCACTGGGATAGAGTTCATGAAGGGGCTATCTCTCACTGGGACCCAGTTCCTGAAGGTGCTGACTCTGAATGGGATCCAGTGCCTGAAGGAGCTGATTCTCACTGGGATGCAGTTGCTGAAGTTGCTGACTCTCACTGGGATCCAATTCCTGAAGGAGCTAACTCTCACTGGGATCCAGTTATTGATGGTGCTGACTCTCACCTGGATCCAGTTCCAAAAAGGGCTGACTCTCACTGGGATCCAGTTCTTAAGATGCTGGCTCTCACTGGGTTCCAGTTCCTGAAGGTGCAGACTCTCACTGGAATCCAGTTACTGATGGTGCAGACTCTCACTGGGATCCAGTTCCTAAACGGGCAGACTCTCACTGGGATCCAGTTCTTAACATGCAGAATCTCACTGGGATCCAGTTCCTGCAGGTGCTGATTCTCACTGGGATCCAGTTGCTGAAGGTGCTGCCTCTCACTGGGATCCACTTCCTGAAAGTTTTCATTCTCACTGGGATCCAGATTCTGAAGGTGCTGCCTCAAACTGGGATCCAGATTCTGAAGGTGCTGCCTCACACTGGGATCCACTTCCTGAAAGTGCTGACCCTCACTGGGATCTGGTGCCTGAAGGGGCTGACTCTGACTGAGATCCAATTCCGGAAAGTGTTCACTTTCACTGGGATCCAGTTCCTTAAGGGCCTGACTCTCACAGGGATACGGTATCTAAATGTACTGATTCTCACTGGGATCCAGATCCTTAAAAGGCTGACTCTCAGTGGGATCAAGTTCCTGAAGGAGCTGACTCTCAATGGGATCCAGTTCCTGAAGGGGCTGACTCTGACTGGGATCCGTTACAGAAAGTGTTCACTCTCACTGGGATTCAGTTCCTGAAAGTGCTGACCCTCACTGTGTGCCAGTTCCTGAAGGGGCTGACACTCACTGGGATCCAGTTCTGAAGATACAGAATCTCACTGGGATTGAGTTCCTGAACATGCTGACTCTCAATGGGATCCAGTTCTTTAGATGCAGAATCTCACTGGGATCCAGTTCCTAAACATGCTGACTCTCAATGGGATCCAGTTCCTGAAGGTGCTGATTCTCACTGGGATCAAGTTCCTGAAGATGCTGACACTCTCTGGGATACAGTTCCTGAAAGGGCTGTCTCTCACTGGTATACTGTTCCTGAAGGGGCTGACTCTCACTGGGATCCTCTACCTGAAGGGGATGACTCTCACTGGGATCCAGTTCCTGAAGAGGCTGATTCTCACTGGGATAGGGTTCATGAAGGGGCTATCTTTCACTGGGACCCAGTTCCTGAAGGTGCTGACTCTGAATGGGATACAGTGCCTGAAGGATACAGAATCTCACTGGGATCCAGTTGCTGAAGCTGCTGACTCTCACTGGGAACCACTTCCTGAACGTTTTCACTCTCACTGGGATCCAATTCCTGAAGATGCTGACTCTCACTGGGATCCACTTCCTGAAAGTGCTCACTCTCACTGGGATCTGGTGCCTGAAGGTGCTGACTCTCACTGTGATCAAGTTCCTGAAGGAGCTAACTCTTGCTGGGATCCAGTTACTGATGGTGCTGACTCTCACTGGGATCCAGTTCCTGAAAGTGTTCACTCTCACTGGGATCCAGTTCCTAAAAGGGCTGACTCTCACTGGTATCCAATTCTTAAGTTACAGAATCTCACTGGGATGCAATTTCTAAACATGCTGACTCTCAATGTGATCCATTTCCTGAAGGTGCTGACTCTCACTGGGATCCAGTTCCTGAAAGTGTTCACTCTCACTGGGATCCAGTTCCTAAAAGGGCTGACTCTCACTGGGATCCAGTTCCTGAAGAAGCTGACTCTCACTGGGATCCAGTGAGAATCAGTGTCTTCAGGAACTGGATCCCAGTGAGAGTCAGCATGTTTAGGAACTGGAACAGATACTGATTCTCACTGGATCCAGTTCCTGAAGAAGCTGACTCTCAATGGGATCCAGTTCCTAAACATGCTGACTCTCACTGGGATCCAGTTCTTAAGATACAGAATCTCACTGGGATGCTGTTTCTAAACATGCTGACTCTCAATGGGATCCAGTTCCTGAGGTGCTGATTCTCACTGGGATCCAGTTCCTGCAGAAGCTGACTCTCAATGGGATCCAGTTCCTGAAAGTGTTCACTCTCACTGGGATCCAGATTCTGAAGGTGCTGACTCTCACTGGGATCCAGTTCTTAAGATGCAGAATCTCACTGGGATCCAGTTCCTAGACATGCTGACTCTCACTGGGATCCTGTTCCTGAAGATGCTGATTCTCACTGGGATCCAGTTCCTGAAGAAGCTGACTGTCACTGGGATCCAATTCCTGAAAGTGTTCCATCTCACTGGGATACAGTTCCTGAAGATGCTGACACTCACTCGGATCTAGATCCTGAAGGTGCTCACTCTCTCGGATACAGTTCCTGAAGGGGCTTTCTCTCACTGGGATCCACTACCTGAAGGGGCTGATTCTCACTGGGATCCAGTTCCTGAAGAGGCTGACTCTGAATGGGATCCAGTGCCTGAAGGATACAGAATCTCACTGGGATCCTGTTGCTGAAGTTGCTGACTCTCACTGGGATCCAATTCCTGAACGTTTTCACTCTCACTGGGATCCAATTCCTGAAGATGCTGACTCTCACTGGGATCCAGATTCTGAAGGTGCTGACTCTCACTGGGATCCACTTCCTGAAAGTGCTCACTCTCACTGGGATCTGGTGCCTGAAGGTGCTGACTCTCACTGTGATCAAGTTCCTGAAGGAGCTAACTCTTGCTGGGATCCAGTTACTGATGGTGCTGACACTCACTGGGATCCAGTTCCTGAAAGTGTTCACTCACACTGGAATCCAGTTCCTAAAAGGGCTGACTCTCACTGGTATCCAGTTCTTAAGATACAGTATCTCACTGGGATCCAGTTTCTAAACATGCTGACTCTCAATGGGATCCAGTTCCAGAAAGTGTTCTCTCTCACTGGGATCCAGTTCCTGAAGGAGCTGACTCTCACTGAGATCCAGTTCCTGAAGGGGCTGTCTCTGACTGGGATCCAGTTCCTGAATGTGTTCACTCTCACTGGAATCCAGTTCCTAAAAGGGCTGACTCTCACTGGTATCCAGTTCTTAAGATACAGAATCTCACTGGAATCCAGTTCCTAAACATGCTGACTCTCAATGGGATCCAGTTCCTGAAGATACTGATTCTCACTTGGATCCAGTTCCTGAAGAAGCTGACACTCAATGGGATCCAGTTCCTAAACATGCTGACTCTCACTGGGATCCAGTTCTTAAGATACAGAATCTCTCAGGGATGCAGTTTCTAAACATGCTGACTCTCAATGTGATCCAGTTCCTGAATGAGCTGACTCTCAATGGGATCCAGTTCCTGTAGGTGCTGACTCTCACTACCATCCAGTTCTTAAGATGCAGAATCTCACTGGGATCCAGTTCCTAAAGATGCTGATTCTCATTGGGATCCAGTTCCTGAAGAAGCTGATTGTCACTGGGATCCAATTCCTGAATGTGTTCCATCTCACTGGGATCCAGTTCCTGAAAGTGCTCACTCTCACTGGGATCCAGTTCCTGAAAGTGTTCACTCTCACTGGGATCCAGTTTCTTAAGGTGCTGACACTCACTGGGATCCAGATCCTGAAGGTGCTGAGTCTCACTGGGATCCACTTCCTAAAGGGCTGACTCGCACTGGGTTCCAGTTCTGAAATTGTTCACTTTCACTGGGATCCAATTCCTGAAGGTGCTCACTCTCTGGGATACAGTTCCTGAAGGGGCTGTCTCTCACTGGGATCCACTACCTGAAGGGGCGAACTCTGAATGGGATCCAGTTCCTGAAAGAGCTGACCTTCACTGGGATACAATTCCTGAAGGTGCTGACTCTCACTG
This sequence comes from Chiloscyllium punctatum, assembly GCF_047496795.1. Taxonomy (NCBI): domain Eukaryota; kingdom Metazoa; phylum Chordata; class Chondrichthyes; order Orectolobiformes; family Hemiscylliidae; genus Chiloscyllium; species Chiloscyllium punctatum. The sequence goes on along the minus strand of NC_092750.1, from coordinate 2,798,674 downwards.
GGATCCAATACCTGAAGGTGCTGACTCTCACTGGGATCCAGTTCCTGAAAGTGCTCACTCTCACTGGGATCCAGTTCCTGAAAGTGTTCACTCTCACTGGGATCCAGTTTCTTAAGGTGCTGACTCTCACTGGGATACAGTTCCTGAAAGTGTTCACTCTCACTGGGATCCAGTTCCTAAAAGGGCTGACTCTCACTTGTATCCAGTTATTAAGATACAGAATCTCACTGGGATCCAGTTCCTAAGCATGCTGACTCTCAATGGGATCCAGTTCCTGAAGGTGTTGATTCTCACTGGGATCCAGTTCCTGAAGGTGCTGAATCTCACTGGGATCCAGTTCCTGAAGAAGCTGACTCTCAATGGGATCCAGTTCCTAAAGATGCTGACTCTCACTGGGATCCAGTTCCCAAAGATGCTGACTGTCACTGAGATCCAGTCTGTAAAGATGCGACTCTGACTGGGATCCGTTCCAGAAAGTGATCACTCTCACTGGGATCCAGTTCCTGAAGGTGCTGACTCTGACTAGGATCCAGTCCTTAAGAGGCTGACTCTCACTGGAATCCAGTTACTGAAGGGGCTGACTCTCACTGGGATCCAGTTCCTGAAGGAGCTGACTCTCAATGGGGTCCAGTGACTGAAGGGGCTGACTCTCACTGGGATCCAGTTCCTGCGAGGGCTGACTCTCAGTGGGATATAGTTCCTGAAGATGCTGACTCTCACTGGGATCTAGTTCCTGAAGGTGCGGTCTCTCACTGGGATCCAGATTCTAAAAGGGCTGACTCTCACTGGGATCCAGTCCTGAAGAGGCTGACTCTCATTGGGATCCAGTTCCTGAAGGAGCTGACTCTCAATGGGATCCAGTTCCTGTAGGTGCTGACTCTCACTGAGATCCAGTTCCTGAAGGGGCTGACACTCACTGGGATCCAGTTCCTGAAAGTATTCACTCTCACTGGGATCCAGTTACCGATGGGGCTGACTCTTACTCGGATCCAGTTCTTAAGATGCAGAATCTCACTGGGATCCAGTTCCTAAAGATGCAGATTATCTCTGGGATCCAGTTACTGATGGTGATGACTCTCACTGGGATCCAGTTCCTGAAAGTGTTCACTCTCACTGGGATCCAGTTCCTAAAAGGGCTGACTCTCACTTGTATCCAGTTATTAAGATACAGAATCTCACTGGGATCCAGTTCATAAACATGCTGACTCTCAATGGGATCCAGTTCCTGAAGGTCTTGATTCTCACTGGAATCCAGTTCCTGAAGGTGCTGATTCTCACTGGGATCCAGTTCCTGAAGAAGCTGACTCTCAATGGGATGCAGTACCTAAAGATGCTGACTCTCACTGGGATCCAGTTCCCAAAGATGCTGACTCTCACTGGAATCCAGTCTGTAAAGATGCGAACTCTGGCTGGGATCTGTTCCAGAAAGTGATCACTCTCACTGGGATCGAGTTCCTGAAGGTGCTGACTCTGACTTGGATCCAGATTCTGAAGGTATTGACTCTCACTGGGATCCAGTTCCTGAAGAGGCTGACTCTCACTGGGAGAGAGTTCATGAAGGGGCTATCTCTCACTGCGATCCAGTTCCTGAAGGTGCTGACTTTGAATGGGATCCTGTTCCTGAAAGAGCTGATCTTCTATGGGATCCAGTTGCTGAAGTTGCTGACTCTCACTGGGATCCAGTTCCTGAAAGTGCTCACTCTCACTGGGATCCAGTTCCTGAAAGAGCTGACCTACACTGGGATCCAATTCCTGAAGGAGCTAACTCTCACTGGGATCCAGTTATTGATGGTGCTGACGTTCACTGGGATCCAGTTCCTAAAAGGGCAGAATCTCACTGGGATCCAGGTCCTGCAGGTGCTGATTCTCACTGGGATCCAATTCCTGCAGGTGCTGATTCTTACTGGGATCCAACTCCTGCAGAAGCTGACTCTCAATGGGATCCAGTTCCTGAAAGTGTTCACTTTCACTGGGATCCAGATTCTGAAGGTGTTGACTCTCACTGGGATCCAGTTCCTGAAAGAGCTGACCTACACTGGGATCCAATTCCTGAAGGAGCTAACTCTCACTGGGATCCAGTTATTGATGGTGCTGACGTTCACTGGGATCCAGTTCCTAAAAGGGCAGAATCTCACTGGGATCCAGGTCCTGCAGGTGCTGATTCTCACTGGGATCCAATTCCTGCAGGTGCTGATTCTTACTGGGATCCAATTCCTGCAGAAGCTGGCTCTCAATGGGATCCAGTTCCTGAAAGTGTTCACTTTCACTGGGATCCAGATTCTGAAGGTGCTGACTCTCACTGGGATCCAGTTCTTAAGATGCAGAATCTCACTGGGATCCAGTTCCCAAAGATGCTGACTGTCACTGAGATCCAGTCTGTAAAGATGCAAACTCTGACTGGGATCCGTTCCAGAAAGTGATCACTCTCACTCGGATCCAGTTCCTGAAGGTGCTGACTCTGACTAGGATCCAGTCCTTAAGAGACTGACTCTCACTGGAATCCAGTTACTGAAGGGGCTGACTCTCACTGGGATCCAGTTCCTGAAGGAGCTGACTCTCAATGGGGTCCAGTGACTGAAGGGGCTGACTCTCACTGGGATCCAGTTCCTGCGAGGGCTGACTCTCAGTGGGATATAGTTCCTGAAGATGCTGACTCTCACTGGGATCTAGTTCCTGAAGGTGCTGTCTCTCACTGGGATCCAGTTCCTGTAGGTGCTGTCTCTCACTGGGATCCAGATTCTAAAAGGGCTGACACTCACTGGGATCCAGTCCTTAAGAGGCTGACTCTCATTGGGATCCAGTTCCTGAAGGAGCTGACTCTCAATGGGATCCAGTTCCTGTAGGTGCTGACTCTCACTGAGATCCAGTTCCTGAAGGGGCTGACACTCACTGGGATCCAGTTCCTGAAAGTATTCACTCTCACTGGGATCCAGTTACCGATGGGGCTGACTCTTACTCGGATCCAGTTCTTAAGATGCAGAATCTCACTGGGATCCAGTTCCTAAAGATGCAGATTATCTCTGGGATCCAGTTACTGATGGTGATGACTCTCACTGGGATCCAGTTCCTGAAAGTGTTCACTCTCACTGGGATCCAGTTCCTAAAAGGGCTGACTCTCACTTGTATCCAGTTATTAAGATACAGAATCTCACTGGGATCCAGTTCATAAACATGCTGACTCTCAATGGGATCCAGTTCCTGAAGGTCTTGATTCTCACTGGAATCCAGTTCCTGAAGGTGCTGATTCTCACTGGGATCCAGTTCCTGAAGAAGCTGACTCTCAATGGGATGCAGTACCTAAAGATGCTGACTCTCACTGGGATCCAGTTCCCAAAGATGCTGACTCTCACTGGAAACCAGTCTGTAAAGATGCGAACTCTGACTGGGATCTGTTCCAGAAAGTGATCACTCTCACTGGGATCGAGTTCCTGAAGGTGCTGACTCTGACTTGGATCCAGATTCTGAAGGTATTGACTCTCACTGGGATCCAGTTCCTGAAGAGGCTGACTCTCACTGGGAGAGAGTTCATGAAGGGGCTATCTCTCACTGCGATCCAGTTCCTGAAGGTGCTGACTTTGAATGGGATCCAGTTCCTGAAAGAGCTGATCTTCACTGGGATCCAGTTGCTGAAGTTGCTGACTCTCACTGGGATCCAGTTCCTGAAAGTGCTCACTCTCACTGGGATCCAGTTCCTGAAAGAGCTGACCTACACTGGGATCCAATTCCTGAAGGAGCTAACTCTCACTGGGATCCAGTTATTGATGGTGCTGATGTTCACTGGGATCCAGTTCCTAAAAGGGCAGACTCTCACTGGGATCCAGGTCCTGCAGGTGCTGATTCTCACTGGGATCCAGTTCCTGCAGGTGCTGATTCTTACTGGGATCCAATTGCTGAAGATGCTGACTCTCACTGGGATCCAGATTCTGAAGGTGCTGCCTCTCACTCGGATCCACTTCCTGAAAGTTTTCACTCTCACTGGGATCCAGTTGCTGAAGATGCTGACTCTAACTGGGATCCAATTCCTGAAGATGCTGACTCTCACTGGGATCCAGTTCCTGAAAGTGTTCACTCTCACTGGGATCCAGTTCCTAAAAGGGCTGACTCTCACTTGTATCCAGTTCTTAAGATACAGAATCTCACTGGGATCCAGTTCATAAACATGCTGACTCTCAATGGGATCCAGTTCCTGAAGGTCTTGATTCTCACTGGAATCCAGTTCCTGAAGGTGCTGATTCTCACTGCGATCCAGTTCCTGAAGTAGCTGACTCTCAATGGGATGCAGTACCTAAAGATGCTGACTCTCACTGGGATCCAGTTCCCAAAGATGCTGACTCTCACTGGAATCCAGTCTGTAAAGATGTGAACTCTGGCTGGGATCTGTTCCAGAAAGTGATCACTCTCACTGGGATCGAGTTCCTGAAGGTGCTGACTCTGACTTGGATCCAGATTCTGAAGGTATTGACTCTCACTGGGATCCAGTTCCTGAAGAGGCTGACTCTCACTGGGAGAGAGTTCATGAAGGGGCTATCTCTCACTGCGATCCAGTTCCTGAAGGTGCTGACTCTGAATGGGATCCAGTTCCTGAAAGAGCTGATCTTCACTGGGATCCAGTTGCTGAAGTTGCTGACTCTCACTGGGATCCAGTTCCTGAAAGTGCTCACTCTCACTGGGATCCAGTTCCTGAAAGAGCTGACCTATACTGGGATCCAATTCCTGAAGGAGCTAACTCTCACTGGGATCCAGTTCCTAAAAGGGCAGACTCTCACTGGGATCCAGGTCCTGCAGGTGCTGATTCTTACTGGGATCCAATTCCTGAAGATGCTGACTCTCACTGGGATCCAGATTCTGAAGGTGCTGCCTCTCACTGGGATCCACTTCCTGAAAGTTTTCACTCTCACTGGGATCCAGTTGCTGAAGATGCTGACTCTAACTGGGATCCAATTCCTGAAGATGCTGACTCTCACTGGGATCCAGTTCCTGAAAGTGCTGACTCTCACTGGGATCTGGTGCCTGAAGGGGCTGACTCTGACTGAGATCCAATTCTGGAAAGTGTTCACTTGCACTGGGATCCAGTTCCTTAAGGGCCTGACTCTCACAGGGATACAGTATCTAAATGTACTGACTCTCACTGGGATCCAGATCCTTAAAAGGTTGACTCTCACTGGGATCCTGTTCCTGAAGATGCTGATTCTCACTGGGATCCAGTTCCTAAAGAAGCTGACTGTCACTGGGATCCAATTCCTGAAAGTGTTCCATCTCACTGGGATACAGTTCCTGAAGATGCTGACACTCATGGGATCCAGATCCTGAAGGTGCTCACTCTCTCGGATACAGTTCCTGAAGGGGCTGTCTCTCACTGGGATCCACTACCTGAAGGGGCTGACTCTCACTGCGATCCAGTTCCTGAAGGTGCTGACTCTGAATGGGATCCAGTTCCTGAAAGAGCTGATCTTCACTGGGATCCAGTTGCTGAAGTTGCTGACTCTCACTGGGATCCAGTTCCTGAAAGTGCTCACTCTCACTGGGATCCAGTTCCTGAAAGAGCTGACCTATACTGGGATCCAATTCCTGAAGGAGCTAACTCTCACTGGGATCCAGTTCCTAAAAGGGCAGACTCTCACTGGGATCCAGGTCCTGCAGGTGCTGATTCTTACTGGGATCCAATTCCTGAAGATGCTGACTCTCACTGGGATCCAGATTCTGAAGGCGCTGCCTCTCACTGGGATCCACTTCCTGAAAGTTTTCACTCTCACTGGGATCCAGTTGCTGAAGATGCTGACTCTAACTGGGATCCAATTCCTGAAGATGCTGACTCTCACTGGGATCCAGTTCCTGAAAGTGCTGACTCTCACTGGGATCTGGTGCCTGAAGGGGCTGACTCTGACTGAGATCCAATTCTGGAAAGTGTTCACTTGCACTGAGATCCAGTTCGTTAAGGGCCTGATTCTCACAGGGATACAGTATCTAAATGTACTGACTCTCACTGGGATCCAGATCCTTAAAAGGTTGACTCTCACTGGGATCCTGTTCCTGAAGATGCTGATTCTCACTGGGATCCAGTTGCTAAAGAAGCTGACTGTCACTGGGATCCAATTCCTGAAAGTGTTCCATCTCACTGGGATACAGTTCCTGAAGATGCTGACACTCATGGGATCCAGATCCTGAAGGTGCTCACTCTCTCGGATACAGTTCCTGAAGGGGCTGTCTCTCACTGGGATCCACTACCTGAAGGGGCTGACTCTCACTGCGATCCAGTTCCTGAAGGTGCTGACTCTGAATGGGATCCAGTTCCTGAAAGAGCTGATCTTCACTGGGATCCAGTTGCTGAAGTTGCTGACTCTCACTGGGATCCAGTTCCTGAAAGTGCTCACTCTCACTGGGATCCAGTTCCTGAAAGAGCTGACCTATACTGGGATCCAATTCCTGAAGGAGCTAACTCTCACTGGGATCCAGTTCCTAAAAGGGCAGACTCTCACTGGGATCCAGGTCCTGCAGGTGCTGATTCTTACTGGGATCCAATTCCTGAAGATGCTGACTCTCACTGGGATCCAGATTCTGAAGGCGCTGCCTCTCACTGGGATCCACTTCCTGAAAGTTTTCACTCTCACTGGGATCCAGTTGCTGAAGATGCTGACTCTAACTGGGATCCAATTCCTGAAGATGCTGACTCTCACTGGGATCCAGTTCCTGAAAGTGCTGACTCTCACTGGGATCTGGTGCCTGAAGGGGCTGACTCTGACTGAGATCCAATTCTGGAAAGTGTTCACTTGCACTGAGATCCAGTTCGTTAAGGGCCTGATTCTCACAGGGATACAGTATCTAAATGTACTGACTCTCACTGGGATCCAGATCCTTAAAAGGTTGACTCTCACTGGGATCCTGTTCCTGAAGATGCTGATTCTCACTGGGATCCAGTTGCTAAAGAAGCTGACTGTCACTGGGATCCAATTCCTGAAAGTGTTCCATCTCACTGGGATACAGTTCCTGAAGATGCTGACACTCATGGGATCCAGATCCTGAAGGTGCTCACTCTCTCGGATACAGTTCCTGAAGGGGCTGTCTCTCACTGGGATCCACTACCTGAAGGGGCTGACTCTCACTGCGATCCAGTTCCTGAAGGTGCTGACTCTGAATGGGATCCAGTTCCTGAAAGAGCTGATCTTCACTGGGATCCAGTTGCTGAAGTTGCTGACTCTCACTGGGATCCAGTTCCTGAAAGTGCTCACTCTCACTGGGATCCAGTTCCTGAAAGAGCTGACCTATACTGGGATCCAATTCCTGAAGGAGCTAACTCTCACTGGGATCCAGTTCCTAAAAGGGCAGACTCTCACTGGGATCCAGGTCCTGCAGGTGCTGATTCTTACTGGGATCCAATTCCTGAAGATGCTGACTCTCACTGGGATCCAGATTCTGAAGGCGCTGCCTCTCACTGGGATCCACTTCCTGAAAGTTTTCACTCTCACTGGGATCCAGTTGCTGAAGATGCTGACTCTAACTGGGATCCAATTCCTGAAGATGCTGACTCTCACTGGGATCCAGTTCCTGAAAGTGCTGACTCTCACTGGGATCTGGTGCCTGAAGGGGCTGACTCTGACTGAGATCCAATTCTGGAAAGTGTTCACTTGCACTGGGATCCAGTTCGTTAAGGGCCTGATTCTCACAGGGATACAGTATCTAAATGTACTGACTCTCACTGGGATCCAGATCCTTAAAAGGTTGACTCTCACTGGGATCCTGTTCCTGAAGATGCTGATTCTCACTGGGATCCAGTTCCTAAAGAAGCTGACTGTCACTGGGATCCAATTCCTGAAAGTGTTCCATCTCACTGGGATACAGTTCCTGAAGATGCTGACACTCATGGGATCCAGATCCTGAAGGTGCTCACTCTCTCGGATACAGTTCCTGAAGGGGCTATCTCTCACTGGGATCCACTACCTGAAGGGGCTGACTCTCGCTGGGATCCAGTTCCTGAAGAGGCTGACTCTCACTGGGATAGAGTTCATGAAGGGGCTATCTCTCACTGGGATCCAGTTCCTGAAGATGCTGACTCTAACTGGGATCCAATTCCTGAAGATGCTGATTCTCACTGGGATCCAGATTCTGAAGGTGCTGACTCTCACTGGGATCCACTTCCTGAAAGTGCTCACTCTCACTGGGATCTGGTGCCTGAAGATGCTGACTCGCACTGTGATCAAGTTCCTGAAGGAGCTAACTCTTGCTGGGATCCAGTTACTGATGGTGCTGACTCTCACTGGGATCCAGTTCCTGAAGGTAACTGACTCTCAGAGGGATCCAGTTCCTGAAAGTGTTCACTCTCACTGGGATCCAGTTCCTAAAAGGGCTGACTCTCACTGGTATCCAGTTCTTAAGATACAGAATCTCACTGGGATCCAGTTCCTAAACATGCTGACTCTCAATGGGATCCAGTTCCTGAAGGTGCTGATTCTCACTGGGATCCAGTTCCTGAAGAAGCTGACTCTCATTGGGATCCAGTTCCTGAAGGAGCTGACTCTCAATGGGGTCCAGTTCCTATAGGTGCTGACTCTCACTACCATCCAGTTCTTAAGATGCAGAATCTCACTGGGATCCAGTTCCTAAAGATGCTGATTCTCACTGGGATCCAGTTCCTGAAGAAGCTGACTGTCACTGGGATCCATATCCTGAAAGTGTTCCATCTCACTGGGATCCAGTTCCTGAAGATGCTGACACTCACTGGGATCCAGATCCTGAAGGTGCTGAGTCTCACTGGGATCCACTTCCTAAATGGCTGCCTCGCACTGGGTTCCGGTTCTGAAATTATTCAATTTCACTGGGATCCAATTCCTGAAGGTGCTCACTCTCTGGGATACAGTTCCTGAAGGGGCTGTCTCTCACTGGGATCCAGTTCCTGAAAGTGCTCACTCTCACTGGGATCCAGTTCCTGAAAGTGTTCACTCTCACTGGGATCCAGTTTCTTAAGGTGCTGACTCTCACTGGGATCCACTTCCTGAAAGTGTTGACTCTCACTGGGATCCAGTTCCTGAAGGTGCTGTCTCTCACTGGTACACAGTTCCCGATGGTGCTGACTCTCACTGGGATACAGTTCCTAAAGATGGTGATTATCTCTGGGATCCAGTTACTGATGGTGCTGACTCTCACTGGGATCCAGTTCCTAAAAGGGCAGACTCTCACTGGGATCCAGTTCTTAACATGCAGAATCTCACTGGGATCCAGTTCCTGCAGGTGCTGATTCTCACTGGGATCCAGTTCCTGAAGATGCTGACTCTCACTGGGATCCAGATTCTGAAGGTGCTGCCTCTCACTGGGATCCACTTCCTGAAAGTGTTCACTCTCACTGGGATCCAGATTCTGAAGGTGCTGCCTCACACTGGGATCCACTTCCTGAAAGTGCTCACTCTCACTGGGATCTGGTGCCTGAAGGGGCTGACTCTGACTGAGATCCAATTCCGGAAAGTGTTCACTTTCACTGGGATCCAGTTCCTTAAGGGCCTGACTCTCACAGGGATACAGTATCTAAATGTACTGACTCTCACTGGGATCCAGATCCTTAAAAGGCTGACTCTCAGTGGGATCAAGTTCCTGAAGGAGCTGACTCTCAATGGGATCCAGTTCCTGAAGGGGCTGACTCTGACTGGGATCCATTACAGAAAGTGTTCACTCTCACTGGGATCCAGTTCTTAACATGCAGAATCTCACTGGGATCCAGTTCCTGCAGGTGCTGATTCTTACTGGGATCCAGATTCTGAAGGTGCTGACTCTCACTGGGATCCAGTTCCTGCAGAAGCTGATTCTCACTGGGATCCAGTTCCTGCAGAAGCTGACTCTCAGTGGGATCCAGTTCCTGAAAGTGTTCACTCTCATTGGGATCCAGTTCCTGAAGGTGCTGACTCTCATTGGGATCCAGTTCCTGAAGGAGCTGACTCTCATTGGGATCCAGTTCCTGAAGGTGCTGACTCTCATTGGGATCCAGTTCTTGAAGGAGCTGACTCTCACTGGGACCCAGTTCCTGAAAGTGCTCACTCTCACTGGGATCCAGTTCCTGAAAGTGTTCACTTTCACTGGGATCCAGTTTCTTAAGGTGCTGACTCTCACTGGGATCCACTTCCTGAAAGTGTTCACTCTCACTGGGATCCAGTTCCTGAAGGTGCTGTCTCTCACTGGTACACAGTTCCCGAAGGTGCTGACTCTCACTGGGATACAGTTCCTAAAGATGCTGATTATCTCTGGGATCCAGTTACTGATGGTGCTGACTCTCACTGGGATCCAGTTCCTGAAAGTGTTCACTCTCACTGGGATCCAGTTCCTAAAAGGGCTGACTCTCACTTGTACCCAGTTATTAAGATACAGAATCTCACTGGGATCCAGTTCCTAAACCTGCTGACTCTCAATGGGATCCAGTTCCTAAACATGCTGACTCTCAATGGGATCCAGTTCCTGTAGGTGCTGACTCTCACTGGGATCCAGTTCCTGAAGAACCTGACTCTCAATGGGATCCAGTTCCTAAAGATGCTGACGCTCACTGGGATCCAGTTCCCGAAGATGCTGACTCTCACTGGGATCCAGTCTGTAAAGATGCGAACTCTGACTTGGATCCGTTCCAGAAAGTGATCACTCTCACTGGAATCCAGTTACTGAAGGGGCTGACTCTCACTGGGATCCAGTTCCTGTGTGGGCTGACTCTCAGTGGGATATAGTTCCTGAAGATGCTGACTCTCACTGGGATCTAGTTCCTGAAGGGGCTGTCTCTCACTGGGATCCAGTTCCTGAAGGTGCTGTCGCTCACTGGGATCCAGATTCTAAAAGGGCTGACTCTCACTGGGATCCAGTCCGTAAGAGGCTGACTCTCATTGGGATCCAGTTCCTGAAGGAGCTGACTCTCAATGGGATCCAGTTCCTGTAGGTGCTGACTCTCACTGAGATCCAATTCCTGAAGGGGCTGACTCTCACTGGGATACACTTCCTGAACGTTTTCACTCTCACTGGGATCCAATTCCTGAAGATGCTGACTCTCACTGGGATCCAGATTCTGAAGGTGCTGACTCTCACTGGGATCCACTTCCTGAAAGTGCTCACTTTCACTGGGATCTGGTGCCTGAAGGTGCTGACTCGCACTGTGATCAAGTTCCTGAAGGAGCTAACTCTTGCTGGGATCCAGTTACTGATGGTGCTGACTCTCACTGGGATCCAGTTCCTGAAGGTAACTGACTCTCAGAGGGATCCAGTTCCTGAAAGTGTTCACTCTCACTGGGATCCAGTTCCTAAAAGGGCTGACTCTCACTGGTATCCAGTTCTTAAGATACAGAATCTCACTGGGATCCAGTTCCTAAACATGCTGACTCTCAATGGGATCCAGTTCCTGAAGGTGCTGATTCTCACTGGGATCCAGTTCATGAAGGAGCTGACTCTCAATGGGATCCAGTTCCTGAAGGAGCTGACTCTCAATGGGATCCAGTTCCTGTAGGTACTGACTCTCACTACCATCCAGTTCTTAAGATGCAGAATCTCACTGGGATCCTGTTCCTAAAGGTGCTGATTCTCACTGGGATCCAGTTCCTGAAGAAGCTGATTGTCACTGGGATCCAAGTCCTGAAAGTGTTCCATCTCACTGGGATACAGTTCCTGAAGATGCTGACACTCACTGGGCTTCAGATCCTGAAGGTGCTGAGTCTCACTGGGATCCACTTCCTAAAGGGCTGACTCGCACTGGGTTCCAGTTCTGAAATTGTTCACTTACACTGGGATCCAATTCCTGAAGGTGCTCACTCTCTGGGATACAGTTCCTGAAGGGGCTGTCTCTCACTGGGATCCAGTTCCTGAAAGTGCTCACTCTCACTGGGATCCAGTTCCTGAATGTGCTGACTCTCACTGGGATCCACTTCCTGAAAGTGCTCACTCTCACTGGGATCCAGTTGCTGAAAGTGTTCACTCACACTGGGATCCAGTTTCTTAAGGTGCTGACTCTCACTGGGATCCACTTCCTGAAAGTGTTCACTCTCACTGGGATCCAGTTCCTGAAGATGCTGTCTCTCACTGGTACACAGTTCCCGAAGTGGCTGACTCTCACTGGGATACAGTTCCTAAAGATGCTGATTATCTCTGGGATCCAGTTACTGATGGTGCTGACTCTCACAGAGATCCAGTTCCTGAAAGTGTTCACTCTCACTGGGATCCAGTTCCTAAAAGGGCTGACTCTGACATGTATCCAGTTATTAAGATACAGAATCTCACTGGGATCCAGTTCCTAAACATGCTGACTCTAACTGGGATCCAGTTCCTGAAGGTGCTGATTCTCACTGGGATCCAGTTCCTGAAGAAGCTGACTCTCAATGGGATCCAGTTCCTAAAGATGCTGACGCTCACTGGGATCCAGTTCCCGAAGATGCTGACTCTCACTGGGCTCAAGTCTGTAAAGATGCGAACTCTGACTTGGATCGGTTCCAGAAAGTGATCACACTCACTGGGATCCAGTTCCTGAAGGTGCTGCCTCTGACTAGGATCCAGTCCTTAATAGGCTGACATTTACTGGAATCCAGTTACTGAAGGGGCTGACTCTCACTGCGATCCAGTTCCTGCGAGGGCTGACTCTCAGTGGGATATAGTTCCTGAAGATGCTGACTCTCACTGGGATCTAGTTCCTGAAGGTGCTGTCTCTCACTGGGATCCAGTTCCTGAAGGTGCTGTCGCTCACTGGGATCCAGATTCTAAAAGGGCTGACTCTCACTGGGATCCAGTCCTTAAGAGGCTGACTCTCATTGGGATCCAGTTCCTGAAGGAGCTGACTCTCACTGAGATCCAGTTCCTGAAGGGGCTGACTCTAATTGAGATCTAGTTCCTGAAAGGGCTGACTATCACTGGGATATAGTTCCTGAAGATGCTGACTCTCACTGGGAACCAGATCCTGAATGTGCTGTCTCTCACTGGGATCCAGATTCTAAAAGGGCTGACTCTCACTGGGATCCAGTCCTTAAGAGGCTGACTCTCATTGGGATCTAGTTCCTGAAGGAGCTGACCCTCAATGGGATCCAGTTCCTGAAAGTATTTACTCTCACTGGGATCCAGTTACCGATGGTGCTGACTCTCACTGGGATCCAGTTCTTAAGATGGAGTATCTCACTGGGATCCAGTTCCTAAACATGCTGACTCTCACTGGGATCCAGTTCCTGAAGATGCTGATTCTCACTGGGATCCAGTTCCTGAAGAGGCTGACTCTCACTGGGATAGAGTTCATGAAGGGGGTATCTCTTACTGGGATCCAGTTCCTGAAGGTGCTGACTGTGAATGGGATCCAGTTCCTGAAAGAGCAGACCATCACTGGGATACAGTTCCTGAAGGTGCTGACTCTCACTGGGATCCAATACCTGAACATGCTGATTCTCACTGGGATCCAGTTCCTGAAAGGGCTGACTCTCACTGGGATATAGTTCCTGATGGTGCTGACTCTCATTGGGATCCAGTTCCTGAAGGAGCTGACTCTCATTGGGATCCAGTTCCTGACGGGGCTGACTCTCAATGGGATCCAGTTCCTGTAGGTGCTGACTCTCACTGAGATCCATTTCCTAAAGATGCTAACTCTGACCGGGATCTGTTCCAGAAAGTATTCACTCTCACTGGGATCCAGTTCCTAAAAGGGCAGACTCTCGCTGGGATCCAGTTCTTAAGATGCAGATTCTCTCTGGGATCCAGTTCCTGCAGGTGCTGACTCTCACTGGGATCCAGTTCCTGAAGGTGCTGACTCTCACTGTGATCCAGTTCCTGAAGGAGCTAACTCTTGATGGGATCCAGTAACTGATGGTGCTCACTCTCACTGGGATCCAGTTCCTGAAGGTACTGACTCTCACTGGGATCCATTCCAGAAAGTGATCACTCTCACTGGGATCCAGTTCCTCAAGGTGCTGACTCTCACTGGGATCCAGTTCCTGAAGGGGATGACTCTCACTGGGATGCCGTTCCTGAAGGGGCTGACTCTCACTGGGATCCAATTCCTGAAAGTGTTCACTTTCACTGGGATCCAGTTCCTTAAGGGGCTGACTCTGAATGGGATCCACGTCCTGAAAGAGCTGACCTTCACTGGGATCCAGTTGCTGAAGTTGCTGACTCTCACTGGGATCCAGTTCCTGAAAGTGCTCACTCTCACTGGGATCCAGTTCCTGAAAGAGCTGACCTTCACTGGGATCCAATTCCTGAAGGAGCTAACTCTCACTGGATCCAGTTATTGATGGTGCTGACTTTCACTGGGATCCAGTTCCTAAAAGGGCAGAATCTCACTGGGATCCAGGTCCTGCAGGTGCTGATTCTCACTGGAATCCAGTTCCTGCAGGTGCTGATTCTTACTGGGATCCAATTCCTGAAGATGCTGACTCTCACTAGGATCCAGATTCTGAAGGTGCTGCCTCTCACTGGGATCCACTTCCTGAAAGTTTTCACTCTCACTGGGATCCAGTTGCTGAAGATACTGAATCTAACTGGGATCCAATTCCTGAAGATGCTGTCTCTCACTGGGATCCAGTTCCTGAAAGTGCTGACTCTCACTGGGATCTGGTGCCTGAAGGGGCTGACTCTGACTGAGATCCAATTCCGGAAAGTGTTCACTTGCACTGGGATCCAGTTCCTTAAGGGCCTGACTCTCACAGGGATACAGTATCTAAATGTACTGACTCTCACTGGGATCCAGATCCTTAAAAGGTTGACTCTCACTCGGATCAAGTTCCTGAAGGAGCTGACTCTCAATGGGATCCAGTTCCTGTAGGTGCTGACTCTCACTGAGATCTAGTTCCTGAAGGGGCTGACTCTGACTGGGATCCGTTATAGAAAGTGTTCACTCTCACTGGGATTCAGTTCCTGAAAGTGCTGACCCAGTGTTCACTCTCACTGGGATCCAGATGCTGAAGGTGCTAACTTCACTGGGATCCAGTTCTTAAGATGCAGTATCTCACTGGGATCCAGTTCTTAAGATGCAGAATCTCACTGGGATCCAGTTCCTAAACATGCTGACTCTCACTGGGATCCTGTTCCTGAAGATGCTGATTCTCACTGGGATCCAGTTCCTAAAGAAGCTGACTGTCACTGGGATCCAATTCCTGAAAGTGTTCCATCTCACTGGGATACAGTTCCTGAAGATGCTGACACTCACTGGGATCCAGATCCTGAAGGTGCTCACTCTCTGGGATACAGTTCCTGAAGGGGCTGTCTCTCACTGGGATCCACTACCTGAAGGGGCTGACTCTCACTGGGATCCAGTTCCTGAAGAGGCTGACTCTTACTGGGATAGAGTTCATGAAGGGGCTATCTCTCACTGGGACCCAGTTCCTGAAGGTGCTGACTCTGAATGGGATCCAGTGCCTGAAGGAGCTGATTCTCACTGGGATGCAGTTGCTGAAGTTGTTGACACTCACTGGGATCCAATTCCTGAAGGAGCTAACTCTCACTGGGATCCAGTTATTGATGGTTCTGACTCTCACTTGGATCAAGTTCCTAAAAGGGCAGACTCTCACTGGGATCCAGTTCTTAACATGCTGACTCTCATTGGGATCCAGTTCCTGAAGGAGCTGACTCTCATTGGGACAGAGTTCATGAAGGGGCTATCTCTCACTGGGATCCAGTTATTGATGGTGCTGACTCTCACTTGGATCCAGTTGCTGAAGATGCTGACTCTCATTGGGATCCAGTTCCTGGAGGTGCTGACTCTCATTGGGATCCAATTCCTGAAGGAGCTAACTCTCACTGGGATCCAGTTATTGATGGTGCTGACTCTCACTTGGATCCAGTTCCTAAAAGGGCTGACTCTCACTGGGATCCAGTTCTTAAGATGCTGGCTCTCACTGGGATCCAGTTCCTGAAGGTGCTGACTCTCACTGGGCTCCAGTTCCTGAAGGTGCTGACTCTCACTGGGCTCCAGTTCCTGAAGGTGCTGACTCTCACTGGGTTCCAGTTACTGATGGTGCAGACTCTCACTGGGATCCAGTTCTTAACATGCAGAATCTCACTGGGATCCAGTTCCTAAAAGGACAGACTCTCACTGGGATCCAGTTCTTAAGATGGAGTATCTCACTGGGATCCAGTTCCTAAACATGCTGACTCTCACTGGGATCCAGTTCCTGAAGATGCTGATTCTCACTGGGATCCAGTTCCTGAAGAGGCTGACTCTCACTGGGATAGAGTTCATGAAGGGGCTATCTCTCACTGGGATCCAGTTCCTGAAGGTGCTGACTGTGAATGGGATCCAGTTCCTGAAAGAGTAGACCATCACTGGGATACAGTTCCTGAAGGTGCTGACTCTCACTAGGATCCAATACCTGAACATGCTGATTCTCACTGGGATCCAGTTCCTGAAAGGGCTGACTCTCACTGGGATATAGTTCCTGATGGTGCTGACTCTCATTGGGATCCAGTTCCTGAAGGAGCTGACTCTCATTGGGATCCAGTTCCTGACGGGGCTGACTCTCAATGGGATCCAGTTCCTGTAGGTGCTGACTCTCACTGAGATCCATTTCCTAAAGATGCTAACTCTGACCGGGATCTGTTCCAGAAAGTATTCACTCTCACTGGGATCCAGTTCCTAAAAGGGCAGACTCTCGCTGGGATCCAGTTCTTAAGATGCAGATTCTCTCTGGGATCCAGTTCCTGCAGGTGCTGACTCTCACTGGGATCCAGTTCCTGAAGGTGCTGACTCTCACTGTGATCCAGTTCCTGAAGGAGCTAACTCTTGATGGGATCCAGTAACTGATGGTGCTCACTCTCACTGGGATCCAGTTCCTGAAGGTACTGACTCTCACTGGGATCCATTCCAGAAAGTGATCACTCTCACTGGGATCCAGTTCCTCAAGGTGCTGACTCTCACTGGGATCCAGTTCCTGAAGGGGATGACTCTCACTGGGATGCCGTTCCTGAAGGGGCTGACTCTCACTGGGATCCAATTCCTGAAAGTGTTCACTTTCACTGGGATCCAGTTCCTTAAGGGGCTGACTCTGAATGGGATCCACGTCCTGAAAGAGCTGACCTTCACTGGGATCCAGTTGCTGAAGTTGCTGACTCTCACTGGGATCCAGTTCCTGAAAGTGCTCACTCTCACTGGGATCCAGTTCCTGAAAGAGCTGACCTTCACTGGGATCCAATTCCTGAAGGAGCTAACTCTCACTGGATCCAGTTATTGATGGTGCTGACTTTCACTGGGATCCAGTTCCTAAAAGGGCAGAATCTCACTGGGATCCAGGTCCTGCAGGTGCTGATTCTCACTGGAATCCAGTTCCTGCAGGTGCTGATTCTTACTGGGATCCAATTCCTGAAGATGCTGACTCTCACTAGGATCCAGATTCTGAAGGTGCTGCCTCTCACTGGGATCCACTTCCTGAAAGTTTTCACTCTCACTGGGATCCAGTTGCTGAAGATACTGAATCTAACTGGGATCCAATTCCTGAAGATGCTGTCTCTCACTGGGATCCAGTTCCTGAAAGTGCTGACTCTCACTGGGATCTGGTGCCTGAAGGGGCTGACTCTGACTGAGATCCAATTCCGGAAAGTGTTCACTTGCACTGGAATCCAGTTCCTTAAGGGCCTGACTCTCACAGGGATACAGTATCTAAATGTACTGACTCTCACTGGGATCCAGATCCTTAAAAGGTTGACTCTCACTGGGATCAAGTTCCTGAAGGAGCTGACTCTCAATGGGATCCAGTTCCTGTAGGTGCTGACTCTCACTGAGATCTAGTTCCTGAAGGGGCTGACTCTGACTGGGATCCGTTATAGAAAGTGTTCACTCTCACTGGGATTCAGTTCCTGAAAGTGCTGACCCAGTGTTCACTCTCACTGGGATCCAGATGCTGAAGGTGCTAACTTCACTGGGATCCAGTTCTTAAGATGCAGTATCTCACTGGGATCCAGTTCTTAAGATGCAGAATCTCACTGGGATCCAGTTCCTAAACATGCTGACTCTCACTGGGATCCTGTTCCTGAAGATGCTGATTCTCACTGGGATCCAGTTCCTAAAGAAGCTGACTGTCACTGGGATCCAATTCCTGAAAGTGTTCCATCTCACTGGGATACAGTTCCTGAAGGGGCTGTCTCTCACTGGGATCCACTACCTGAAGGGGCTGACTCTCACTGGGATCCAGTTCCTGAAGAGGCTGACTCTTACTGGGATAGAGTTCATGAAGGGGCTATCTCTCACTGGGACCCAGTTCCTGAAGGTGCTGACTCTGAATGGGATCCAGTGCCTGAAGGAGCTGATTCTCACTGGGATGCAGTTGCTGAAGTTGTTGACACTCACTGGGATCCAATTCCTGAAGGAGCTAACTCTCACTGGGATCCAGTTATTGATGGTTCTGACTCTCACTTGGATCAAGTTCCTAAAAGGGCAGACTCTCACTGGGATCCAGTTCTTAACATGCTGACTCTCATTGGGATCCAGTTCCTGAAGGTGCTGACTCTCATTGGGATCCAGTTCCTGAAGGAGCTGACTCTCATTGGGATAGAGTTCATGAAGGGGCTATCTCTCACTGGGATCCAGTTATTGATGGTGCTGACTCTCACTTGGATCCAGTTGCTGAAGATGCTGACTCTCATTGGGATCCAGTTCCTGGAGGTGCTGACTCTCATTGGGATCCAATTCCTGAAGGAGCTAACTCTCACTGGGATCCAGTTATTGATGGTGCTGACTCTCACTTGGATCCAGTTCCTAAAAGGGCTGACTCTCACTGGGATCCAGTTCTTAAGATGCTGGCTCTCACTGGGATCCAGTTCCTGAAGGTGCTGACTCTCACTGGGCTCCAGTTCCTGAAGGTGCTGACTCTCACTGGGCTCCAGTTCCTGAAGGTGCTGACTCTCACTGGGATCCAGTTACTGATGGTGCAGACTCTCACTGGGATCCAGTTCTTAACATGCAGAATCTCACTGGGATCCAGTTCTTAACATGCTGACTCTCATTGGGATCCAGTTCCTGAAGGTGCTGACTCTCATTGGGATCCAGTTCCTGAAGGAGCTGACTCTCATTGGGATAGAGTTCATGAAGGGGCTATCTCTCACTGGGATCCAGTTATTGATGGTGCTGACTCTCACTTGGATCCAGTTGCTGAAGATGCTGACTCTCATTGGGATCCAGTTCCTGGAGGTGCTGACTCTCATTGGGATCCAATTCCTGAAGGAGCTAACTCTCACTGGGATCCAGTTATTAATGGTGCTGACTCTCACTTGGATCCAGTTCCTAAAAGGGCTGACTCTCACTGGGATCCAGTTCTTAAGATGCTGGCTCTCACTGGGATCCAGTTCCTGAAGGTGCTGACTCTCACTGGGCTCCAGTTCCTGAAGGTGCTGACTCTCACTGGGCTCCAGTTCCTGAAGGTGCTGACTCTCACTGGGTTCCAGTTACTGATGGTGCAGACTCTCACTGGGATCCAGTTCTTAACATGCAGAATCTCACTGGGATCCAGTTCCTAAAAGGACAGACTCTCACTGGGATCCAGTTCTTAAAATGCAGAATCTCACTGAGATCCAGTTCCTGCAGGTGCTGATTCTTACTGGGATCCAGATTCTGAAGGTGCTGACTCTCACTGGGATCCAGATTCTGAAGGTTCTGCCTCTCACTGGGATCCAGATTCTGAAGGTGCTGACTCGCACTGGGATCCAGTTGCTGAAGATGCTGACTCTAACTGGGATCCAATTCCTGAACGTTTTCACTCTCACTGGGATCCAGTTGCTGAAGATGCTGACTCTAACTGGGATCCAATTCCTGAAGGTGCTGACTCTCACTGGGCTCCAGTTCCTGAAGGTGCTGACTCTCACTGGGATCCAGTTACTGATGGTGCAGACTCTCACTGGGATCCAGTTCTTAACATGCAGAATCTCACTGGGATCCAGTTCCTAAAAGGACAGACTCTCACTGGGATCCAGTTCTTAAAATGCAGAATCTCACTGAGATCCAGTTCCTGCAGGTGCTGATTCTTACTGGGATCCAGATTCTGAAGGTGCTGACTCTCACTGGGATCCAGATTCTGAAGGTTCTGCCTCTCACTGGGATCCAGATTCTGAAGGTGCTGACTCGCACTGGGATCCAGTTGCTGAAGATGCTGACTCTAAGTGGGATCCAATTCCTGAACGTTTTCACTCTCACTGGGATCCAGTTGCTGAAGATGCTGACTCTAACTGGGATCCAATTCCTGAAGATGCTGACTCTCACTGGGATCCAGATTCTGAAGGTGCTGACTCTCACTGGGATCCACTTCCTGAAAGTGCTCACTCTCACTGGGATCTGGTGCCTGAAGGTGCTGACTCTCACTGTGATCAAGTTCCTGAAGGAGCTAACTCTTGCTGGGATCCAGTTACTGATGGTGCTGACTCTCACTGGGATCCAGTTCCTGAAGGTAACTGACTCTCAGTGGGATCCAGTTCCTGAAAGTGTTCACTCTCACTGGGATCCAGTTCCTAAAAGGGCTGACTCTCACTGGTATCCAGTTCTTAAGATACAGAATCTCACTGGGATCCAGTTCCTAAACATGCTGACTCTCAATGGGATCCAGTTCCTGAAGGTGCTGATTCTCACTGTGATCCAGTTCCTGAAGAAGCTGACTCTCAATGGGATCCAGTTCCTAAACATGCTGACTCTCACTTGGATCCAGTTCCTGCAGAAGCTGACTCTCAGTGGGATCCAGTTCCTGAAAGTGTTCACTCTCACTGGGATCCAGTTCTTAAAATGCAGAATCTCACTGAGATCCAGTTCCTGCAGGTGCTGATTCTCATTGGGATCCAGTTCTTGAAGATGCTGACTCTCATTGGGATCCAGTTCTTGAAGGAGCTGACTCTCATTGGGATCCAGTTCCTGAAGGAGCTGACTCTCAATGGGATCCAGTTCCTGTTGGTGCTGACTCTCACTACCATCCAGTTCTTAAGATGCAGAATCTCACTGGGATCCAGTTCCTAAAGATGCTGATTCTCACTGGGATCCAGTTCCTGAAGAAGCTGACTGTCACTGGGATCCAATTCCTGGAGGTGCTCACTCTCTGGGATACAGTTCCTGAAGGGGATGTCTCTCACTGGGATCCACTACCTGAAGGGGCAGACTCTGAATGGGATCCAGTTGCTGAAAGAGCTGACCTTCACTGGGATCCACTTCCTGAAAGTGTTCACTCTCACTGGGATCCAGTTCCTGAAAGTGCTCACTCTCACTGGGATCCAGTACCTGAAGGGGCTGTCTCTCACTGGAATCCAGTTCCTGAAGGTGCTGACTCTCACTGGGATCCAGTTTCTTAAGGTGCTGACTCTCACTGGGATCCAGTTCCTGAAAGTGCTGTCTCTCACAGGTACACAGTTCCCGAAGGTGCTGACTCTCACTGGGATATAGTTCCTAAAGATGCTGATTATCTCTGGGATCCAGTTACTGATGGTGCTGACTCTCACAGAGATCCAGTTCCTGAAAGTGTTCACTCTCACTGGGATCCAGTTCCTAAAAGGGCTGACTCTCACTTGTATCCAGTTATTAAGATACAGAATCTCACTGGGATCCAGTTCCTAAACATGCTGACTCTAACTGGGATCCAGTTCCTGAAGGTGTTGATTCTCACTGGGATCCAGTTCCTGAAGGTACTGATTCTCACTGGGATCCAGTTCCTGAAGAAGCTGACTCTCACTGGTACACAGTTCCCGAAGATGCTGACTCTCACTGGGATCCAGTCTGTAAAGATGCGAACCCTGACTGGGATCTGTTCCAGAAAGTAATCACTCTCACTGGGATCCAGTTCCTGAAGGTGCTGACTCACACTGGGATCTAGTTCCTGAAGGTGCTGACTCTGACTAGGATCCAGTCCTTAAGAGGCTGCCTCTCACTGGAATCCAGTTACTGAAGGGGCTGACTCTCACTGGGATCCAGTTCCTGAGTGGGCTGACTCTAATTGAGATCTAGTTCCTGAAAGGGATGACTCTCACTGGGATATAGTTCCTGAAGGTGCTGACTCTCATTGGGATCCAGTTCCTGAAGGAGCTGACTCTCATTGGGATCCAGTTCCTGAAGGGGCTGACTCTCATTGGGATCCAGTCCTTAAGAGGCTGACTCTCAATGGGATCCAGTTCCTGAAGGAGTTGACTCTCAATGGGATCCAGTTCCCGTAGGTGCTGACTCTCACTGAGATCCATTTCCTAAAGATGCTAACTCTGACCGGGATCTGTTCCAGAAAGTATTCACTCTCTCTGGGTTCCAGTTCCTAAAAGGGCAGACTCTCACTGGGATCCAGTTCTTAAGATGCAGATTCTCTCTGATGCTGATGCTGATTCTTACTGGGATCCAGCTCCTGAAGGTGCTGACTCTCACTGTGATCCAGTTCCTAAAGGAGCTAACTCTTGATGGGATCCAGTAACTGATGGTGCTCACTCTCACTGGGATCCAGTTCCTGAAGGTACTGACTCTCACTGGGATCCATTCCAGAAAGTGATCACTCTCACTGGGATCCAGTTCCTCAAGGTGCTGACTCTCACTGGGATCCAGTTCCTGAAGGGGATGACTCTCACTGGGATGCCGTTCCTGAAGGGGCTGACTCTCACTGGGATCCAATTCCTGAAAGAGCTGACCTTCACTGGGATCCAGTTGCTGAAGTTGCTGACTCTCACTGGGATCCAGTTCCTGAAAGTGCTCACTCTCACTGGGATCCAGTTCCTGAAAGAGCTGACCTTCACTTGGATCCAATTCCTGAAGGAGCTAACTCTCACTGGGATCCAGTTATTGATGGTGCTGACTTTCACTGGGATCCAGTTCCTAAAAGGGCAGAATCTCACTGGGATCCAGGTCCTGCAGGTGCTGATTCTCACTGGGATCCAGTTCCTGCAGGTGCTGATTCTTACTGGGATCCAATTCCTGAAGATGCTGACTCTCACTAGGATCCAGATTCTGAAGGTGCTGCCTCTCACTGGGATCCACTTCCTGAAAGTTTTCACTCTCACTGGGATCCAGTTGCTGAAGATGCTGAATCTAACTGGGATCCAATTCCTGAAGATGCTGTCTCTCACTGGGATCCAGTTCCTGAAAGTGCTGACTCTCACTGGGATCTGGTGCCTGAAGGGGCTGACTGACTGAGATCCAATTCCGGAAAGTGTTCACTTTCACTGGGATCCAGTTCCTTAAGGGCCTGACTCTCACAGGGATACAGTATCTAAATGTACTGACTCTCACTGGGATCCAGATCCTTAAAAGGTTGACTCTCACTGGGATCAAGTTCCTGAAGGAGCTGACTCTCAATGGGATCCAGTTCCTGTAGGTGCTGACTCTCACTGAGATCTAGTTCCTGAAGGGGCTGACTCTGATTGGGATCCATTACAGAAAGTGTGCACTCTCACTGGGATTCAGTTCCTGAAAGTGCTGACCCAGTGATCACTCTCACTGGGATCCAGATGCTGAAGGTGCTAACTTCACTGGGATCCAGTTCTTAAGATGCAGTATCTCACTGGGATCCAGTTCTTAAGATGCAGAATCTCACTGGGATCCAGTTCCTAAACATGCTGACTCTCACTGGGATCCTGTTCCTGAAGATGCTGATTCTCACTGGGATCCAGTTCCTAAAGAAGCTGACTGTCACTGGGATCCAATTCCTGAAAGTGTTCCATCTCACTGGGATACAGTTCCTGAAGATGCTGACACTCACTGAGATCCAGATCCTGAAGGTGCTCACTCTCTTGGATACAGTTCCTGAAGGGGCTGTCTCTCACTGGGATCCACTACCTGAAGGAGCTGACTCTCACTGGGATCCAGTTCCTGAAGAGGCTGACTCTTACTGGGATAGAGTTCATGAAGGGGCTATCTCTCACTGGGACCCAGTTCCTGAAGGTGCTGACTCTGAATGGGATCCAGTGCCTGAAGGAGCTGATTCTCACTGGGATGCAGTTGCTGAAGTTGTTGACTCTCACTGGGATCCAATTCCTGAAGGAGCTAACTCTCACTGGGATCCAGTTATTGATGGTGCTGACTCTCACTTGGATCCAGTTCCTAAAAGGGCTGACTCTCACTGGGATCCAGTTCTTAAGATGCTGACTCTCACTGGGATCCAGTTCTTAAGATGCTGGCTCTCACTGGGATCCAGTTCCTGAAGGTGCTGACTCTCACTGGGCTCCAGTTCCTGAAGGTGCTGACTCTCACTGGGATCCAGTTACTGATGGTGCAGAATCTCACTGGGATCCAGTTCCTAAAAGGACAGACTCTCACTGGGATCCAGTTCTTAAAATGCAGAATCTCACTGAGATCCAGTTCCTGCAGGTGCTGATTCTTACTGGGATCCAGATTCTGAAGGTGCTGACTCTCACTGGGATCCAGATTCTGAAGGTTCTGCCTCTCACTGGGATCCAGATTCTGAAGGTGCTGACTCTCACTGGGATCCAGATTCTGAAGGTGCTGACTCTCACTGGGATCCACTTCCTGAAAGTGCTCACTCTCACTGGGATCTGGTGCCTGAAGGTGCTGACTCTCACTGTGATCAAGTTCCTGAAGGAGCTAACTCTTGCTGGGATCCAGTTACTGATGGTGCTGACTCTCACTGGGATCCAGTTCCTGAAGGTAACTGACTCTCAGTGGGATCCAGTTCCTGAAAGTGTTCACTCTCACTGGGATCCAGTTCCTAAAAGGGCTGACTCTCACTGGTATCCAGTTCTTAAGATACAGAATCTCACTGGGATCCAGTTCCTAAACATGCTGACTCTCAATGGGATCCAGTTCCTGAAGGTGCTGATTCTCACTGTGATCCAGTTCCTGAAGAAGCTGACTCTCAATGGGATCCAGTTCCTAAACATGCTGACTCTCACTTGGATCCAGTTCCTGCAGAAGCTGACTCTCAGTGGGATCCAGTTCCTGAAAGTGTTCACTCTCACTGGGATCCAGTTCTTAAAATGCAGAATCTCACTGAGATCCAGTTCCTGCAGGTGCTGATTCTCATTGGGATCCAGTTCTTGAAGATGCTGACTCTCATTGGGATCCAGTTCTTGAAGGAGCTGACTCTCATTGGGATCCAGTTCCTGAAGGAGCTGACTCTCAATGGGATCCAGTTCCTGTTGGTGCTGACTCTCACTACCATCCAGTTCTTAAGATGCAGAATCTCACTGGGATCCAGTTCCTAAAGATGCTGATTCTCACTGGGATCCAGTTCCTGAAGAAGCTGACTGTCACTGGGATCCAATTCCTGGAGGTGCTCACTCTCTGGGATACAGTTCCTGAAGGGGATGTCTCTCACTGGGATCCACTACCTGAAGGGGCAGACTCTGAATGGGATCCAGTTGCTGAAAGAGCTGACCTTCACTGGGATCCACTTCCTGAAAGTGTTCACTCTCACTGGGATCCAGTTCCTGAAAGTGCTCACTCTCACTGGGATCCAGTACCTGAAGGGGCTGTCTCTCACTGGAATCCAGTTCCTGAAGGTGCTGACTCTCACTGGGATCCAGTTTCTTAAGGTGCTGACTCTCACTGGGATCCAGTTCCTGAAAGTGCTGTCTCTCACAGGTACACAGTTCCCGAAGGTGCTGACTCTCACTGGGATATAGTTCCTAAAGATGCTGATTATCTCTGGGATCCAGTTACTGATGGTGCTGACTCTCACAGAGATCCAGTTCCTGAAAGTGTTCACTCTCACTGGGATCCAGTTCCTAAAAGGGCTGACTCTCACTTGTATCCAGTTATTAAGATACAGAATCTCACTGGGATCCAGTTCCTAAACATGCTGACTCTCAATGGGATCCAGTTCCTGAAGGTGTTGATTCTCACTGGGATCCAGTTCCTGAAGGTACTGATTCTCACTGGGATCCAGTTCCTGAAGAAGCTGACTCTCACTGGTACACAGTTCCCGAAGATGCTGACTCTCACTGGGATCCAGTCTGTAAAGATGCGAACCCTGACTGGGATCTGTTCCAGAAAGTAATCACTCTCACTGGGATCCAGTTCCTGAAGGTGCTGACTCACACTGGGATCTAGTTCCTGAAGGTGCTGACTCTGACTAGGATCCAGTCCTTAAGAGGCTGCCTCTCACTGGAATCCAGTTACTGAAGGGGCTGACTCTCACTGGGATCCAGTTCCTGAGTGGGCTGACTCTAATTGAGATCTAGTTCCTGAAAGGGATGACTCTCACTGGGATATAGTTCCTGAAGGTGCTGACTCTCATTGGGATCCAGTTCCTGAAGGAGCTGACTCTCATTGGGATCCAGTTCCTGAAGGGGCTGACTCTCATTGGGATCCAGTCCTTAAGAGGCTGACTCTCAATGGGATCCAGTTCCTGAAGGAGTTGACTCTCAATGGGATCCAGTTCCCGTAGGTGCTGACTCTCACTGAGATCCATTTCCTAAAGATGCTAACTCTGACCGGGATCTGTTCCAGAAAGTATTCACTCTCTCTGGGATCCAGTTCCTAAAAGGGCAGACTCTCACTGGGATCCAGTTCTTAAGATGCAGATTCTCTCTGATGCTGATGCTGATTCTTACTGGGATCCAGTTCCTGAAGGTGCTGACTCTCACTGTGATCCAGTTCCTAAAGGAGCTAACTCTTGATGGGATCCAGTAACTGATGGTGCTCACTCTCACTGGGATCCAGTTCCTGAAGGTACTGACTCTCACTGGGATCCATTCCAGAAAGTGATCACTCTCACTGGGATCCAGTTCCTCAAGGTGCTGACTCTCACTGGGATCCAGTTCCTGAAGGGGATGACTCTCACTGGGATGCCGTTCCTGAAGGGGCTGACTCTCACTGGGATCCAATTCCTGAAAGAGCTGACCTTCACTGGGATCCAGTTGCTGAAGTTGCTGACTCTCACTGGGATCCAGTTCCTGAAAGTGCTCACTCTCACTGGGATCCAGTTCCTGAAAGAGCTGACCTTCACTTGGATCCAATTCCTGAAGGAGCTAACTCTCACTGGGATCCAGTTATTGATGGTGCTGACTTTCACTGGGATCCAGTTCCTAAAAGGGCAGAATCTCACTGGGATCCAGGTCCTGCAGGTGCTGATTCTCACTGGGATCCAGTTCCTGCAGGTGCTGATTCTTACTGGGATCCAATTCCTGAAGATGCTGACTCTCACTAGGATCCAGATTCTGAAGGTGCTGCCTCTCACTGGGATCCACTTCCTGAAAGTTTTCACTCTCACTGGGATCCAGTTGCTGAAGATGCTGAATCTAACTGGGATCCAATTCCTGAAGATGCTGTCTCTCACTGGGATCCAGTTCCTGAAAGTGCTGACTCTCACTGGGATCTGGTGCCTGAAGGGGCTGACTGACTGAGATCCAATTCCGGAAAGTGTTCACTTTCACTGGGATCCAGTTCCTTAAGGGCCTGACTCTCACAGGGATACAGTATCTAAATGTACTGACTCTCACTGGGATCCAGATCCTTAAAAGGTTGACTCTCACTGGGATCAAGTTCCTGAAGGAGCTGACTCTCAATGGGATCCAGTTCCTGTAGGTGCTGACTCTCACTGAGATCTAGTTCCTGAAGGGGCTGACTCTGATTGGGATCCATTACAGAAAGTGTGCACTCTCACTGGGATTCAGTTCCTGAAAGTGCTGACCCAGTGATCACTCTCACTGGGATCCAGATGCTGAAGGTGCTAACTTCACTGGTATCCAGTTCTTAAGATGCAGTATCTCACTGGGATCCAGTTCTTAAGATGCAGAATCTCACTGGGATCCAGTTCCTAAACATGCTGACTCTCACTGGGATCCTGTTCCTGAAGATGCTGATTCTCACTGGGATCCAGTTCCTAAAGAAGCTGACTGTCACTGGGATCCAATTCCTGAAAGTGTTCCATCTCACTGGGATACAGTTCCTGAAGATGCTGACACTCACTGAGATCCAGATCCTGAAGGTGCTCACTCTCTTGGATACAGTTCCTGAAGGGGCTGTCTCTCACTGGGATCCACTACCTGAAGGAGCTGACTCTCACTGGGATCCAGTTCCTGAAGAGGCTGACTCTTACTGGGATAGAGTTCATGAAGGGGCTATCTCTCACTGGGACCCAGTTCCTGAAGGTGCTGACTCTGAATGGGATCCAGTGCCTGAAGGAGCTGATTCTCACTGGGATGCAGTTGCTGAAGTTGTTGACTCTCACTGGGATCCAATTCCTGAAGGAGCTAACTCTCACTGGGATCCAGTTATTGATGGTGCTGACTCTCACTTGGATCCAGTTCCTAAAAGGGCTGACTCTCACTGGGATCCAGTTCTTAAGATGCTGACTCTCACTGGGATCCAGTTCTTAAGATGCTGGCTCTCACTGGGATCCAGTTCCTGAAGGTGCTGACTCTCACTGGGCTCCAGTTCCTGAAGGTGCTGACTCTCACTGGGATCCAGTTACTGATGGTGCAGAATCTCACTGGGATCCAGTTCCTAAAAGGACAGACTCTCACTGGGATCCAGTTCTTAAAATGCAGAATCTCACTGAGATCCAGTTCCTGCAGGTGCTGATTCTTACTGGGATCCAGATTCTGAAGGTGCTGACTCTCACTGGGATCCAGATTCTGAAGGTTCTGCCTCTCACTGGGATCCAGATTCTGAAGGTGCTGACTCTCACTGGGATCCAGTTGCTGAAGATGCTGACTCTAACTGGGATCCAATTCCTGAACGTTTTCACTCTCACTGGGATCCAGTTGCTGAAGATGCTGACTCTAACTGGGATCCAATTCCTGAAGATGCTGACTCTCACTGGGATCCAGATTCTGAAGGTGCTGACTCTCACTGGGATCCACTTCCTGAAAGTGCTCACTCTCACTGGGATCTGGTGCCTGAAGGTGCTGACTCTCACTGTGATCAAGTTCCTGAAGGAGCTAACTCTTGCTGGGATCCAGTTACTGATGGTGCTGACTCTCACTGGGATCCAGTTCCTGAAGGTAACTGACTCTCAGTGGGATCCAGTTCCTGAAAGTGTTCACTCTCACTGGGATCCAGTTCCTAAAAGGGCTGACTCTCACTGGTATCCAGTTCTTAAGATACAGAATCTCACTGGGATCCAGTTCCTAAACATGCTGACTCTCAATGGGATCCAGTTCCTGAAGGTGCTGATTCTCGCTGGGATCCAGTTCCTGAAGAAGCTGACTCTCAATGGGATCCAGTTCCTAAACATGCTGACTCTCACTTGGATCCAGTTCCTGCAGAAGCTGACTCTCAGTGGGATCCAGTTCCTGAAAGTGTTCACTCTCACTGGGATCCAGTTCCTGAAGATGCTGACTCTCATTGGGATCCAGTTCTTGAAGGAGCTGACTCTCATTGGGATCCAGTTCCTGAAGGAGCTGACTCTCAATGGGATCCAGTTCCTGTAGGTGCTGACTCTCACTACCATCCAGTTCTTAAGATGCAGAATCTCACTGGGATCCAGTTCCTAAAGATGCTGATTCTCACTGGGATCCAGTTCCTGAAGAAGCTGACTGTCACTGGGATCCAATTCCTGGAGGTGCTCACTCTCTGGGATACAGTTCCTGAAGGGGATGTCTCTCACTGGGATCCACTACCTGAAGGGGCAGACTCTGAATGGGATCCAGTTGCTGAAAGAGCTGACCTTCACTGGGATCCACTTCCTGAAAGTGTTCACTCTCACTGGGATCCAGTTCCTGAAAGTGCTCACTCTCACTGGGATCCAGTACCTGAAAGTGCTGATTCTCACTGGGATCCAGTTCCTGAAGAAGCTGACTCTCAATGGGATCCAGTTCCTAAACATGCTGACTCTCACTTGGATCCAGTTCCTGCAGAACCTGACTCTCAGTGAGATCCAGTTCCTGAAAGTGTTCACTCTCACTGGGATATAGTTCCTGAAGATGCTGACTCTCATTGAGATCCAGTTCCTGAAGGAGCTGACTCTCAATGGGATCCAGTTCCTGTAGGTGCTGACTCTCACTACCATCCAGTTCTTAAGATGCAGAATCTCACTGGGATCCAGTTCCTAAAGATGCTGATTCTCACTGGGATCCAGTTCCTGAAGAAGCTGACTGTCACTGGGATCCAATTCCTGGAGGTGCTCACTCTCTGGGATACAGTTCCTGAAGGGGATGTCTCTCACTGGGATCCACTACCTGAAGGGGCAGACTCTGAATGGGATCCAGTTGCTGAAAGAGCTGACCTTCACTGGGATCCACTTCCTGAAAGTGTTCACTCTCACTGGGATCCAGTTCCTGAAAGTGCTCACTCTCACTGGGATCCAGTTCCTGAAGGGGCTGTCTCTCACTGGGATCCAGTTCCTGAAGGTGCTGACTCTCACTGGGATCCAGTTTCTTAAGGTGCTGACTCTCACTGGGATCCAGTTCCTGAAAGTGCTGTCTCTCACAGGTACACAGTTCCCGAAGGTGCTGACTCTCACTGGGATATAGTTCCTAAAGATGCTGATTATCTCTGGGATCCAGTTACTGATGGTGCTGACTCTCACAGAGATCCAGTTCCTGAAAGTGTTCACTCTCACTGGGATCCAGTTCCTAAAAGGGCTGACTCTCACTTGTATCCAGTTATTAAGATACAGAATCTCACTGGGATCCAGTTCCTAAACATGCTGACTCTCAATGGGATCCAGTTCCTGAAGGTGTTGATTCTCACTGGGATCCAGTTCCTGAAGGTACTGATTCTCACTGGGATCCAGTTCCTGAAGAAGCTGACTCTCACTGGTACACAGTTCCCGAAGATGCTGACTCTCACTGGGATCCAGTCTGTAAAGATGCGAACCCTGACTGGGATCTGTTCCAGAAAGTAATCACTCTCACTGGGATCCAGTTCCTGAAGGTGCTGACTCACACTGGGATCTAGTTCCTGAAGGTGCTGACTCTGACTAGGATCCAGTCCTTAAGAGGCTGCCTCTCACTGGAATCCAGTTACTGAAGGGGCTGACTCTCACTGGGATCCAGGTCCTGAGTGGGCTGACTCTAATTGAGATCTAGTTCCTGAAAGGGATGACTCTCACTGGGATATAGTTCCTGAAGGTGCTGACTCTCATTGGGATCCAGTTCCTGAAGGAGCTGACTCTCATTGGGATACAGTTCCTGAAGGGGCTGACTCTGAATGGGATCCAGTTCCTGAAGGAGTTGACTCTCAATGGGATCCAGTTCCCGTAGGTGCTGACTCTCACTGAGATCCATTTCCTAAAGATGCTAACTCTGACCGGGATCTGTTCCTGAAAGTATTCACTCTCACTGGGATCCAGTTCCTAAAAGGGCAGACTCTCAATGGGATCCAGTTCTTAAGATGCAGATTCTCTCTGGGATCCAGTTCCTGCAGGTGCTGATTCTTACTGGGATCCAGTTCCTGAAGGTGCTGACTCTCACTGTGATCCAGTTCCTGAAGGAGCTAACTCTTGATGGGATCCAGTTACTGATGGTGCTCACTCTCACTGGGATCCAGTTCCTGAAGGTACTGACTCTCACTGGGATCCATTCCAGAAAGTGATCACTCTCACTGGGATCCAGTTCCTCAAGGTGCTGACTCTCACTGGGATCCAGTTCCTGAAGGGGATGACTCTCACTGGGATGCCGTTCCTGAAGGGGCTGACTCTCACTGGGATCCAATTCCTGAAAGAGCTGACCTTCACTGGGATCCAGTTGCTGAAGTTGCTGACTCTCACTGGGATCCAGTTCCTGAAAGTGCTCACTCTCACTGGGATCCAGTTCCTGAAGATGCTGACCTTCACTGGGATCCAATTCCTGAAGAAGCTGACTCTCAATGGGATCCAGTTCCTAAACATGCTGACTCTCACTTGGATCCAGTTCCTGCAGAAGCTGACTCTCAGTGGGATCCAGTTCCTGAAAGTGTTCACTCTCATTGGGATCCAGTTCCTGAAGGTGCTGACTCTCACTGGGATCCAGTTCCTGAAGGTAACTGACTCTCAGTGGGATCCAGTTCCTGAAAGTGTTCACTCTCACTGGGATCCAGTTCCTAAAAGGGCTGACTCTCACTGGTATCCAGTTCTTTAGATACAGAATCTCACTGGGATCCAGTTCCTAAACATGCTGACTCTCAATGGGATCCAGTTCCTGAAGGTGCTGATTCTCACTGGGATCCAGTTCCTGAAGAAGCTGACTCTCAATGGGATCCAGTTCCTAAACATGCTGACTCTCACTTGGATCCAGTTCCTGCAGAAGCTGACTCTCAGTGGGATCCAGTTCCTGAAAGTGTTCACTCTCACTGGGATCCAGTTCCTGAAGATGCTGACTCTCATTGGGATCCAGTTCTTGAAGGAGCTGACTCTCATTGGGATCCAGTTCCTGAAGGAGCTGACTCTCAATGGGATCCAGTTCCTGTAGGTGCTGACTCTCACTACCATCCAGTTCTTAAGATGCAGAATCTCACTGGGATCCAGTTCCTAAAGATGCTGATTCTCACTGGGATCCAGTTCCTGAAGAAGCTGACTGTCACTGGGATCCAATTCCTGGAGGTGCTCACTCTCTGGGATACAGTTCCTGAAGGGGATGTCTCTCACTGGGATCCACTACCTGAAGGGGCAGACTCTGAATGGGATCCAGTTGCTGAAAGAGCTGACCTTCACTGGGATCCACTTCCTGAAAGTGTTCACTCTCACTGGGATCCAGTTCCTGAAAGTGCTCACTCTCACTGGGATCCAGTTCCTGAAGGGGCTGTCTCTCACTGGGATCCAGTTCCTGAAGGTGCTGACTCTCACTGGGATCCAGTTTCTTAAGGTGCTTACTCTCACTGTGATCCAGTTCCTGAAAGTGCTGTCTCTCACAGGTACACAGTTCCCGAAGGTGCTGACTCTCACTGGGATATAGTTCCTAAAGATGCTGATTATCTCTGGGATCCAGTTACTGATGGTGCTGACTCTCACAGAGATCCAGTTCCTGAAAGTGTTCACTCTCACTGGGATCCAGTTCCTAAAAGGGCTGACTCTCACTTGTATCCAGTTATTAAGATACAGAATCTCACTGGGATCCAGTTCCTAAACATGCTGACTCTCAATGGGATCCAGTTCCTGAAGGTGTTGATTCTCACTGGGATCCAGTTCCTGAAGGTACTGATTCTCACTGGGATCCAGTTCCTGAAGAAGCTGACTCTCACTGGTACACAGTTCCCGAAGATGCTGACTCTCACTGGGATCCAGTCTGTAAAGATGCGAACCCTGACTGGGATCTGTTCCAGAAAGTAATCACTCTCACTGGGATCCAGTTCCTGAAGGTGCTGACTCACACTGGGATCTAGTTCCTGAAGGTGCTGACTCTGACTAGGATCCAGTCCTTAAGAGGCTGCCTCTCACTGGAATCCAGTTACTGAAGGGGCTGACTCTCACTGGGATCCAGTTCCTGAGTGGGCTGACTCTAATTGAGATCTAGTTCCTGAAAGGGATGACTCTCACTGGGATATAGTTCCTGAAGGTGCTGACTCTCATTGGGATCCAGTTCCTGAAGGAGCTGACTCTCATTGGGATACAGTACCTGAAGGGGCTGACTCTCAATGGGATCCAGTTCCTGAAGGAGTTGACTCTCAATGGGATCCAGTTCCCGTAGGTGCTGACTCTCACTGAGATCCATTTCCTAAAGATGCTAACTCTGACCGGGATCTGTTCCTGAAAGTATTCACTCTCACTGGGATCCAGTTCCTAAAAGGGCAGACTCTCACTGGGATCCAGTTCTTAAGATGCAGATTCTCTCTGGGATCCAGTTCCTGAAGGTGCTGATTCTTACTGGGATCCAGTTCCTGAAGGTGCTGACTCTCACTGTGATCCAGTTCCTGAAGGAGCTAACTCTTGATGGGATCCAGTTACTGATGGTGCTCACTCTCACTGGGATCCAGTTCCTGAAGGTACTGACTCTCACTGGGATCCATTCCAGAAAGTGATCACTCTCACTGGGATCCAGTTCCTCAAGGTGCTGACTCTCACTGGGATCCAGTTCCTGAAGGGGATGACTCTCACTGGGATGCCGTTCCTGAAGGGGCTGACTCTCACTGGGATCCAATTCCTGAAAGAGCTGACCTTCACTGGGATCCAGTTGCTGAAGTTGCTGACTCTCACTGGGATCCAGTTCCTGAAAGTGCTCACTCTCACTGGGATCCAGTTCCTGAAAGAGCTGACCTTCACTGGGATCCAATTCCTGAAGGAGCTAACTCTCACTGGGATCCAGTTATTGATGGTGCTGACTTTCACTGGGATCCAGTTCCTAAAAGGGCAGAATCTCACTGGGATCCAGGTCCTGCAGGTGCTGATTCTCACTGGGATCCAGTTCCTGCAGGTGCTGATTCTTACTGGGATCCAATTCCTGAAGATGCTGACTCTCACTAGGATCCAGATTCTGAAGGTGCTGCCTCTCACTGGGATCCACTTCCTGAAAGTTTTCACTCTCACTGGGATCCAGTTGCTGAAGATGCTGAATCTAACTGGGATCCAATTCCTGAAGATGCTGTCTCTCACTGGGATCCAGTTCCTGAAAGTGCTGACTCTCACTGGGATCTGGTGCCTGAAGGGGCTGACTGACTGAGATCCAATTCCGGAAAGTGTTCACTTTCACTGGGATCCAGTTCCTTAAGGGCCTGACTCTCACAGGGATACAGTATCTAAATGTACTGACTCTCACTGGGATCCAGATCCTTAAAAGGTTGACTCTCACTGGGATCAAGTTCCTGAAGGAGCTGACTCTCACTGGGATCCAGTTCCTGAAGAGGCTGACTCTCACTGGGATAGAGTTCATGAAGGGGCTATCTCTCACTGGGATCTAGTTCCTGAAGGTGCTGACTCTGAATGGGATCCAGTGCCTGAAGGAGCTGATTCTCACTGGGATGCAGTTGCTGAAGTTGTTGACTCTCACTGGGATCCAATTCCTGAAGGAGCTAACTCTCACTGGGATCCAGTTATTGATGGTGCTGACTCTCACTTGGATCCAGTTCCTAAAAGGGCTGACTCTCACTGGGATCCAGTTCTTAAGATGCTGGCTCTCACTGGGATCCAGTTCCTGAAGGTGCTGACTCTCACTGTGCTCCAGTTCTTGAAGGTGCTGACTCACACTGGGATCCAGTTACTGATGGTGCAGACTCTCACTGGGATCCAGTTCTTAACATGCAGAATCTCACTGGGATCCAGTTCCTAAAAGGACAGACTCTCACTGGGATCCAGTTCTTAAAATGCAGAATCTTACTGAGATCCAGTTCCTGCAGGTGCTGATTCTTACTGGGATCCAGATTCTGAAGGTGCTGACTCTCACTGGGATCCAGATTCTGAAGGTTCTGCCTCTCACTGGGATCCAGATTCTGAAGGTGCTGACTCTCACTGGGATCCAGTTGCTGAAGATGCTGACTCTAACTGGGATCCAATTCCTGAACGTTTTCACTCTCACTGGGATCCAGTTGCTGAAGATGCTGACTCTAACTGGGATCCAATTCCTGAAGATGCTGACTCTCACTGGGATCCAGATTCTGAAGGTGCTGACTCTCACTGGGATCCACTTCCTGAAAGTGCTCACTCTCACTGGGATCTGGTGCCTGAAGGTGCTGACTCTCACTGTGATCAAGTTCCTGAAGGAGCTAACTCTTGCTGGGATCCAGTTACTGATGGTGCTGACTCTCACTGGGATCCAGTTCCTGAAGGTAACTGACTCTCAGTGGGATCCAGTTCCTGAAAGTGTTCACTCTCACTGGGATCCAGTTCCTAAAAGGGCTGACTCTCACTGGTATCCAGTTCTTAAGATACAGAATCTCACTGGGATCCAGTTCCTAAACATGCTGACTCTCAATGGGATCCAGTTCCTGAAGGTGCTGATTCTCACTGGGATCCAGTTCCTGAAGAAGCTGACTCTCAATGGGATCCAGTTCCTAAACATGCTGACTCTCACTGGGATCCAGGTCCTGAAGATACTGATTCTCACTTGGATCCAGTTCCTGCAGAAGCTGACTCTCAGTGGGATCCAGTTCCTGAAAGTGTTCACTCTCACTGGGATCCAGTTCCTGAAGATGCTGACTCTCATTGGGATCCAGTTCTTGAAGGAGCTGACTCTCATTGGGATCCAGTTCCTGAAGGAGCTGACTCTCAATGGGATCCAGTTCCTGTAGGTGCTGACTCTCACTACCATCCAGTTCTTAAGATGCAGAATCTCACTGGGATCCAGTTCCTAAAGATGCTGATTCTCACTGGGATCCAGTTCCTGAAGAAGCTGACTGTCACTGGGATCCAATTCGTGGAGGTGCTCACTCTCTGGGATCCAGTTCCTGAAGGGGATGTCTCTCACTGGGATCCACTACCTGAAGGGGCGGACTCTGAATGGGATCCAGTTGCTGAAAGAGCTGACCTTCACTGGGATCCACTTCCTGAAAGTGTTCACTCTCACTGGGATCCAGTTCCTGAAAGTGCTCACTCTCACTGGGATCCAGTTCCTGAAGGGGCTGTCTCTCACTGGGATCCAGTTCCTGAAGGTGCTGACTCTCACTGGGATCCAGTTTCCTAAGGTGCTGACTCTCACTGGGATCCACTTCCTGAAAGTGTTGACTCTCACTGGGATCCAGTTCCTGAAGGTGCTGACTCTCACTGGGATCCAGTTTCCTAAGGTGCTGACTCTCACTGGGATCCACTTCCCGAAGGTGCTGACTCTCACTGGGATATAGTTCCTAACGATGCTGATTATCTCTGGGATCCAGTTACTGATGGTGCTGACTCTCACAGAGATCCAGTTCCTGAAAGTGTTCACTCTCACTGGGATCCAGTTCCTAAAAGGGCTGACTCTCACTTGTATCCAGTTATTAAGATACAGAATCTCACTGGGATCCAGTTCCTAAACATGCTGACTCTCAATGGGATCCAGTTCCTGAAGGTGTTGATTCTCACTGGGATCCAGTTCCTGAAGGTACTGATTCTCACTGGGATCCAGTTCCTGAAGAAGCTGACTCTCACTGGTACACAGTTCCCGAAGATGCTGACTCTCACTGGGATACAGTCTGTAAAGATGCGAACCCTGACTGGGATCTGTTCCAGAAAGTAATCACTCTCACTGGGATCCAGTTCCTGAAGGTAACTGAGTCTCAGTGGGATCCAGTTCCTGAAAGTGTTCACTCTCACTGGGATCCAGTTCCTAAAAGGGCTGACTCTCACTGGTATCCAGTTCTTAAGATACAGAATCTCACTGGGATCCAGTTCCTGAAGGTAACTGACTCTCAGTGGGATCCAGTTCCTGAAAGTGTTCACTCTCACTGGGATCCAGTTCCTAAAAGGGCTGACTCTCACTGGTATCCAGTTCTTAAGATACAGAATCTCACTGGGATCCAGTTCCTAAACATGCTGACTCTCAATGGGATCCAGTTCCTGAAGGTGCTGATTCTCATGGGATCCAGTTCCTGAAGAAGCTGACTCTCACTTGGATCCAGTTCCTAAACATGCTGACTCTCACTTGGATCCAGTTCCTGCAGAAGCTGACTCTCAGTGGGATCCAGTTCCTGAAAGTGTTCACTCTCAGTGGGATCCAGTTCCTGAAGATGCTGACTCTCATTGGGATCCAGTTCCTGAAGGAGCTGACTCTCAATGAGATCCAGTTCCTGTAGGTGCTGACTCTCACTACCATCCAGTTCTTAAGATGCAGAATCTCACTGGGATCCAGTTCCTAAAGATGCTGATTCTCACTGGGATCCAGTTCGTGAAGAAGCTGACTGTCACTGGGATCCAATTCCTGGAGGTGCTCACTCTCTGGGATACAGTTCCTGAAGGGGATGTCTCTCACTGGGATCCACTACCTGAAGGGGCAGACTCTGAATGGGATCCAGTTGCTGAAAGAGCTGACCTTCACTGGGATCCACTTCCTGAAAGTGTTCACTCTCACTGGGATCCAGTTCCTGAAAGTGCTCACTCTCACTGGGATCCAGTTCCTGAAGGGGCTGTCTCTCACTGGGATCCAGTTCCTGATGGTGCTGACTCTCACTGGGATCCAGTTTCTTAAGGTGCTGACTCTCACTGGGATCCAGTTCCTGAAAGTGCTGACTCTCAATGGGATCCAGTTCCTGAAGGTGTTGATTCTCACTGGGATCCAGTTCCTGAAGAAGCTGACTCTCACTGGTACACAGTTCCCGAAGATGCTGACTCTCACTGGGATCCAGTCTGTAAAGATGCGAACCCTGACTGGGATCTGTTCCAGAAAGTAATCACTCTCACTGGGATCCAGTTCCTGAAGGTGCTGACTCACACTGGGATCTAGTTCCTGAAGGTGCTGACTCTGACTAGGATCCAGTCTTAAGAGGCTGCCTCTCACTGGAATCCAGTTCCTGAAGGGGCTGACTCTCACTGGGATCCAGTTCCTGAGTGGGCTGACTCTAATTGAGATCTAGTTCCTGAAAGGGATGACTCTCACTGGGATATAGTTCCTGAAGGTGCTGACTCTCATTGGGATCCAGTTCCTGAAGGAGCTGACTCTCATTGGGATACAGTTCCTGAGTGGGCTGACTCTAATTGAGATCTAGTTCCTGAAAGGGATGACTCTCACTGGGATCCAGTTCCTGAAGATGCTGACTCTCACTGGGATCCAGATTCTAAAAGGGCTGACTCTCATTGGGATCCAGTTCCTTAAGAGGCTGAGTCTCACTGGGATCCAGTTCCTGAAGGAGCTGACTCTCAATGGGATCCAGTTCCTGAAGATGCTGACTCTCACTGAGATCCAGTTCCTGAAGGGGCTGACACTCACTGGGATCTAGTTCCTGAAGGTGCTGACTCTCACTTGGATCCAGTTCTTAAGATGCAGAATCTCACTGGGATCCAGTTCCTAAAAATGCTGATTATCTCTGGGATCCAGTTACTGATGGTGCTGACTCTCACTGGGATCCAGTTCCTAAACATGCTGACTCTCAATGGGATCCTGTTCTGAAGATGCTGATTCTCACTGGGATCCAGTTCCTGAAAAGGCTGACTCTCACTGGGATAGAGTTCATGAAGGGGCTATCTCTCACTGGGATCCAGTTCCTGAAGGTGCTGACTCTGAATGGGATCCAGTTCCTGAAAGAGCTGACTCTCACTGGGATCCAGTTCCTGAAGGTGCTGACTCTCACTGGGATCCAATACCTGAAGGTGCTGACTATCACTGGGATCCAATACCTGAACATGCTGATTCTCACTGGGATCCAGTTCCTGAAAGGGCTGACTCTCATTGGAATCTAGTTCCTGAAGGAGCTGACTCTCACTGAGATCCATTTCCTAAAGATGCTAACTCTGACCGGGATCTGTTCCAGAAAGTATTCACTCTCACTGGGATCCAGTTCCTAAAAGGGCAGACTCTCACTGGGATCCAGTTCTTAAGATGCAGATTCTCTCTGGGATCCAGTTCCTGCAGGTGCTGATTCTTACTGGGATCCAGTTCCTGAAGAAGCTGACTCTCAATGGGATCCACTTCCTGAATGTTTTCACTCTCACTGGGATCCAATTCTTGAAGATGCTGACTCTCACTGGGATCCACTTCCTAAAAGTGTTCACCCTCACTGGGATCCAGTTCCTGATGGTGCTGTCTCTCACTGGGATTCAGTTCCTGAAGGTTCTGACTCTCACTGAGATCCAGTTCCTGAAAGTGTTCACCTTCTCTGGGATCCAGTTGCTTAAGGGCCTGACTCTCACAGGGATACAGTATCTGAATGTACTGACTCTCACTGGGATCCAGATCCTTAAAAGGCTGACTCTCACTGGGATCAAGTTCCTGAAGGTGCTGATTCTCACTGGGATCCAGTTCCTGAAAGGGCTGTTGTCACTGGGATGCAGTTCCTGAAAGTGTTCACTTTCACAGGGATCCAGTTCCTGAGAGGGATGACTCTCATTGAGAACTTTTTCCTGAAAGGGCTGACTCTCACTGGGATCCAATTCCTGAAAGTGCTGACTCTCATTGGGATCCAGTTCCTATAGGTGCTGATTCTCACTGAGATCCATTTCCTAAAGATGCTAACTCTGACTGGGATCTGTTCCAGAAAGTATTCACTCTCACTGGGATCCAGTTCCTAAAAGGGCAGACTCTCACTGGGATCCAGTTCCTGAGAGGGTTGACTCTAATTGAGATCTAGTTCCTGAAAGGGCTGACTCTCACTGGGATATAGTTCCTGAAGATGCTGACTCTCACTGGGATCCAGATTCTAAAAGGGCTGACTCTCACTGGGATGCAGTTCCTGAAGGGCCTTTGTCACTGGGATATAGTTCCTGAAGGTACTGACTCTCACTGGGATGCAGTTCCTGAAGGGTTATTGTCATTGGGATCCAGTTTGTGAAGGCCTTTCCTCTTCTGTAGGCATATTATTCCCTCATGGATCTTGCTGCCAAATGGGTGATTTTGATTGGCTGCTGTTGGTCAATACCAGGTGACCTTGTTGGTCTGACCTTGTTAATGGAGTGAGGGGACAGCTAATAATAGCAAACAGTCTGTCGAGGGGCAGATATAAATAGCCTGCCTTTGGGAATAACAGGAGTAAAGAAATTCCAATCACTGGTCAGGGCCTGTCTCTGAAATCACTCGGAGCACTTTGACGACCGAGTCAATTAGCGACACACTCACACACACGCTCTCACACACAAACACACCGACACACTCACCCAGACACACTCACACACAGACACACACACACACACTGACACCCTCACCCATATACACACACATACGTTCACACACACACTGACACACTCACACACACACACAAACACACTGACACTCACGCATACACACACGCTCACACCCACAAACACACTGACACACTGACTCATACACACTCACACACAGACACTCATACACACACTGACACCCTCGCCACATACACTCACACACACACACTGACACACTCACTCACGCATACACACTCACACACAGACACTCAATCACTCACCCACACACACTCACACACACACCCACAACCACACACTCACACACCCACACACCCACCCACAAACACACACACGCACACACAGACTCACACACACACTGACACGCACCCACACACACACTCACACACGCACACCCACACACACACAAACACACACACACTCACACACGCACACCCACACACACACAAACACACATACACACATTCACACACGCACACACACACACACTCACACACGCACACCCACACACATACACACAAACACACACTCACACACACACACGCTCACACACACAAACACACTGACACACTCACTCATACACACACACAGACACACACACACACACTGACACCCTCACCCACATACACTCACACACACACACACACTGACACACTCACACACACACACACATACACTCACACACGGACACAGAAACACACACGGGGACACACAGGAACATACAGATACACACACACACACACGGACCCGGACACACACACGCACACGGACGCAGACACAGACACACAAACGCACGGATACACACATACACACACATGCACACACACACGGACACAGACACACACACACTCACACCCACACACACTCACACACACACTCACACCCACACACTCACTCTCACACTCACCCACACACACATCCACACGCACTCATAAACTTCCACACATTCACGCACACACACACTCACACACACACACCCACACACTCACACAAACCCACACATTCACCCACACACACCAACACACCCACACCCACATACCCACACACACACACTCACACACATCCACACCCACACACACACACATTCACACACTTCTACACATTCACGCACCCACACACTCACTCACACTCACACACACCCACACACACATACACACTCACACCCACACACTCACACACACCCACACCCACACACACACACCCACACACACGCACACACTCACACACCCACACACACACACACCCACGCCCACACACACACACACACCCACACACACACTCATACACACACTCACTCTCACACTCACACACACACATCCATGCCCACACACACACTCAAACTTCCACATATTCACGCACACACACTCACACACGCACACACACACACCCACACCCACACACTCACACACACCCACACACACAGACACACACACCCACACACACACTCACATATGCACACACACACACCCACACATTCACCCACACACACCAACACACCCACACCCACACACCCACACACACACACTCACACACACACTCACTCACACACCCACACACACATCCACACCCACACGGACACACACACACATGCATACACACACATGGACACAGACACACGGACACAGACACACACACAGGGACACACGGACACACACAGACTCACGGACACAGATGCACAAACACACATACGGACACAGACACACACACACCCACACGGACACACACATACATGCACACACACACAGACACGGACACGCACACACATGGACACAGACACACGGACACAGACACAGACACACACACAGGGACACACGGACACACAAGACGGACGGACACAGATGCACAAACACACACACGGATACACACACACGGGAATAAACACACACACCCACACATTCGGACACAGACACACACGAACACACACACACACACGGACACGGACACAGACACTAACGGACACACACACGGACACAGACACACACATACACAGACACAGACACATGCACACACACAGAGGTACAAACACACACACCCGCACACACGGACACACACACACACACGGATACAGACAGACACAGGCACACACACACACGCGCAGACACACACAAGTGGACATAGATACATACACACACACATACACGCACACAGGCACAGACACACGCATACACGGAAACGGCCACACACGGACCCAGACACAGACACGGGCACGGACACAGACACACATATACACGGACACAGACACACACACACACACGGCCACAGACACACAGACACACGGATACGCACACACACATGGGCACAAACACACACGCGCGGACACACACACACACACACACACACACACAGGCACAAACACACACCCACACACACCCGCACACACGGACACAGACACACACACACACACACACACGGGCACAGACAAACACCCACACACACCCGCACACACGGACACAGACACACAGACACACACACACGTACAAAGATACACGCACAGACGCACACACACAGACACATGCACACACACACACCGACATAGACACACACACATTCACACACAGACACCGGCACAGACATACACACACCGGCACACACACACGCAGACACACACACTCGCGGACACAGACACACACATGGACACACACACACACGGACACAGACACACACACGGACACAGACACACACACGGACACAGACACTCACACGGAAACACACACACACACGTAGACACAGACACAGACACACACACGGATGGACACACACACACACCGACACACACACTCACACCCACTCACACCCACACACACACACCCAGACACACACCCGCACTCATGCACACACACACACCCACACACACCCACATACTCACACACACACACCCACACACGCACACCCACACCC
The DNA here is from genome assembly GCF_047496795.1 of Chiloscyllium punctatum. Taxonomy (NCBI): domain Eukaryota; kingdom Metazoa; phylum Chordata; class Chondrichthyes; order Orectolobiformes; family Hemiscylliidae; genus Chiloscyllium; species Chiloscyllium punctatum. The sequence goes on along the minus strand of NC_092750.1, from coordinate 2,755,307 downwards.
ATACATTC